>NC_133284.1:44542240-44893239 GCF_005239225.2 Populus alba | reverse complement strand
AATATTTATATTCATTATTAAAGGTAAAAGATTCCTATGATTTAACATATTGATTGAGGATTTAGCCCAAACATGACCTAATTCTATTTTTTAAAATATAGATGCAACATCTAAAAATATTGGCAAATAATAAATTGGGCATTGGTCTATTTTTTTTCAGTTATGTAGTTTTTATTTTTATTTTCAAAAAGGATAGAGTATCAACTTCATAACCCTTTTAAGAACTTTCCTATACTGGTCAATTCTTCAATAAAAAACAAAAAGAGGAAACTTAAAAAATAAAAGCACAATAACACATTTTAAGGAAAATAAACAAATCAACCAAACAAACCCATATTGATCACAAACCACTTTTAATTAGATTACACAACAAGGAAAATAAACAAATATTCATTTGGGATTCGACATTGACCTTCGAGAGCAACTGAAATTGGACCGAAATCGCTTGAACTCGGATTGGGGAGGCATTATGCCATTGACTGCAGTAAAAGATTAAGGTTTGTTCGCCTCTGGTGGCTTCTCTTTAAAATATAATTGCAACGTGAGCATCTTGGAGTTCGGATCCCAATGTGAGAAATAGTAGATTTTTCAATTTTTGTTCTGAAAATAAAAGATACTAAAAACTCTTATCTTTGTTACATGTATATTTTTGTGATTTAAAAGTAATTTAAAAAAAAAATTGAATTTTTTTTTATTTGCAGCAGGCTTGGTTTTCTATAGCGAAGGCTTTCAGTGATTGCTTTTTTCTATTTAAATGATCAATGTGCAGATACTAGCTGTGTGCACTTTCACGGTGTTTTTGGAAAATCCTTGCACTCGAAGTTAATTTCCTGGTGATTTTGTACTATATTTGCATTAATTTTCTTCACCACAGAAATCATGTAAAGCTCATCATCTGGTACAATCTTATATTCCATTCCCTTCCATTTTTATTTTGCCAAGGTCAATGCATTCTGGTAATAATTGACTAATAAATTATTCAACTCGGTTAATTCTGTTAAGATCCATCGCCTCTTTCATGCCCGTGTGTGTGTTTTGGTGTCAAGAGGAGAAAACAAACGTAAAACTAAAGTTTTAAAATGTATTAGACTAGTGTGTAAATATATTTAGTTTATCATAATAAAATTATGGTTAAAAATAATTAGTATGAATTGATAGTTTATCATCACAAAAACATGCTAAATAAAAAATATCATTGAAAAGAGTAATATTTATACATATTTAAATCTACAAACTCAAGACATAAAAGCTTAAAACAACTATATTTGAATTAAAACAAGAAGAATAATTATTTGATGAATTAATTTAAAGTAATGAAATTTTTTTATTGTTGTAAAGGATAAATTATTTGTCCTTAAGACTTTTTCGCTCATCACTTGTGCAACTAGGATGTATGCAATATGCCTTCCAAGATTCTAACACCACCACCTTGGTTTAGATGCATTTCTTAATCAAGGTCTTTAAACCAAATAATATGAAATTCAAATATCTCTTAACAATATGAATATAAGCTCTAGATTTTAGAGGAAAACTAAAGTATAAAATAAGAATAAAAACCTAAAATATGAGGTGAGGAAGAATGTGTAACATCTAAAAAATTCAAGTACTAAACTATTGCTCCATTCCTTCTTTTTTATAGTGAATTTTAGAAGCTACAATGTTGAAGAATTAATAAGAATTGATTCCCATAATTATCAACTATTTATTAACTACCATAAATCAAGAATTAAATTAAGACAAACCAAGAATTTTTTTTTAGCGGGAAAATTAAGGGTTCTTTGATATTATTTTCTCATTCACCTACAATTTGTTTATTTAAAACAAATTTCTAGCAATCCCCTAGATGAATGGAAATTGTCTTGCCAGTTTGAAAATGACTCAAAAATTAGTTGAGAGATTAGTATAAGTAGCTATTGATTTTGACCCTTTCTTGGTGAAATACTATCGGATTTACGTTGCTAAATAGTAAATATGATGTCTTGAACTATTCAACTTTTTGTGTAAACCAAAATAATAGTACTCACATAGTTTTCTACCTAAAGATTTCATTTGTTCTTAGTGTTGTGTTCATTTTGACACTGAACAACTCTTGAATTCACAAGTGCTTTATTGAAATTCTCAAAGAAGCAGCTATATTTCTCATTCATGTAGGTGAAGTTTCATTAAGAGTATTTTGCTATACTTTATTTGGTGTACCAAGATATGAAAATCATTAAGATCTCAACTCATCATTTCTCATGATATAATCAACACTTATTTCATTATAAGAATAATTAGCCAATAATAATTTCTTAGTGCTACTAAGAATGTCATATAACTTAATTTTCCATTTGAACCTAGATCTTGGAATCTATAATCAACTAGATATGATTACTATAATTATACTCTTTCATCGTTTAAAAACTTTAAGCTTATTCCCCTTGATGAATTATACAAAAGCTCTCTTGACAAACCTTTAGTTAGCGGATTCACAATAATTTCCTTTGACTTTACAAAGTCGGAAATAATTTTAGTTAAGAACAAGTGTTTAATGGTATTATGTCTACAATGTATATATCTAGACTTACTATTATGCATAATACTTTATGCCATTCTAATTGTTGACTGGTCGTCGCAATGGATATAAATAGCTAACACTAGTTTTATTCAACATGGAATATTCTCTAAGAAATTCCAAATCCATCTGGTTTCCTTTACACCTTTATCAATTTTTATTTGATCATGGATCTAGTGATACATATTTGTTTGGGAGATTTCCATAAGTTGATCCACCAAGCATGAAGACATATCCATTTGTGGATTTTGAATCCTCATTGTTAGATATCCATTAGCATAATTATACCATTTTAGCATTGCTAGGTACCTAGTATAGTGTTGTAGCCTATTGTTAATGGTGTACCTTAAATATTTTAGTACCCATTGTATTGCTTCCTAATGATCCATAGTTAGATCACTTAAAAATCTACTCAGTTTACTAACTAAGTAAGCAATATTTAGTTTTGTGCAGTTCATAACATATATTAAGCTCTTAATTATCCAAGAATATTCTAATTGGCCTATTCCCTTCTCTTTACTTTTAGATAGATAAACACTTAAGTCCATTGGTGTTTTCACAATGCTATTGTCACCTTTAAAAAAATTATCAAGAATTTTCTCAATATAATGAGATTAAGACAATATTAATTCATTAGATGTTCTAAAAATATTTATTTCTAGTATGACATCTGCAACAGCTAAGCCTTTCATGTCAAACTTGTTTAGTCAATATTTGTCTAGTAGACTTAATAATGAGATCATTACTGTCTAAAATAAGCATATCTTTCACATAGAAATATACAATGACATAACCTTTATTTGTGTTTTTCACATAAACACATATATCAAATTTTTTAATTTTATATTTCAGAACATAACCTTGTTAAATTTTTCATGTCATTGTTTAGGTGTTTATTTCAAACCATATAATGATTTGACAAGTTTACAAACTTTCTTTTCTTGTCCATTGATAACAAACCCCTTAAATTGTTCCATATAAATTTCCTCATAAAGATCATTACTTTAAGAAAGTTATTCTTACATCCATTTGATATATTTCTAGTTTAGTAATAGTTGTAATAGATATTAACATTTGTATGGAATTTATTTTTAACACAAGTAATATATGTCAAAATCATCCATATCTTCTTGTTATTTAAAACCTTTAACAACAAGTGTAGTTTTATATCTATCAATACTACCATCAACTTTCATATTTCTTTTCAAGATCCACTTATGGCCTAATGACTTACTTTCAAAAGGAACATCCACTAGTTCTCATGTATGATTATTTATAATGAACTCAATTTTATTATTGACTGCTTCTTTTCAATAAGAAGCTTCTAGAAAAGATATTGTCTAGGAGTAGGTTCAAAATTTATTTCCTAACAAGTGTGTTAAAAAATCAAGATTGAATGATTTGAGGACATTAAAAAATTTTAAAGCTTGTGTCCAGGGGTTTTTTCATTTTTTCATTATGGTTTTTTTTTTTTTTTGTTATTATGAAGTTCATTGAGGAAAATTTAGTCTTTTACAAACTCGTGGGATGCACACGCCAATATGAAAGGCGCCCATATCCTTTTGGTGGTAAGGATGATGCCTTCTAGCAACCAAAAACTCCATTTCACAGCGTCTTCTTTTTATTGGGGTGGTGTGTGGTGGTAAAAATGGCACAGTTTGACGCCAATGGTGTTTATATTCCCTCTCTTTTCTTTTCAATTTTTTTTTTCAATAAAAGATTTGTGGTTGTACTCTGAGTTATTTTTTATTTCAATTTTGATTGTCATTCTTTTAATTGCTATTTTTAATTATTGATTCTTTTGTATAATTGAGTTTTTTTTTTTCAATTTCATTCTTTAACATTTGATTAGTTGGGGATTGAACTTTATGGTTTTACTAGGTATGGTGCTTCTGGTTTAATGATCGGGGTCATGGGTTATTAAAGTGAAGTGAGTTGACATATGTTTTTTTATTAAAAAAAAAACTTATTTTCTTTTCTGATTTCATCATTCGACATTGTTTTTTTTTTTAATAGGCTTTGTGATTTCCTTCATTTTCTTTTTTATCGGGTTATCTCAACCTCATGATCTAGGCCGTTAGCTTAGGGTTAGCCCGAGTTGGCTTGTCCTTTATTATCTAGGTTATAGGTTTGTCATGATAATTCTATTTGACTAAGGTTAGGTTTTCTTCTTTTTCTTTTTGTAATTTTTCTCAATTTTATCCTTCCATAGTTAATTGACTATTAATTAATTTGTATCGTTTTTCCAGAAATTTTTTCCCTTTTGAAAAATGTTTTTCTTCCCAAATTGTCATGATTTTTTTTAAAGAAAAAATCGGTTCCTTTAATGCCACACCCTATTTTTTATCATTTAATTAAAATAAAAACGGCTTATTTAATCCATTCAGTTCTTTAAAGTGTGCTTGTGAAACTATAACATATTTTTTATGAAAAAAATTGGCTTTACGATGTAGTGCGTACCTATATCTACTCGTGAGCCATCAAATGAAATCTTATTAGTATGACTAATCTTTTATTTGGTCACATAAAAAAATGGCCCAATCTTTTATTTAAATGGGAATATAGCCAATTGCATGTTGACTTTTTTGCCATCTCAGATTCAGGTAAAAAGATCTTTGTAAAACCATAAACAACTTAAGAATACCTTACAATATCAAACCAAAACTTATTCTTAACAGTCATGTTGAAGTTTGAGCTCAGTAACATTAGTCGGTGCACAACCACCATTTTTTGACCCAAATTTCTATCGATGTTAGGGTTTTTAGAAAGAAATAAAAGGGGGTATTTGTGGAAAACAATTTTCATTGTCAATTATAATTTAATTCTATTTTACCAAAGTTTGAATATCACTACTATACTCTCCGATCATCTTTTAACTTGCTGCTTAAACTATAGCATTTGTTTCGTTCTTTCTTTCTTTCAAAGATGACAATGTTCCATGTTTTGCTCCTAGAAACACAGTGTTTGGGATCAACATTTATTTAGTTTGCTAAAATTTTATTTTCTTAAACGAGCCCAAGCCCAAACACAGAGAGTTTACACATGCATTCATAATTCATTAATGTTAATCTTGTTATTGAATATTTCAAAGGACAACAAAAAGAGAGAATGAAAGATGGAGATAAAAACATTTCATTCATTCACTCATGAAGGGAAATCCTTAGCTTTAGCCATAATTAATAAATAAATAAATAATTATTATAGACATTGTAACTCATAAATCACAATAAGACATTAAGTGTGCATTTGGTAATGTGGTACATGATACCTTTGTAAAAGTATTTTTTAATTAAAAATATATTAAAATGATATTTTTTTGGATATGTACACTTCTAATAACTATGGTCCCAAGTTATTGATATATACCCTATTTACACTTCTAATAACTCATATCTCATAACTCAATCATAACCCAATTATCCTAGGTCTCAATCCCACAAACATCATCATTATCATAACTATAATATTTATAACATACATTGAACAAAAAATATCGTTAGAGAAAAATAAATTGAGATAAACATGCAATTATGGAACATGATTATATGAATTCCAAAGTTAAGTTCATCTATCCAAATTTAAACATTAATTATATAAATTAAGTTATATAAATGTTTTCATATTTCAAAATACAAGGATATCCTCCCTAAAACTATATAACAAAAAGTGAACAAAAGTTAGGATTTACTTCTATCATGCATGCGATGGTCTTAAAACAAAATACATATTATTGAAACATGAATATCAAAATAAGTATAGTAACACAAATATCCAACAATTTTAAAAAAGCAAACATGAATTACTTCATATTTATTTACATTGAAACTCTTTCTCATTCAACTAATAAAACCGTTTCATGTATTGGAAATCTTATATTCCATTCCCTTCCATTTTATTCTGCCAAGGTCAATGCATTCTGGTAATAATTGACTAATAAATTATTCAACTCGGTTAATTTTTTAAGATTTCCATCGCCTCTTTCATGCACGTGTGTGTGTTTTGGTGTTGAGAGGAGAAAACAAATGTAAAACTAAAGTTTTAAAATATATTAGACTAGTGTTCAAATATGTTTAGTTTATCTTAATAAAATTATGGTTAAAAAATAATTAGTATAAATTGATAGTTTATCATCACAAAAACATGTTGAACAAAAAATATCATCAAAAAAAGTAATATTTATACATATTTAAATCTACAAACTCAAGGCAAAAAAGCTTAAAACAACTATATTTGAATTAAAAAAAAAATAATAATTATTTGAAGAAGAATAATCTACAAACTCAAGACAAGAAGTATGATGTGAAGGCAATAGCAGTTATCATGTAAATAGGAGGAATCCAGCAGGCTTTCTTATTTGTAGCAGGTGAGGTTTTTTTTTTGTGGTTGTAGAGACACTAAAAACATGTTTCAAAGTATTTTTGAGAAATTTTTTTATTTTTAAAAAATTATTTTTAATATCAGCGCATCAAACACTAAAAAATTATTAACTAAAATTTTTTGAAATATTTTAAAAAATGTTTTTAAAATATAAAAACAAACAAGCCATAACAAAACTCTAAAACATGTGGGGAAAGCATTGTAACTCTCCTCCACATGTTATTGTGGATTGACTATAGCTTTTCCTTTGTTTTCTCTAATTTTTTTTTTGGTTTTTTTTTTAATTTTTTCAAAATTATCTTTATCGTTTTTATTTTTTAATATTGAGATGATTAAAAATTTAGCTTTGAAATTTTTTTTCTTTAAAATATTGTGAATTGCTACAATGTTTCTCCGCATATTTTTTTTGTTATGGTTTTTTTCAAAATTGATTGAGAATTACAACTGTAGTTTTTCTCATAAAACACTGTAGATTGCTACAATATTTCCCCACATTGTTTTTTTATTATTATTTTATGATATTTTTCAAAATTGTATTTGTTGATTTTATTTTTTAATATTGAATTAGTTGAGCATTTAGATTTGTAATTTTTTCTTTAAAACATTGTTGATTGTTACAGTGTTTCCCCACATGGTTTTTTTTCCTGTGTTTTTTTGTTATGATTTTTTTTTCAAAATTATATTTTTTTATTTTTTTAAATATTGAGCTAGTTAGAATTTAGCTTTGTAATATTTTTCTTTATAACACTGTGAATTGCTACAAGGTTTCCCTACTTGGTTATTTTTATGATTTGTTTTTAAATTATCTTTGTCAATTTTATTTTTTTAATATTGAGTTGGTTGAGAATTACAATTACCAAAAAGCTAAATCATGTGAGGAAAGCACTGTAACTTTCCTAACAAAATACTATGGATTGCTACAGTATCTCTCGACATGGTTTTTTTTTTCTTATGATTTTTTTTAAAATTATCTTTGTCAATTTTATTTTTTTAATATTGAGCTGGTTGAGAATTATAATTACGAATAAAGCTAAATCATGTAGGAAGCACTATAGTTTTCCTCGCAAAACATTGTTGATTGCTATAATGTTTCCAACATGGTTTCTTTTTCTCATTTTTTGTGGTTTTTTTTTTATGATTTTTTTCAAAAAAAAAATTACAAAATTTAGTGTTTCCACCAAGATATTTTCTTAATATTGAGCTGATTGAAAATTTAGTTTCGTAATTTTTTTTCCTTTCAAATACTATGCATTGTTGCAGTGTTTTCCCATATAGTTTTTTTTTTATTATGATTTTTTTAAAATTTATCTTTGTTGATATTATTTTTTTAATATTGCTTTTGTTGAGAATTATAATTACAATAAAGCTAAATTATATGGGGAAAGCAATGCATTTTTCCTCACAAAACATTGTGGATTGCTACAGTATTTTCCTACATAATTGTTTTTTCCTTATGATTTTTTTAAAATTTTCTTTGTCGATTTTACCGGGAAAAGCATTATAGCTTTCCTCACTAAACACTGCAGATTGCTACAGTGTTTTCCCTCATGATTTTTTTTTCCAAAATTATCTTTGTTGATTTTATTTTATTTAATATTAAGTTGGTAAAGAGTTTAGTTTTGTAATTTTTTTTTATTAACAGAAAAGCTAAATAATACAAGGAAAGTATTGTATCTTTCCTCACAAAACACTTTAGATTGATAAAAATCATTTTATTCAGACTCTTAAGTTTTTTTATCACCAACATAAATTTTTTTCTGTAATGGAATATTGACTCCATCACACTTTCAATTTCTATTATTTATCTAACATTAGTTTATAATTATAACATCATCAAGCATATTGTTTTATAAGCTCGCTACAGCGCGCAACAATGGCATCTAGTATATATCAATTTAGATAAAAAAAATTTAGCATATATGCGCAATATAAATTTTTATCATTAAAAAAAACATATTTTATTTAGAGTATTTTAACATAATTTTAATCTTTTTTTTATAATATAACCAATATTTTTACCTTAAAGATCTAGAGACCTTCTAATTATCATAAACGATTTTTTTTTTAGCTTCTTCCTGAAGTCTCCGGTGACACTTTCCTTGTCCATGTAATTCAGAATGCTAGAAAGTGCGCATCGATCGACACATTAGTTTGAGTACGATCGTATTAGACTTTTATTACACATTGATTGACACATTTGTTTGTAAACATGCACCTCCTCTCTCTTCTTCACCAATAACCGTCCATCCTAATTTTTTACTGTGGTGTAACTGAAGTTTCATAAAATTAAATTTTTTTAATTTAAATTAGGTTTTTTTAAAAAAAAAATTGAATTTTTAATTTAAATTAGTTTTTTTATTATTTTAATATATTAATATTAAAAATAAATTTGAAAATTTGAAAAATATTATTTTCAAGCACCATTTGGGTGCTAGAGATAAAATTAGTCTCCGTGGCTACTTTTAGAGAGTGCTACAGTCACTTTTCTTTTTCTTTTTTCTTTTTCCTAAAGGGAGCAAGAGAAATAGACGAGTCACAAACCATAACTTTCTATAAAATTTCAACAATGACATGGTTAATAAATGATAGTTTGGAAGTACAGTAATGTTTATTTTTTTAAAAAAAATTATTTGGTAATGTATTAAAATATATTTTTTATTTTTTAAAATTTATTTTTAACATTAACACATAAAAAAAAAAACACCAAAAAATAATTTGAAATAAATAAAAGAAGAATTTCAAAAGCGTTTTAGAAATACAAAAATAAACAAGCTCTAAATCTCAAGATTGTGCAAACCTTCAAAAATAATTCATTTCTAGAGTAAAAGTCATCATGTGTTTAATGGTAAGTGATGTGATTTTATCATGTAAATCATCTACTAGATGTAAATAGGGGTGTTCACGGTTTTATCATGTCCGGTTTTAGCCTAAAAATACAACCAAATCGAAAAATAGTATTCTTTATATTAACAACCCGGACCGAACCGAGAACCGGTTCAAACCGAACCGGTTTTGTTCGGTTCGGGTCGGTTTTTTAACAAAAAAACCCAGAAAAACCGGATTGTTCCATGGTAACAGCGATAATCATTGTTCGCTCACTTCCCTTTGATAATGACTAATGTCTGCCAAAACCGACCCTTCTATGATTTGCTTCTGGATTTGTTCTTTGCAAGCGTAATCAAATAAGTTCAAGAAAATAACAGCAGAGCCAAGAACCACAACCACCACCACTCAAAGCCTAAACAACTTCATCAGAAGAGATACTCTACAGTCCACATCCTTTTTCTTTCCTACCAAAACTGCAATCCAAATCTTTTGAACTTTCCACAAATGGCTTGAAATCTAATACAAAGCTCCGTTGCCTCCACTTTCCTTACATATAGCAAAATCTTGTGACTGTTTTTGAAGGGGCTTGAGCAATTAAGGTTAGTGTTTCTTGAGTTAAGTATTGAAGTTGGGTGGGGTGGGGTGGGGGACAGGGAAATGAAAATGGAAATGGAAACGAAATGAAGGCTGGAAATGGAGAGGGGGGGTGGGGCGGCTGAAACTAAAAGGGAGGAAAGTGATTTAGGGTTAGGAGTTGTTTTTTTATACTTTTTTTAAACCGGTTCGGTTCGGGTCGGTTTAATCGGTTTTAAACCGGAGCCGAACCGAACCGGGTGGATTTTTTTATTTTTTAATCGGTTTATTCGGTTTTTTTTATTGGTTCGGTTTATTCGGTTAATTTTTTTTCGGTTTTTTCGGTTTAATCGGTTGGTCGGTTTTTTTGAATACCCCTAGATGTAAACATATCTAAAACCGTTTTAACCATCTGAATATGATTAAAAAATATTTGAAAGCTGTTGTTTTTGTGTTTTAAAAATATTTTTAAAACAAAATGAATTATTTATATTTTTTGTATTTGCTTCTAAATTATTATTTTTTGGTGTTTTTAATCGTTATGATGTGTTTATATAAAAAATATTTTTAAAAAAAATAAAAAAATATTATTTAACAATATTTTTAAATAAAAAACATTTTAAAAAACAATTATTATTAAACCAGTAATCACCCCTTTTGACTAACGTTGATAAGTAACTTTACATATTTGGGACCAAGCTGTTATGTTGGGTATAGGACGTCTTCTAGACATGTATAACTGAGTGTAAAGTCTCACCCAAACTGGTGAAGACCCCAAATCCAATATGAAGCCCAAATGACTTGTCGACGTGCAATTGGATTACTTGGAAGTCTCTCTACTCCTTGAAAGTTATGTCTCCCTGCGCTGCCTGGGTCTAGTCGAGCTCCTTGAAAGTTATGTCTCCCTGCCTGGGTCTAGTAGAGCTTTGGATCATGTAGAGTGACTGAGCCCAAATGAAGAGTTTAGTGCACATCCTAGCCCACTAGTTCTTAGGCTCGAGTTGCATTTCTTGTTTTGTGTCTTGGAAATGGCATGCGTTTCGTACTCTGTCTTGTACACGGTGTTTCATAGCATTTAATACACCATTGATAAAGATCATGAGATCATCAGCAAAATGTAGAGTGAGAAAGATGGATTTATTTGCATATAGGGTCATATACGTTATGGGTTAGGTCTCAAACCGTATTATCTAGCAAACAAGTGAATACTTCCGTTGGCAAAGATAAATAAACGTGGGAAAACAAACCCTGCTTATTCTTACAGAAAGGCCTTGCATTGTCCATGGGGTCTAATTTATCATGTCCTAAATCCCGAAAGGTCTTGTATTCCCCATGGAAGCGTACCGAGAGCAACAGGAGTGCGAAATTGAACTTTGAAGAAAAGTCTCACACCCTTGAACTTAAAGGAACACTCCTAAAATAGTACCCATTTCTCTTTAAAATAACATTTTTTTTCTACTAGGGTAGTTTTGGAAAAACAGTAATCTTACAGAGCCCAAGGTTTCCGCGTGCAACCTGCACTCATTTGCATGTTACTATAAAATTAAAATTTGCTTGGGAAGATAATGATTGTAATTAACCTTTCTTGCTTTGGATCCCTTTCTCTCGCCAAACACCAAATATATCCTTGCTGGCGAAAAGGGATTTGTCCTGTGTTGTTGATACCTGAAGAAAGAAGATAAAAATAGACGGAAAAAAAGAGAGAGAAGAGAAGATTATTTATTATGGATGATTGCAGGCCTTTAGGTTTCTTGATTGGATTGCCCTTTGCTCTTATTGCTTTGGTTTTGTCCCTCATCGGAGCTGTTGTTTGGGTTATCGGGTGAGTCTTCCCTTCCATTCCCGTCTGCGTTGTTAATTATTATTATTTTTTTTTTTTTATGAATATACTCTGCATTTCTCGTGTACTTCATGCCAATGGATCTTTGATATACATATTAACCACTTAAGAATACGCAAATTCTTCTTAATCTCCTCAACCCGAACAGAAGAAAAGGAATTTGCTTTCATTTCTTTTTCCTTTTAATTAGCTCGTGCTTCTTGCGTTATATTTTCCTTGCTACTGATCTAGACATGTTCCTTAGAACTGGATCTTATGCCAAGTTAATAAATCTCATAATCTATTGACGATTTGTTTTTCTGTTTATTAAATAGAATTGATGAAATTATTGTTAATTAATAACCATTGAGGCAATGAATGATTTGATGATGACAGTTCTGTGCTGAGTTGCCTCTGCCCTTGTTGCATTTGTTGTGCTGGACTCGCAAATCTTGCAGTGAGCCTGGTGAAGTTGCCTGTGAATATCATTCGATGGTTTATTGATCTGATTCCTTGTTGATTGATTTCAACAATAGCCCAGCAAGCTCGGGATATTCAATTACTTAATTCTTTCTTTCTTTTTTTGGAGGGTCCTGCCTGTGAGTGCAGGCCAGGAGTTTTAATCCAATAATTGATAGTAGTTCTGGTTAGGAGAGCTTGCAGTGATTGATTTTTTATATTTGTATGATTAATTTGCAGATATTAGCTGTGTGCAGATTGACGGTGTTGTTGGAAAATCCTTGTGCTCTTAGTTGATTTCCTGGTGATTTTGTGCTATTTTTGCATTAATTTTCTTCACCACAGAAATCGTGTAAAGCTCATCATCTGTAAAATCATATATTCCATTCCCTTCCATTTTATTCTGCCTTCAGTTTTGGGGCTGGCATGCTTGTACAATTAGCTAGCTAAGGTCAATGCATTCCGGTAATAATTGATTAATAAATTACTCGACTCAGTTAATTTTGTTAAGATTTCCATCGCCTCTTTCATGCCCCTGTGTGTGTGTGTAAAAGATTGTAGAACTAAAATTTTTAAATATATTAGACTAAGCATAATGTTTAGTTTATTATACCAAGATTGTAGTTAAAAAATAATTAGTATAAGTTGTTAGCTTATTATCATCACAAAGACATGTTAAATAAGAGCTATTATGTAACTAGTACTTATTTCATCATATAAATAAGTAGGAAATAAATTTTCTAGTGCTATTGAGAATATTATATGATTTAATTTTTATTTGAAAAAGATCTTGCAATCTCCAATTAACTAGCTATTGTTTCAATCATTACATCCTTTTAGCTATTTTGGTTAGCGGATTCATAATAATTTTTTTCTAACTTTACAAAAACAAAAATAATTCTATTTAAGATCAAAGTGTTTGATGGTATTATATATATATAGACTTACCACTATATATAATACTTTATGCCATTCTAATTGCTAAATAATTATTGCAATGGATGTAAATAGCTAACACTAGTTTTATCAAACATGAAATATTCCTCTAAGAAAATTACAAATCTATCTGGCTTTTTTTACAACTTTTATCAAGAGTAATAAATGTTATGATTCTATCATGGATTTAGTGAATACATATTTGTCTTAAAGAATTTTCCATGAAATAGTTGATCCACGGAGTGTGAAAACATATCCACTTGTAGATTTTAAATCCTTAATGTTTCATATCCAATTAACATAATTATACCCTTCTTAGTACTACTAAAATGATATAATTATATAGTTTTAGATCTTGTCTTAATCTTTTTATGATCATGTATTTTTTATCTTTGCAAGACACCTCTATACTTTAAGGTATTTATAGGAAGATCTTCTACCTTTTCACAATTCATATTGTGTTTTATCTAATTTTTTATACATTACTTTGTTAAGCATATGATTGACAGTTAAAATTACTTCCTTCCACAAGTTTTGATGTGCTACCGAACTTATCAATATGACCCTTATAATTTCTTTTAATAATTGGTTCTTGTATTCTCCAATGCCATTTTATTATGGTGAATAAAGAATATTAGTTTAAAAGATAATACTATATTGGAAAACAAGATTCATTAAATGATACTGTGTATTCTTCACCTATATCACTTTTTATTACCTTTATTTTTTTTCAACTTTATTCTTGTAATGTTTAAACATTTCAAGAGTTTCATCCTTAATCCTATGCAAATAGATGTAACAATACCTTGTGCAATTAACTATAAAAATAATCTAATATTTTTTTTTCCATTTCTAGTTTATACAAACTTTAAGTCATTTCTTTTCTTAGGCTATTTTGCAGATATAATATTGTGTGAATAATACTTTCATTAAGTAAATTCCCAAGAAATATTAAAAAGGTCACAAACAGTTCCTGCTTAAAACCCAATCTTCTTAGATAGAATTTACTGATTGTATTTATTCACTGCACTAACTTTTTGTATATGTAAACAATAATGTATATGTAAATAATATTATCTACATGAACAAATCTTGAATCAAATAACTTTAATGTCATTTTTATATTTAAAAATTTGCCGTTTATGAACTTTTTTAATAATGACAACTTCAACCTGAGTTTTTTTGTTAAAAGCTTTTCAAAGTATCCTTGCACTCTTAATTGAACAATACATATCATATTGTGTATTGTTTAATCCACTTAAAATGTATTTTTTCAACACACAAAATCAATGTGATTCCATATATCCAAAACTACCATAATATTGAAATTAAATTCATTATTCGACAACTTCAATATTTTTCTTACAAGGAACTTAACAAGCTCAATATGGGCACATAAATCAACATTTTATGTTATCATCATTTAAAGTTCAATGTACTAAATTTTTCAGGTTTTTTCACTATGCACTATATAAAATGATAGGTAAAATCTTCATCATCGAAGTAGGTACTTATTGAAGCAATATTAGTTGGAAAAACTAATTCTCGAGCTAAAAACATGATATAAATTATAAAAACAATAGACAATGAAATTTATAAATAAATATTTTGGTTCCATAAAAAGCAAGTAAAATAATATAAAACTAGAAATAAATCAACTTGATAAACAAAAATATTTAAATTATACAAGATAAAAATAAATATTTTTTTTATATTTTAGTTCAAATTAAACATGCATTATGTCAAAACATTATATATATATATATATATATATATGTATATCAAAACATTAACACTAAACAAGAAAAACAAAATGCATGATTATACCAACAATTTTACAAGTAACATGTATAATCTAAATAAAGATATAAACATGGTTTATAAAAGTTTAGTTCATAAAATATATATCAAATAGGAGTTTTCCATTTCGTGATTTCTCTCACCATTCACAGAAACCAAGTCTGCACCCTTATAAAAATCAAAGATTCCGAGTAATAAAGTGAGGTTGAGCGTGTTTTTTTTTTTTTTTTTTAAAATTTAAATTTTTTTTTTATTTTAAATTAATTTTTTTATATTTTTTTAATTCATTTTAATATGGTATACCAAAAATAAAATTTTAAAAATAAAAATATTTTTTTAATAATTTTTTAAAAAACTTACTTTAAAAAATAATTTATACCACAAGCGCCGTTCTAACTAAACAAACAGTCATGAGTCTTTATTTATTTATTAGAAATGTTTTTCATTACTATTATTTTATTATTTGGGGATGGGCTGAGGCCATGTGGTCTTCCACGGACCGCCTTCCTGCCATGAGACAACCCACATGATTGCAGGCCTTTAATAGAGGTTTTACTTGCATCCCTTACCACTAATGATTGCGAAGATTTTGTTTAGCTGCTAGTTTTTACAATTATAATTCGAACGAGTAGATTTAAAAAAAATATATAATATTTTTTTAATCAATATTTTTTAAAAATAATTCAATAAAATCCATGCAAAACTATGTTATTTGTTAATTAGTTAAATACTCTCAAATATATATTTGGAAACAGAAAACAAGTTATACCACATCGCACTTAAAAAAACAAGTAAAACTTAAATTTATTTGAGGGTCTAGCCCATTGGTCAACAGCCAAAGCTTGTCTTTGAAGGTTAATAAATAAGCCTGTCAGTATTTTTTCTATGTTATTATATAATTAGTAAATTTTTTTTCAACTCATTCAAACTAAATAAATAAATTAAAACTAATACAAAAGGATTCGAATGATTATATTTTCAAAAGATATAATAAGTACTAAAATTTCGATTATCAATAGATATTTAGATCTTGCCACACCGTTGAAATTCGCAAAAGGGGAGGGCAGACCCTCAAATTTCTGGAATCCTTTTCCAATGAAAATGTTAAATTAGGAAAGGTAATTATAAATTTTTTTTTTGTTTGTTTTTATGTTTTAAAAATATCTAAAAAAAATAAATTTTATTTTATTTTTTTATGATTTAAATTAATGTTTTTTTGGTGATTTTAAACTGTTTTATATATTGACATAAAAAATTATTTTTTAAAAATTTTTTTGATGCATTTCATAAAAAAAATAAAAATAAAAAATAAAAACTTAAAAAAACTGAATTGATTGATAAAAATAAAAATTCAAAATCCTTTTGTTGCCCAGTTTCTAGCCAATTTGGCTGCTAGAAAATGGGCTAACGAACGATGCATTGTCTTTCCTCCATGGATGATGTATTGTTTGATTTAATTTTTTCTAAAACAAAAGGGGGTGGTCTTAATAAAAAAAATAAAAAATTACAGCAAAGCTAGACTCGTGCACGTCTAACTTGCTATTGAGGGACCAGGAGTTGGGCCTGATTTTTTTTCTTTTTTTTTATTTACTTTTTTTTTATTAGAAAATAGTATGCTAATTCACTTACTCTTTAGTTTAACATGGCTCTTAAATAAAAAGATAAATTCTTATTTGAATTTTAATATTTTCTTTAATTATTATGTATTTGATTTGAAAATAATAATACTAATAACAAATTATTCATGAAAATTTTTCTTTGTTTTCAAAATTTTAAATACATTTTGAACATGGTTTTATCACAATTATAATTCCTTTTAGCTTTCAATCACACAAAAATAATCAACATATTATTTTAATTTGCTTTAACAATCATAATAAAAATTTAACAGAAACAATGACTTTAGTTAAAAAAATTATGTTTGTTAAGATAAACAAAAGATGTGTTAATAAGAAAATTGAATTTAAATTTAAGAAATTTATGTTTTGTGATTATTTAAAATTATTTATATTTCTTACAAAAAAACTAGTCTTCTATAATTAAATAAGAAAATTTTAAAAATTATACATAACATGAAATCAAATATCTTAACATGCATCTTTATTTTAGCTTCTTGACTTAATATTTAGTTTAGATTAACAAAATTATTATAATTTATTAACACGTTTAACTCTAGATTTATTTTATTTAATAATACAAATATTTGCCGCTCTTTTTTGCAATGAAAATTTATCTTGATGGGAAGCAAAATCTTAAAATAACTATATTTTCAAGTTTAATAAGAATGTAGAATTCTTTGGACCTAAAAATTTTGTTTTGAGATAAAAAAAAAATATTGGTCCCTTATAGAAGAGCTAGACCCAAGGTTATTGGATCTGACTAGATAGCTAGACTCAATTGCCTTGCCCGCCAGACCTAATATATAGCATTCAAATCTGACTTGGCCATTAGTTCTAATACACAACTAGATTCAGAACTCTTGAATTTAGTGTTTTATCTTGGATTTGATGGGATAATCAGACTCAAATGTCTTATTTGCCAGATCCAATAGCATTTAGATCTGACTTGGATGTTAAATCTAATACATAACTAAATTCAAAATTCTTGAATTTAGTATTTTATACTTTTCATATTTGTTTTATATTTTTAAAAAAAAAAATATTATTGGTCTTATGGTGGTTTTTTTTTTTTTATTATTATTGGCCATAAACACCTCCACCACCCTGGCCAACCGCCAGTGGTCATATGATTGAAGTAGGAAAGCAAGAGCTTTTTAAAAGCATTAAGGTTAAACCTTTGGTTGCTGTAGTTATCCATGGGAAATAAAATCAATTCAGTGATTATAACTAGAAAAGTCTCACTAGGCAAAAACTATACTGTAATTTATTCTGATATAATCCGTAAGAATTTATTTTTTTTTCTACACATGGAAAGCCAGTCTACATGTAAGTAATTGAATAGAAAATCATGAATATTAGCGCAAATAAGGTAAGGTTACCCTACTTCAATTTTATTTATTTTTGTGTTTTAAAAATATTTTTTTTATTTTTTATTTTAAAAGTAAATTTATTTTAATAATATAAAATTTTTAAAAAATTAAATATTAATTAAATATTACTTTAAAAAATAACCTTGCGATCTCCAACCCTGGTTAGTATGTGTTCCAACAGAAGTGTTTTGAGGTGACCGCGTATGTATGTACGTATTAACATATCAAAGAAGGGTCCACGTATAACCCAATCCATAGCCGCATGCATCTCTTTGTCAAAGAAAAAGTTCGAAGTTCAAAGCTTTTCTCTTCCCATCTATGAAAACACAGAAACTATAGCTAAAAAAAAAAAAAAAAACCCGGTCATCTTGAAAGAGCTGGTCTTATACAACGTGAAATTTAAAGTTTTTTTTTTTTTTTTAAAGGTGTTTTAGATCGATTTAAGAAGAAATTGAGGACTAATTAAATATAATAATTGAGAGGATAGTAGCTCCAAACATTGATCGATCGATGATGATGCGTTCTAGAAAATTCAAAGAGTATGCTGTGCTGTATAAATTAATCAAGGGAGGAAAGTAATTTACATATCCAAAGTTTTATTAAGAGTAATTGACCAAAGAATAGAAGCCATGAATTCGCATCAAATAATGCTCGAGTTAATTTCATGGTAATCAATTCATACAAGCACGTTCAAAAATAAGACGGGTCCAAATTTTTTCCTCTCAAAATTCCACTTCGAAGAAATAATAACTAATAAACAATCTTAACAGCTAGCTCTCCCTTGAAACTTCTCTCTTGTATTTTTTTGCCCATTGTCTCTAATCGACTTATTCTCCCATAAGCTTAAGCAAGAAATACTGACGAGAGGGGAACTGACCATGTTGACTGCTTGTATCATTCATGCATTTGGAAGGGGAAGAAGCCATCAAAGCTTTGAATGAGTCTCGTGTGATGTTAACTGATATTGTCACTAACCCTAGCAAGCTACTCTTCGGACAAGAAGCTAGAAAGGCCCGAGCAAGCATCAGCTCCAGAGGAGAATGAACAGAGGGTCCAAGCACCAAATCACCATGACGTGGGTGTGGGGAAACGTGTGCCCTTCCAAACGCACAAATTCATTGATTTATAGAGTTTTTGAAAGGCATCCATTCGAGAATTAGTTCTAGCTTAAGAGACACAATTATTTTAGTGTATCTCTTCTGGGAGGCTTAATCATGCCCGGATTATGTGTAAACGGGGCTCTAAATACATGCACTTAGTTTGCATGATATGACCCCTGACAAAAATATTATAAAGTTGCCGGGTGGATGTGGGAGGAAGGGAAAAAACGACCAAAAATCATATGCTATGTGGGCATCTTGGTGTAATCAGGACAAAAGTAAACAGAAATATTTGTATTGTAGTAATGTTTTCTCATATATAACTACGATCGAAGAAGTTAGTGGTTCTCGTTAAGTGCATTTCAGTTGTACTTATCTCGCTGATGCTGTCCAGAAACAAGGGCTTATAGCTGTTAAATCCGATACAGGATTATCCGGGTCCAACTAAAAAAATTAAAACAAATATATATGATATTTTAATATTTTATATGAAAAATTAAAAATTAATTTACATGGATATAGATAATATATATTATAAATAATAAAATTTAAAAAATTATTTTAAAAGACTTTTTATTCTACGTTGAAAATGTATTATCTTATCCTTTTAAGTAGAAATATTTAAATCAAAAAGTTTTTTTGTATCTCAAATTGAGAAAACATAACTTTTTTTTTCTTGTGAAGATAGTGTGTGTGTGTGTATATATATATTAAAAGACTTCAAATCTCACATTGAAAAATAAAATATTATTTTAGTATTTATATAGTAAATTTTAAAATGAATTATTAACCGAATCTAAAATGATCTTTATATAGCTGGATATATATATATATATAAAATATCTCCAGCTATAAAAAAAAAAAGCACATTTTAAAAAAAAAAAATATCTCTACTAGATTTAGTCCAGTCATCCAGATTTTAGATTCATCCAGTAGGTCGACTGGTTTTTTTCCTGCCAATTGCATGCCTGAATTTTCAATAAAACAGACCCGCAAAGACATAAAATAATTCCTTGACCAAATTAGTAATTTCATCTTTCAATAGGTGCAAATAGGACACAGTTCATGCATTCTAATTCCTCGACCAAATTAGTTTTGCTTTATGGGGCAAAATAATTATTCGAATCTATGACATTGAGTGCTTTAGCAAGGAGTGTCCCATTGAAAACGGTCTAAATTAATAGCCAAATGCAATATAAAAATACACCATATCATGAATGAGGAATTAAGTCTTGATTTATCTACAAATTTAAATTAACTAGTCAGATTTTAGATTTATTTTCTAAAAATTACCAGTTTGAGTCCCATAAACTTTAAAGCCACTAAAAAATTATATGATTGTTAATTTTATAGTTTGTGGGATTAGTCAAGGTGTACACAAGCTGACTCGGACACCATGTTAATAAAAAAAATTAAGTCTTGATTTATCTACAAATTTAATAATTATTACTTATATGACCCCTATCTGTATATTAAAAACTGAAGCTAACACTTGATATGAATTGTGATGGATCAGAATTGGTGAAAGGATAGAAAGGGAAAAGCATGTAGATGAAGTCCTCATTCTCTTTCATTATCCTTTAATTTAACTTTTTAAGTTTCTGATAGCTTGATTAGGATTTTACTATTTTTTATGACCACTATTACAAATGGCGCCGCAAAGCGTAGGGGAGGAAAAAAAGAGTTTGTTGATCAGTTTAAATTCCTTATTCAAATTAAGCCGTGAGGTATTTTTACTTTTTTGCACTGTTTATTTTCTCTTAAATAACTATGAATTGAAATTTTTAATTTTTTAATTTTTTAATTTGATCATCAACTTATTTTCTTTTACAATTAAACTATTTTAAGCTGTAATTAGCACCCAAATGCTTATTTCTTTAGAAGAAATGGTTGGATTACGAAACAGGGAATCAAAATAAAAAAAAAAAAAAAAGGATAAAATAGGTAATAGCTTCAAATTTTGTTTTAATATCAATATTATTTTATTATGGTTAAAATTAATTTAAAATTCTATCTGCAACATAGTTTGGATGATAAAAACTAGGAGAATTTGCAATAAAAGCATCTAGGTATATGATCTACAAATTGAATCATTAAAAACTATGTAAAGAGTGATATTTAGTGTTTGATTTTGTGATAGTGGTTATTTTCTCAAAGTATTTTTTATTTAAAAATATATTAAAATAATATTTTATTATTATTATTTAAAATTTATTTTTGATATTAATATATTAAAAATATCTCATGATACAAAAAATAAATTATTTTAAAATTAAAATTAAAATAAATTTTTTAAAAATATATTTTTAAAACACAGAAACATAACTACCTCGGTAACATCGGACAACCATTATTGTCTATTCGTCCAAGGCCTAGTTTCAAACATGGCATGTAGCAGAATGGAGATCGAATTAACCACCGCCTCAATCCACGCGCGCGGTACAAGTGGAAGGTTTGACCACTAAGTTAAACAACTAGTTAACCTAGGCTACATCTTTCAACCGACCTTTCTTTCTCTTTCGAACTGTTTCGTATTAGGGTAGTTTTGTTTTTTACCCAACAAAGAAAAACGTGTTTGATTAATTAAATAATTTTTGTTTTTTATACTTGGCCATGTATATTTATTTTTAAATCATGATTTTGTAGAAATTAAAATAATATATTTTTCATTTATACAAATCTATTTTTTCATGAAAAATTAATCTTGTAACAGTTTTAACCAAATATATATTTTTAAAATTTATTTTCTAATTGCAAGTAAAACTGTTTTTTAATCCATTTTTAAAAATTTATAACCACACAAACTACTATAATACAGATATTTGCTAATTTTATGGTCACAAACTAATTAAAATAGTATGAATATGATATGCATTATTTGTATCCAACAATCAAATTGGAAAAATTAATTTAGAGAGTTGGGTTATTATGGAAAATTTGTATCCATCTGTAACTAAATTAAATATCTTGAAAAATAAGAATAATTAAACAGTTTTTACATGTGTTTTGAATCACATGGAAAATTATTCATCTTGTTATCAAAAAATTTGAGATTCAATTAGTTGTAAGTTTTTGGACAATAAAAATTGACGATGTTGTCTACGAGAAATTCAACAATCTATTAGTTTATGATAGTATAAGAGATAAATTGTTTAAAAGTAACATCAAGTGGAGATAATCTAGGTAGCTTATTAATACTCAATACTTTTTATATTTTTAAGGTAGGATAACATGCAGAAGCTTGGACAAGTATCAATTTTCTAGTATCCTAGACTAAGATATTTCATCATGAAATTAGCAGCACAAAAGTTCTCTTTTAACATATTTCCTTCAGGTAAAATGTTTTTTGCCCATTCAATAATTTTTGCGTAACTAGTCTTATCTCAACTCCATGTATGTTGGTAGAACTAGAAGTTGACTTAGCTATCCTTTCTATCATGGTATTGTGAGGAACATATGGTTCTCTGTGTGCATACTAACATGCATAAGTATTTTTCCGTGAAACCTTTTTTTGTAGAAGATACATCGTTACAACATCTGTATCATGAAACTTTTTATTTTTATATCTCTTGCATGGATATCTAATACCCTCTCCACTAATATTTCTCTGATTAGATATTGTATAATTCATAAAACTTTGAATCTCATTACAATAATCTATCCTATGTAGCTGTTAAGATGAATCTCTATACATCCATAAATAATCATTCATTACTTATATCAAATAATGATGACAACATATATTAATTAACTATGTTAACTAAATAATTTTGTCAAATATTGATTTAGATCAAACTTATTCAATATATTTTAATAGTACTCCTAATTCATTATTAATTATCTACATAAATTTAAATTTCTATACATTTATCGAAAATTTTAACTCGGCAATAAAATTAACAAAATATAAAACAGACCTGTTAAATAAGTCATTATTTATTTCATCACAAAACACCTAAGTTAAAAATTCAACATAAGTTTCATCAATTTACAAGCAAATACAATTTTATAAAATCTAAAAAACCCTAATATGTACAAATTATAAATCCATACAACAAATTTATATGAGAAAAAAACTATAAAACGACTCCAAAAATATGCAAAAAAATAAAATTAATATTTTAAAATTGATTTCAAATAAAAAAATGGTAAATTTGCTTACTTAATGTGGAGAATCTAAAAAAAAAATGAATCAGAACATGGATGCTGACAAACTAAGTCTAGTGGTGGCCAGATTTATGTGGGAGGTTGCATTGTGTTGAGATTAGGGTGGATGCATAAGAAAGAAGGAAAAATGAGAGAGGGGAAAAGAAGGGTTGATTGCTACATCATAAATTAAATATTACAGATGAAATTATTCCATTAGTAACTCTGTTGGTCATTTTATTGGTAAAAATATCACGTATCAGATGATTTATCTTTTTTAAATCCCCTTGATATATACCAAGAAAAGTTTTTCATCGGTATATTTATGGATGTACTTTACCGTCAGATTAATTCTATTAGTAATGTTGTTTGTAAAAGTTACACAACATCGTATTGTTTGGTTTTTATTTTATTTTATTTTTTTCCTACTACAATTCCCTCGGTATATTATGTCGGTGTTTACTGATAGATATATGGATGCAAAATTCTGTCAATAAAGGTCATCACAATATACCAATGAAAAAATATCATCGATATTTCTGTTTGTATTTGCTAATTTATTAGTAGTGTTAATGGATGGATTTAAATCCGTTGATAATTATGTCTATAAAGATAACATGTCGTCATATTTTTTGACTTTTATTTCATTTTTTTTTCTACTGTAATTTCATTGGTATATATCAAGGAAATATTTTGTCGGTGTTTACTGATGGATACTACGAGAGCATATTCAGTTGGAAAAATTTACCGTAATCTATCAACAAAAATATTATATCGTTGTATTTGTTTGTATTTACTAATTTTCTAGTAGTTGCTTTATTTTAATTTGAGATGAGATATGCTTGATGCTACTAACTAACCAAAGATTTAGGCAGGCAGATCCATATGTGTGTTTCAAAATAAAAATCTAATAATAATTGTAAAATTTATATTTACACATATATTTGAAGACTTTAGAAAATTATGATTTACCTAAACATATACATATATATTATATCACATTGGGGAATAAATTTATCTTCATTGAAATTTTAAAGACATCGTTGGATTGGAGGGTCAAAATTATGAACATAATCTCCAATATTAGAAAGTGGTATGCACTGATATTTTTTGGCTGCAAAATTATGATGAGATGATGATCACACGCCCAAGTCCCTAATGAGAGAAGTTAGCCCTGTTAGGGCAACCAAGAGGTTGTCACAAGAAATACCAAAAGGAAACGATAGGCTAGAAGGATTTTACAACAAAGAAAAACTATACCAGAATATGATAAAGAACAGAAACCTACTTAAAAGAAGCAAAAAAAGAAGAAGACGGAATTCGATCAAAATACTTGGTCGTTCAAACACATGCATGCATTCAAAGAGAGAGAGAGAGGGAGAGAGAGAGAGAGAGAGAGTTGGCAACACTTCATCGCAAACACATTCAACAACATAAAATAAAAGAGTAGATATAGTAAGAGAGAGCGTTCACAAGACTTTTATGCTGGGGAAATTTGATTCAGAATTGAAGCAGGATTAACTCCTTGTAAAGTAATTAGCTGAATTCGAGGACCATACTGCTCGCAAGTTGTGAGGAACTAGTAACTTTCAAATACAGCGTCGGTGTCTGACTGACTTTGGATCTCTTGTTTTTGGGTCCTAAAAGGAGCAGTTGATGGAGAATCAGTAATCAAATTCAATAAATTAATAAATAAACTAAATCCTTGTAGGGTAAGAGAGATATATACCAATAAAATATTTTAATTTTTCAAACTTCTAGCAATGTCTGATAAATCATTGAAGTTCCTTGTTGCATGGACTTCCAGAATTCTCAGCTCTACCACGTCCGTCACCTAATTTTACCCAGGTGGCGGGCAGCCGCCACACGTGAACGCAAGCTAGCACCGATCAAATGAACGACCAGTGACGGTCAAATTCTTCAATTACTTCTTACGGGCATCTGTTCTTTTCAAAACTATTAACTTCATCGATCGTGCAAAGCCGAAGGAGTCCCTATAAAAGCAAGTGGGACTGTACTCTGACATTTTTCTTTTCTTTGTTTTTCTTCAACTTTTTGTTAATAGCTAGTTTTAGTCAAGAGTTTTATTATATTTGTTATGGCTAGCTCGTGGAATCTATTATCTCATATTCACAGAGATTTTGTTTGGGAATGCAGCAACCTCTACTTTAAAAATGTTTTTTAAATTACTTTATACTATAAAAAAAATTAATATATTTTAGAAGTTTTTTTAATAATTTTAATGGGTTAATTTTTTTAAAAAAATTATTTTAATAAATTCTTAATTGAAAATACTTTTATAAAACCAAATTATTTTAATTCTTATGAGAGGCTTCATGTTCCATGCACAACGACCATGAATATTAATGATTACATTGCCATGCTGCATGCAACCTATAAACAGGGAACATGACGTGATCTCGATTTTTGGATAGCAAACTTAATTAATTATGGACTTCTATCAATTTTTCCACTACAGAATGTTTTTTTTTTTAAAAAAAAAAAACAAGAGAAATGAATTGAACCCAATTGATCACTTATTATATGTTAGATTTTTTTGTTTTTATATTTTAAAAAATATTTTTGAAAAAAATTAAAATTATTTTTTTTACTTTAAATTAATATATTTTTTAATGTTTTTAGATTATTTTAATACGTTGATTTTAAAAATAATTTTTAAAAAATAAAAAATATATATTATTTTGATATATTTTTAAATAAAAATGTACTTTGAAAAATAACCGTAACCACACTTCCAAACAGAAGAAGCCTTAAACTTGTAATTTCTTCATAAAAGCAGGAAATATGACCACCAAACTATGAAATCTTAATTTGATAATTAATTAATCCAGTAGAATATGTATTTTGTATTGCAGTAGAATCTGTTTTTAAACATATTTTTTATTTAAAAATATATTAATATATATATTTTTAATATCAACACATCAAAATTACCTAAAAATATCAATTTAATTTTTTTTAAATAAAATATATTTTTAAAAAAATTATCTAAAACTAAAAAGTTACCACACTAGAAAAAAAAAAGTCGTAAAAGTAAAAGTGAGGACAAGAATCGACCCAATACAAAGAATATAATGCTAATTTTTTTCAACCTTTTTCATTGCTGCTAGTCCTTTATATATATATGTATATTAATATAATTGAATGTCTCTAAAATAAAATGAACATCTTCACGTGATGATCGCGCGCATAGTCCCGGCCTTTTATACTTGAATATTTAAATAGCCGCCTGCATTTCTCTCCACCATCTTTGAAAACATTTTTTTTTTTTTTTTTTTTTTTTTTTTTTCCTGAGTGGGGAGGGGGGTGTGGGGTAGGGTGCCTTTAGGAAGTCTGAAAACCCTTATAATAATACTATAAAACGAAATGAACCCACCAATTTCTTTAACCAAACTTTCCCATTTGCATTAGTTTCAGTACAATCATTTTCCAGCCTTCCTCTCATCAAATTCTGTAAGCTTCTCCAACATCCAAAGCAGAATGGACTTCTTCCATTCTCAAACCCAACAAAAACAACAGTGCTTGCCAAAACACACCATCAAGAAGAGGCTGACAGAGGACCAGGTGAGGCTCCTAGAGAGAACCTTCACGACCACCAAGAAGCTCGAGCCTGAGCTCAAGGTTCAGCTTGCAAACCAGCTAGGGGTGCCGCCAAGACAAATTGCTATCTGGTACCAGAACAAGAGAGCAAGATGGAAGACGCAGAGCCTAGAGCTTGATTATAATACACTCCAAGTGAGACTAGAGAATGCACTCGCCGATAGGCGGCGACTAGAAAGAGAGGTGGTGCGACTCCAAGAGGAGTTGTGGCGGGCTCAACAGATGGTGTTCGCTGTGAACCAAGAAACAGCTGCTCAACCTGCTGTTCATCTTTCTTGTAACTCATCTTGTGATGATAGAGGCAGCTCTAGCTTACATGAGGGAGTCAATGGTACTGAGGTCTTGCAGCTTGAAGAGCTCTATGCTTGTTTGTACGGTGCTGGCGGTGGGGTTTGACGACTGAGGTGAAACAACTAATGTCATCTACCGTATTTTACTGGTTCATCATAATCAATTGCTTTGCTTGGCTTGGCATCGTGGGTGTAGAAATTCCTCTTGAGTAGACCTAGTCCATGCGGTATTTAGCTCACCAACAAATTCACAGATTAATATATATTGGAGTCTACAAGTAATTTGTTGTGAGTGTGATATTTATTAATTAGACCAGGTCTGTGTAGAGATTCCTCTTTACTCAGTAGATATTTGAAGAAAAAGGATGCTTTTTCCTGATGGTGTCCTGAGTGGCCATTGATGTTAATTTCAAGCTTGTAGCAGTTGCAGTGTCATAGTTGATTGATTAGGAGGAGGACTGTGTTCTAGGTCAACTTGTAAAGTAATGCCTCATTAAATGAATGGTTGGTCTTTAAACTTCCTACCAGCTTGCTCCCCTTCTGCTAATTGAACACTTTCAGCAAGTGGCACTTGTCTTCTTACACGGTCACTTCAATTCAATAGTAATGTATTAATTGCTTTCACTTTGAAAAAATTATTTTAAATTATTTTTTATGTTCTCGTGTTTAAATAAAAAATAATTTTAAAAAAAATATATATTATTTTAATTTATTTTTAAATAAAATATATTTTAAAAAATAATCGTTATTATAATAAAAAATAAGTTATTGGTGAGTGTATTTGATACAAAATTTAAATGAAAATGAATTATTATAGGATTAATTGTCAAGGATATAAAGATTTGTTTCTAATCATTTCTTGTGTATTTAATAAATTAAAGCGTAAATTGAATATTAAAGAAGAGAGGAGTATATAATGCGTTATATATGAATGACAAGGGAGAGGGAAAAAAAAACTGAGTGTGTTTGTTTCAAGGGGAAAACAAGAAAGAGGAAAGGAAAAAAATAGTTTAAGAAATGCTGGATAATGATTAGACCTGTAACAATATCGATCTTTATGTTTGCTTAACAATAAAATGATTATTAAAAAAAATTATTTTTGGGTTTTTTTAATCTTGAAAGTATATATTTGGATTAAAATTGTTGTATATTGTTATTGTGATAATAATTTTTTTTTATTATTATTAATATGAGTATCCGGATTAGCTTGTGTACATTTTGATTAATTATATGAGCCCTGAAATTTATGATCATGTAAGTTTCTAGTGGCTAAGAGATTTATGTGACTCGAATTGGTAATTTATAAAGAACAAATCTAGATTCTGATCACTTGAACTCCACATCTTTGTGTTATTTTGATAATAATTTTCATTACAATGTAGGTTGGTAAAAATTAAATTGGTTAGTTTATATAATTTAAAGTGATCAACATATTTTGCATTATCCCATAAATAAACTAGCAGAATAAAGATAGGTTAAATAAATAAGTACACAAATTTAGAATAAAATTCTTACTTGTTGATGAGTTTCGCACAAATTAATAAATGAAATACAAAATATGATACTGCTAAGTTCTCAGTACTGCTTCTGGATAGCCCACCTCATCTAGGGCAAGGATTAAAACTGCTGCCGGAATTAATTATGTTAAATAGAATCAATTCCCACCGTTTTTAACCCATCAAAACCTGCCCTTTTATTATATATATATATATATATATATATATATATATTTTAATACTTGATAGCTTTTCAATTTTAAAAACTTAACGTTTTTTATTTGAAAAATAGAAAGATAACTAACAGACGTAATTCCATGGGTTAGCAAAAAAAAATATATTTTATAGTACAAAAAACTATTTCCAACCTTGAGCGGAAGCCGAATTGAGCGCGTGCATGTGATTTTATCTCAAATATCAAATTGTTTAGGTTTTTAAATTTTAAATTTTTTAATATCGTAAAATCATTGTCATCTAGTGTCCAAAGTTACCATAACAGTAGTATCAATTTTTTTATATATGATGAGCATGTAAACATGATTAATTGAATTTTATGTGCATACACATAACAATAAATGTATTGAATTAAATAAGTACACAAATTTAGAATAGAATAGAAAATAGAAAACGTCGTTGTCAAGGATTCTGTTAAATAAAATAATTTCTTGCTATTTTTAACCCATGCGAATCAATACCCACCTTTTATTTGTAAAAACACACACACAAAACACAAATATAAATCTTTATCTATTTTTTCATGTTATTTATTTCGATTTTATTTTATTTTTTATCTAAGATTAAAATATAATTACATATGGTAAGCTTTGATAGGTGAGAAAATAAAAATTTACAATATTAACTGATGTGAAAGCAAGATTGTTCATATATAGGATATTTAAAAATATAGTAACATTATTTTCCAAAATATTTTTATTTTAAAATATATTAAAATAATTTTTTTAAAAAATTAATTTTAATATTAATATTTAAAATGATTAAAAACATTAAAAATATATTAATTTAAAAATAAATAAAAAATTTATTTTTTTTCAAAACCCTTTAAAGATAAATTACAAAACATTTAAATCTCTGTCGTTCAATGTTTATCTTCGTTATTTTTGTGAGGTTAGAGAGGAAGAAAAGAGAAGGGCAGAGGTCTGTGGCTGTAGTGGAGTTGATTTTGAGGTGTCCATGTAATTAGTCACATCAACGATCGGACTTGATTCAATCAAAGCTGTGGGGTTTTGCTTTGACCATAAGAAAAATACTGCTATTTTATTTTAAACTTGGATAAGCCAATGACTAGATTCCATCTAAAATGGGCTACCATTTTTTGCTGCAGCTTTTGACATTTGGAATTGTCTCTAACGTGACTACTTTACTAACTTCAGCCACTGCTTTTATTTATAGTTTTAAAAACCAGTCCGATCTGATGAATCAATTTAAAACCGGTCTAATAGAAGCTGAAATTGTACTGTAACGAAGAAAAAATTCCATAACTTAGCTCACCTGGCAAAATAGTTGATCTGATAAGACTGATAAAAAATCAGATTCCAACATGTTAATTTTTTTTTATTAAAATGATATTATTCTGATTTAATTTTTTTTTTTATTCGGACGATCTAGTGACCCGGTTAAAACGCGGAACCCGGGCTATGCTTTTATTTCATGACCTTAATCAAAAGTTTCCTTTTTGTCTTTAAAAAAAATTAAAATTTTTTATTTTAAATTATTTTTTTAGTATTTTTAAATTATTTTAATGTGAGGATATCAAAAATAATTTTTTTAAATTAAATAAATATTATTTTAATATATTTTTAAGTGAAAAATATTTTTAAAAAAAATTGTTATTACACTCCAAACCAACACCTAAAACTCAGTATGTATTCTTTGATAAATTTCTATAATTACAAAAATAACAACTTAAAAGTTCTATAATTTGGGATTTTTTAAAAGAAATTGGCATGGTTTTTATACACAACTGCTATTTCAAATAACGGTCACATATTAAAATATTTTTTTTCTACACAAACATATTTGAAATAGCATATGTTTAGTGAATATTACAAAACATCATTCTTTTGCAAATTAATTGAAGTAAACGAAAGTCATCTAAAAATTCTATGAAAAAAACAATGCCCAAAAGATAGGAGTGGAGATTCAATGGCTAAGAAAGAAAAGGAAGATAAGATGATGTGCTGGGAGAGAGAAATGAGGAAAAAAAAAAAGAATAGGTCACTAATGATAATTGGAATTCTGTTTTCGATATATTTGGTATTGTTATAAAAATCTTGACAAGACAATTCTAACTAAATCTTGAAAGAACTCCAAATGAAATTGTAATTAGTCATAAATTAACTAACAAAAATCCTATTAAATTAAGACCATGTTCGGTAGTTATTTGTATGGTTAGAATTGTCTCGTCAAGATATTTTTAATGATACTAGATGTATTGAAAACAAAATTTTAATATATCCCAGTGGTAACTCATTTTTTCTTGACCATTGAATCTTAAATCTTGTTTTTTAGTCATTGAATCATGTTACTTCCCCGTAACTTTTATGAAACTGTATTAAAATTTTTAAATACTTTATAATAAGTGTGCTTGCATATTCTTTTCAAAAATATTTATCAATTAAAAATATATTAAATTAATATTTTATATTTTTTTAAAATTTTTAATATCTTTACATTAACACCATCCAAAATACTTTAAAAAAATATTAATTTAATATTTTTTTTACCCCATAGATTTATTTTAAAAAGCAAGTTGCAGCAAAAAAAAAAAAAAAACACATTAACTTCAAAGCTCTCTTCAAGACCTGATATACTCCAAAATTATTTACAGGAGGCCTCAGAATTTTCTCTTTTTTTATAGTTGTTCAATGACCAATTCAATGCGATATTATTCAGGAAATGGAATACTAAAAAAAATATTGTTCAATATCTGGTTGCATGAAGAACAGAAGGTGATGGCCATAGGAATATTGTTGGAAGAATGAATGCAGTTCGCCATCACCTTACAATTTATTCATATATTTTTTTTTTGTTCCTTGTTCTTCTATAATAAATAAGCTTTGACCTTTGCCAACCAATTTTGATCCGCAATATTATCTGATATAAAGAGGATCCAATGATTCCTCTTCATGATTTGAATTCATTTTGTAGTATTTCTTGATATCACAACTCACAGTTACATATTAAAATGATATAGGTTACTGATATCACAAATACTGGTTAATATGGAATTTTTCTGACCACCACAGATCTGGCGCCCTCATAAATACTGATTTCTCAAGCCAAAGTCCGGGACTGTTGCCGTTAAACCATAATGTGGCAGAGATGAAAATTCACCTCAGTTCACATTAGCCAAGAAGTTAAGCAGTGTGTGCCCTGTGAAGCTACTGGGGTAAAACGACGGAACATTTCATCAATTTCAGACACTGAAGCATTAGACTTGCATGCAATATTTAGACAGATGGTTGTTCTGATTTGGTGCTCAAGCTTCTAATCATCTGCAGATTCCACAGTTCTCAGATCCACCATAGATGAAGGATGATGATATCGATTAGTTCGACGTTCCACCTTCCAATCGTCATTCTTTGAGATGGTCTCAAGTCCTATGAGGATACTGGAACTAATCTGTCTGCAGCTGAAAATGGTGCTCCTTAATGGAGAAACCAAAGTTTAAATATACAACTCATAGATGCAACTTCACAAGAACAACATAAACACATAAGCATGAGTGTGTTTGCATGGGGACACCGAACCGGAAACATTATTTACGCACACGTATGATCATAGACGATGGAGGATAGTCCAAACCATTGAGAAATTGGGCTTTAACTTATATTTTAGGTTTAATTTATATGAACTTTCAGTTGAGTTTTATTAATTTGGCTTTATTTGTTGGGTTTGATTTAATTATTGTTGGATATTTTATTTAGTGAGCCATAAACCCAATCGCTTATTCTATTTAGGGTTTTAGTATAAATACCCTATTTTTCTAAATGTTAAGAAACTTTTGATGATTAATGAAAAATTGCAGACTTTGCATATATCCAATCCCCTTTCTTCCTCTTCTTTAGCTTCTTTCTTTCTCTAAAACTTCTTTCTTTTCTTATTTTAATTCTTGTTATTTATTGTTCCGCATCAAATTTGGTATCAGAGCACGACTTTTAATTGTTCTTACAATTAAACGATCTATGTATTTATGTTTAACCCTAGATTAATATGGGAAAAAAAAATCGTTATTGTTAAAAAAAAAATTGTTCATCGGCACTGTTCATCTTCGATCTTCAGTAGCGGCGCCCCGCCATCATCTGCGCCTCAGACAATCACAACGGCAGACACCACCGAGAAGACCTGTACATTAGTCCCACAGAACGATTGGCCATTCTACATCAACGCCGATCACAGCCAACGATCACAGTCAACGATCACAGCCACCGATCACGAGTCCAAGTCGATTCACTGCCTTCAACAACCCGCAGCGCCGTGGCCACAACAGTTCTTTATCTTCGGTTCCAAACCATCAGCCGCAACCACCACTGACTCGCACCCCAGGAGCAGCAGCAGTGCCACCGTCCACAGTGCTATCACCTCAGCAGCGACAACAGATCAAAAGGACCCCGTCTAGCAGCGACACCACAGACACCACCGCCTTTTCCCTCACACCGCCAGACCCAAGCAGAATCACGAAGCCCCATCAGAATCAGCAAGCTTTGTGCGCCGTCGCCGACAACAGCGGCAACAGGTCATAGAAGCCAGGAAGAAGGAAACAGCAGCTTGCAAGGCAAATTAATTAACCTGCCACGTCATCATTCAGAGACAGCATCTAGCAACATATTCGACACGCCACCTGTCACGTCATCACGCCGAGGCAGCAATTGTGTCAGCAGCTACGTCAGCCCTCTAAATCCACATCAGCCGCCACGTCAGCATGAGAAGCCACATCATTGTCCGCCACATCAGCATGAGTAGCCATGTCACTCCAATTGCCATGTCATCTGAGGTCCATCCGCGATCGAATTCGACGATTTGAATCTTGGTTGGTAAATTACTCTATTTTTGGTTTGTTGATTTTACCTTTTTGGTATTGCACTTAGTATTCGAAGTTATCATTGATATTACTTTTGTGCCAAAAAAAGAAAAAAAGAAAAAAATCTCACCTAGCATTTTTATTGTTAATTATGTTCTTCAACCTCTTTCATCAATGATAGCTAATATCTTGTTCTATTTGATAATTATAAATTCTTGCTTGTGACATCGTGTTTGATTAATCATTTACACTTAAAAAAAATCTAGTATTACATGCTTATAATTTTATTAGTGTAATTTGTTCTTGATTAATCTCCACATTTAAAAAAAAAAGATAAAAAAATATTAGCTTTATTTTTGTATTGTGATTTTACATGCAAGAACCATTTGTGATCTCAATTCCATTTATAAATTAGTGTTGCAGGCATTTGTGTCATGATCATCTAGTGTCCAAACTTAAGTTTACACTTACTGTAGACTTAACTTTTAGTGATACTTTTATGAGCATTTAAAGGGAACTGCAAACTTAGGTGATCAACATGTTTAAGAGAATTAAGCCCCAAGAGAGTTTTCGAATAAAGCACTCAAAGACTAATGAATATCACAAGAACAATCATTATGGACAAGTTCACTCTGAGCGCCACCAGTATGACTATCATTTAGGTTACTCTAAACATGATGACTTTGATGAGCGAGTCTTAAGTCCTAACAAAATAGAAGCTCCCACTTCTGACGGTCGTTATGACCCTTGGATATTTGATATGTGGATCTGTGATATGGATAGATTCTTTGAGTGGCATAACTTGTCTGATAATAGGAAAGTTAAATTTGCTAAGATGAAACTCATTGATGAAGCCAAAATTTATTGGATAGATGTTGAAGATTGTTTAGAGATGAGAGGTAAACCTCCTATAACTAATTGGATTAAAATGAAACAAAAACTTCAGGAGAAGTACCTACCCCAGTCTTATAGGAATAAACTCTTAGACCAATGGAACAATCTAAGACAAGGGAATAAGTCTATCAATGAGTATATAATGCAGTTTAATGATTACATGATTAGATGTGCCATAAGAGAGAATGAAATCATGACTTTGCGTAGATTTTGTAAAGGCTTAAATGATGATCTTAAAAGAGAAGTTGTATTTCAAGGTGTATCTACCCTCAACCAAGCTTATACCTTAGTTCAAGATTACAAGTTGGTCACGAAGAATCAAAGGTTGAATCGTCAGGGCTTTTATAGTATCCCTACTAGGTCTCAATTCAGAAGTAGTGATTCTTTGTTAGGTGCTTCACCCCATAGACCTAATCCTAGTAGCGCCCAACTTTGTAAGAAAGACAGGGGCAAACGAGTTGTCAATGAAGTGTCTAAGGTGAGTTCAAAAGTTAAGTGTATTAATTGTTTAGGTTTTGGTCATATCTCTTTAGATTGCACCTCGAAACCCTTAGTCGTCCAAAAACATAAGGATATAGGTAAAGAAGAATATTGTAGTGTTGAAGTGTATGAGCCTAATCTTGAGGATTTTAGTGACCTAGATGATGAGGATGTGTAAGACGAGGGACTTAACACAATGAGCCTACATGAGCTTGATCCTGAGGTTAAGAAAGAGTCTGATATGTCTGCTTTAATAATGGAGGAAATTTTAGGAAACTCTTTAGTGGAACCTCCTATAGAGATAAGTATGGTCTTAGAAGAGTCTCATGATATTAGTCCTCCTAAATTACCTGATTCCTCATCCCACATGCTTGGTGTCCAGCATTTCATAAGTCTAAAGCAACATGTTGAGCTTTTTGACCTCTTACCACATATACGTGATGAAAAAGATGAAGATAATCCTAAGTTACTTGATTGTGTCCATACCATATCTACACAGGTTTCGAACAATGCTTGTCTCATTCCACACCCTTAATCATTTAGTGTTTATAGTTACAAACCTAAGGAGTCGATGGAACACCTTCCCATATCTCTTCATGATAGGATGTCTAAGTTAGCTGAGTCATTACCATGTAGGGTTTATAATTTGCATATTGAGATCATGAAACAAATTCAAACAAGTAATGGACAATACAAATTCCGAGCTGATTTACTTAAATATCATAATGCACTTAATGTTGGAGATTATTTCATGATACAGATTAGACCTGAACGGTGTCCTTTGGAAACCGATCATAAATTGCAAGTAAGTAGTGCTAGACCATTCAAAGTATTGCAAATGATTAAATCAAATAATTATGTTATTAAATTGCCATTAAACTTTGATATTAACTCTACTTTGAACATGAAAGACCTCAGTATTTATAAAATACAGTCTACCCCTGATGCTCCTTTTGATACCCCTACCTCATTATCCATATCTTTGGCACAAAAGGAACATATTAATGCTATTTTGAATGCACAAGTTGTTTTTACCAGGGATGGTCAACTTCAGCAAATCCCAGTATATGGACTCTACGACCAAATTCAGATTATACTTGGATTATCAGAGATACATCACAATAGCTTGATCCTTGTCTTTGAGAGCATTATCGGAGTTGCCTTGACCTATACTCGACGGGGTCGAGTTCTTCCAACCTCGGGAGAATTAATGGGGACACCGAACTGGAAACATTATTTACGCACACGTATGATCATAGACGATGGAGGATAGTTCAAACCATTGAGAAATTGGGCTTTAACTTATGTTTTGGGTTTAATTTATATGAACTTTCAGTTGAGTTTTATTAATTTGGCTTTATTTGTTGAGTTTGATTTAATTATTGTTGGATATTTTATTTAGTGGGCCATAAGCCCAATCGCTTATTCTAGTTAGGGTTTTAGTATAAATACCCTATTTTTCTAAATGTTAAGAAACTTTTGATGATTAATGAAAAATTGCAGACTTTGCATATATCCAGTCCCCTTTCTTCCTCTTCTTTAGCTTCTTTCTTTCTCTAAAACTTCTTTCTTTTCTTATTTTAATTCTTGTTATTTATTGTTCCGCATCACACACCTTACATATATGTAGATTTCTGATCTTGAGGGCTTAATAATAAAATTTACTCTTAATCATGAGGTGTGTAACTCAACTGGTCAAAATCTAGATTTGCTTCTTAGAGATCATTAGTTCGAGTCTCACAAACCTCAGGGCTACTGGAGACTTATATGGTCGTTAATTTTAGAGCTCATGGATTAGTCAAGTGCACTCAAGCTAATTCGAACATCAACGTTAATAAACAAAAACATATATATATATATATATATATATATATATATATACTACTCTCAAAAGATTTCTCACTGCATGGAAGGGACAGGCATATAATGAGCTAAAATCACAAAGCTTTTCATCAACTGAGTTGATACTGCATCAACCTGATCGCTTGTAGTGGATTCAAATAAATCATTCAGAGCTTGGTGAAATCATCGAGTATTTGGAAGGGGGAGGAACATCACAGCAACTCTGTTTTAGCTCATAACAAAATCACTCTGATAGTTGATATGCTCTGTCAAAATCAGCTCACAAGCACTCTACATTTCAGTGATATTACCGTCCTCAACCTCATAGATTTCAAGTTCTCTCAAACTTTCAATTTTGAGATGCAAAACAATCTATTCTATCTTTAACACTTCAAAACAAGGTGAGTGCAGATCGTTCAGATTGAAATTAGACTTATAGTAACATCCTTATAAGATGTGCGGCGTAACACATCCAGAGAATCCCCTTCCAAGACTACGAATCCAGCAGTCTCATTCTCCAACTACGCTCTAGGCAATACAAGACAGGGAAAACTGATTGAATTTATGACATGTCATAGTCCACAGGCCTTGTCAGACACAATCAAGATGAATCGAATATCACCACAATTAGTAAAAGTGTATCTCTCTAACTTCAGAGGTAACGCTACTGTGTATTTGACCAAATGATGAAGGGAAGAAAGGGGAAAGAAAGTCTTTGGTGACTGGGATTTGAATTAAAATTCAAAAGAAAGCTGTGACGAGAAAGAAAGAGCAAACAACCACCATCCTTGCAACAGTTCGTTCAAAGAATCCTATCCCGAAACAAAACAACTGCAAATTCTGACCTAATCACTGAGAATTTTGAAATATAAAGGCGTGATATAGAGTTCCAAAAACAAAACCCACTGACCACACCACAGAAAAACCTAAACCAAGAGTACTTGACCGGCAAAATAAAAAAATGAAATTCAGCACTGCTACGTAGAGTGCCTCTATACGCTACGGCAAGCAGCAGTTGCAGCATTCATTACCAAGTGACCTTCATGTTAAGACCAAGAAAAATTCTCAACCCCTTCATCTATTTAAAATGATTCTACCACCTCACCAAAACAACAGGAATTTTAATACAGGCCAAAGCCTCTGAATAAAAGGAAAATAACATCATGAGCTATTAAGGAATCCAACTATTTTATAACAAGAAACATAAACTACCTGAATCCCCTAATAATAATTAAAGTCTCAAAGAAAAACTAACATGCAATACCATTACAGTCAACTATTGAGTGACATCATCTAAACATAATCACTAAACGACATAAATAAAAAATAGCTGAAACTTCATAGAACCAACAATTATATAAACAAGAAAAAAAATTTATCAATACAGAGAAAGAGTGGACCTTGAATGTTGTCAGGTTTCTGGGAAGAAGAAGCAGAAGAACCCATAGCTCGAACAGAAAAGGAGCTTCTCTTGTGCAGTTTAAAACAGAAAGAATCTAAGACAAAAGGGTTGGTTTTCGGAGCTTATACTACGACCATGACTTGAAGCCATCGCTAATGCTGACACCTTAAACAAAGCTGACAAACATGTTGTTCAAAATATGGTTATGCTACAGAAGTAATCAAATGATGTTGTGATCATGAAACGTTATGCTTTTATCCAATTACTAACCGTAGATAAAGTTATGACGATCAATGATTTGTTGATTAGGGGGGCACTTGATCCATAGGAATATTGTGCTCTTGGAAACACATGAATTTTTTGGGGTGATACGTAGCTTTCTTGACTTTGACCAGATGGAAAATGGAGGTTCTGTATTTTCCGCGTGGATAATGCTATATCTCTAGAATGGTTTTTTAGATGGGCTAACATCTCTACTAGGCCCACTTTTTAGCCCAAACACGTTCTTTTACATTTGGGCTTTCTAATGTCCTGCTTTTTATCGGACCTTGGTTTTTGCGAATGTGATACTTTCATGTTTAGATAGGGTTTGATTTGAGGGTGGTTTTTATTTTTTTTGTGAAATTTAATTGAAAAACATGTTTTTTTTTTATCTTTTAAAGGTATAGTCACCTAAATACTTTAAAAAATCGGTTATAGTATTATCTTGTTCATGCGCTATTTATTTTTTTTTAATTTTTTTTCTATATGAGCCGAAACCACGAATGATTGATTTGTCAATCTTAGTAAATAAGAGGTAATCTTTTGATTTTAAAGAATTCAGACTTGGCCTGAAAGTTTGAGCTTTAAAAAGATCATACATTAAAAAAAAAAAAGCAATTATAAGTCAATAATATACTTATTAGAAGTGTGGTCTATCCTTTCACCTTCTATTATCTTTGTAAAGAAAGAGAAAGAACCCCTATTTCCATTTCAAACAAACAATATCCTCTCTTAGTTCTTCTTTTATTTATTTTTACCTTATTATATGTATGCTTTTAATGTTTTTACGTGACTGACGAAGATTTGTGAAACTAGACCCATAATCTTTGCCTAGATTGTGATTGCTTTGTCTTCTCTTTATTCAAATTGCAGGGTGGTGTAGCTAAATCAAACTTGACTGGGCTATATTAATGGAGGGGGTGTATGCCAAGGATCGTCTCTCAGGCAGGTTTGCCTGACTTCATTCTTCATCATATTCTGTCTCTCCTGCCCAGCAAAAATGCACTCCAAATGAATGTCTTGTCCAAAAAATGGAATTTGTGCTTGATACTTATTCTAGTTTAGATTTTCGCTGGTGTGAATTTGAAAAAAAACATAATTTTAACTGATTTGGAACCTATGGATCTTTGGGTGGCATTAACAGGTTCGTTTGTGGTGTTGAAAAGCAAGCATGACTTGCTTTGGGGGTTGAGAGATCACTATTTTTAGTGTTTGGGTGGTTGAACCTGCTTTTTTATATGAAAATTTAAATTTTTTGTTTTAAATTAATTTTTAAAATGACTTTGGATCATTTTAATGATCTAATATAAAAAAAATTCAAAAAATAAAAGATATATTATTTTAATATATTTTTAAACGAAAAACACTTTAAAAGATAACAATTATCACTATTTTCAAACATCTTCTTATCAGGAATCACTTGTTTCGTGGATGTGTATGTTGATAGTTAACAAAACACTAAAAAAGGTGCATTTTGGATGGTGTTTTGTTTTATTTGCTTGCTTGTTTTTTTTAAATCTATTTTTTTCTTTCAATTTTTTCCTTTTAACATTTATTTTTTTAGGATTATGTTTCATAATTTATTTTGATTTTTATGGGATCTCTCAGTCTCATAATTTGAGCTGTGAGTTTGACATATTAACCTGTTGACTTAGGTTTTTTTCCTTTTTAATTATTTTTTTTTAATTTTATCATTCAATATTTTATTGATAAGAAATTATGCTTCATGATTTGTTTTATGAAGTTATTCTAGTTGCATGATCCAATTCATAGGCTTGGTGGGTTAACACGGGTTGGTTTGAATAGTTTTTTTAGTTTATTTTTTAAATTATTATATTTTTCAATTTCATTGAATTGATTGAGAATTATACTTCATAATTTATTTTTATTTACTTTCTAAGAAGCTATCTCAACCTTATAAACCAGGTGTGAGTTTGGTAGGTTAATTCAGATTAACTCGGATTAGTTTTTGGTTTGTTTTTTATAAGGTTAACTGAGTTTCTTGATTGGGTCAAGGGTTTAGTGGGTTAACCCGGGTTGACTTGGGTAATTTTTTTGTGTTTTTTTTTAATTGAATTTTTTTTCTTAGTTTCATGCTCCAACATTGAGTTGATTGGGTATTGAGTTTTATAATTTGTTTCAATTTATTTTCTATAGAGTTATCTTAGTCTTATGACTTGGATTGTGAGTCTAATAGGTTAACACTAGTTGAATTGGATCGTTTTTTTGTATTTTTTTTTATTGAAACTTTTTTTCAATTTCATTTTCTAGCATTAGGTTGATTGAGAATCGAGTTTTATAATTTGTTTCAATTCACTTTTTATACGGTTATTTTAGTCTCATGACATAGATTGTGAGTTTAACATGTTAACACAGGTTAACTTTGGTTGTTTTTTATGTTATTTTTAATTGATTTTTATTTTTAATTTTATTCTTCAATATTGTATTGATTGAGAATTAGGTTTTATAATTTGTTTTGATTTTATTTTTATTAGTGTTTTATGGTCTCATAATTAGGGTTTGAAGATTTAACAAATTAACTCATGTCGATCCAATATTCTCTTATCTTAATATTTTTTTAAAATATCATCTTAAATTTTTTTAACTCAATCTATGTTTTTACCAATTATCCAAGTTATTTTTAAAATTAGCAAATTAATTGAATTATATTGGATCAACTTTCACGTAATTAAAATTTTTTTTAATGAAAAATATTAATAATATCTAAATATTTTTTTTATGTATTACAATTTTTTTGATAGATCCGTAAGAGTATGGATCAATTATCTAATTTTTACTATTGTAATAAATGATACACAGGGTAATAGAACCGCGAAAGACTGCTTGGGCTTGCAATTTTGCACTCCAAGTTATGACACTGTTCGTTTTGTCAGCAGAAATTTCAAACGTGCAGGCTCTCTTTTTTGGGTCCAAAATTAGTCATTCAAAAGCCCGTGGTTAAGTCCACAATAATTCTTGCAAGAGATCCAAGAACGGCCCGTTTACATGGGTCCTATTCGCTACGAAAGGAAAGCCCATGTTCACAATATACAGTCCAAAGCAAGGACAGCCCAGCTTAATATAGAAGGAAACCAAGCTGCGCAGCAACACAGTAGCAGATCTCACACTGCAAAGAGATAAGAAAATGTTGTTGAATATATTTGTACTTGAGTGGAATATTATTTATTTGCCCTAACTGATTCATACTGAAATGTGAGACTGTGATTGGATACAGTAAAAAAAACACTAAGATTGATAGCCTGCGTGACGATATGGATCGGTTCAAAATTGTTTTTAACTAGAAAAAATAAGTTTAAAAAACAGTTATAATTTTTAAAAAAATTAAGAGAAATTCAAAAATCAGTTTAAATTTTGATTAATTAAATAATATGATAAAAATATAGGACAACAAAAATACAACAAAAAATTAAAAAAACAATATTAAATGATAATATTAAAAACAAATCAAGATAAAAAAAGATTTCAATCCATATTAACTTTTTAAACTGTTACCTGAGTTATTAAATCGGAAGCGCTATATATAAAAAAAATAAAGGTTAAAATTACACAAAAAATTCACAATAAAAAAAACAATAAAAAAATGAGGGTTAAAATCACAAAAAAAAAATAAAATCAAAAGGAAACAATAAATTTTCAATTTGAGAGTTATATTGAAAAGAATAAAATCATTAACAAAGGACAAAAATCAAAAGAATAATAAAAAAAAAAAACACTACAAACTTGGATTGCAGTGTAAAATTAAAAACAATGAAATTTTTATAAAAGAATCAAGGAAAAAAAATCAGAAATCATAAGAATAAGGATCAAGTATAAAAACATCAAAACATAATAATAAAAAAAATTAAACGTGCATAATTTTTCAACGTCTTTTTTTACATTAAATAGCTTTTAGATGTAAATCGAAAAACTTATGCACATATCTAACTAAACAAATCAATAACCACTATATAAAGAAAGAAAGAAAAAGTCGTCAACAATAAACAAAAACAAAATTGAAAAAACTAAGAGGCATTTATAGATCAATATATTTGATATCACAACACTAGTAATTTATCTGGTTATATTCAATGAATTTGTTCAAAAGCAAAATTAATAAAATTACAAATCGGAGAACACAATTGCTTTTTGGAGGGATTGACATGAATTTTAAGGACATGAGAGAAAAAAGATAAAGGAAAGAATAATAAACTTCATCGCAGCCCAACTGGACCTTCTCTGCGAGCATGCATCATATCACTGGAAAGAGGACAATTCACTGCTCCTAATGCCGTCGTGAATGGAGGATCTTTGTGAAAACCCGATAAATCATAATTTGAATAAAATAAAATATCGGGTAGATTAAATAAAATGATCAAGTATTGTAAATGGACACAATTGAATAAAAGGTAAAGTGTTGTGGTGTAATTAAGTAAAAAGAGGAATTAAGTGACAAAAATAGAAATAAAAAGTAATGAGGGCCAATGTGTAAATAAACAAAACCTAGACTATAAATACTCCAATTTTTCTCTCCTTTAGCCGAGAGTGTGAAACCAAGAGAGGGGGAGAAATTGTGTGATTTGTCTAGACAAATTCTTGTTAATTTCACCGATTAAAGTGAGTAATTAGAGTGCTTAGCTTAGTTAAACATCAACAGAGGGTGATTTTAAGGTTGTGAGTGCCTTGGAAGAAGAAATTCAAGCTAGAGTTTGAAGAGGGAGGAGAAGAAAACTTAATTTTTTTTCTTGCATTCTTTCCTTAAATCCTTATCAAAGTGAGGTAAATAACATGCTCCAAGTGATTTATTCCTCTAATTTTATGTATGATGAAGGATTATGTAGAATTAAAATTATGTGAATTGTGGGATTATGTTATAGATTATAGGAATGATACAAATTATGATTGAACCATGTTAGAATGCATGTATTAAGATTGGGTAAGCGTTTAATTTTAAATAAAAGAAACAAAAATTATTTCCTCCCTATTTTGATTGAACTTTAGGCCAAAAGAGGAAATAATTAGGGGATTTAAGGTTTTAATACAATTGCTTGGAAAATGTGGGAAGAACTAGGTTTATAAGTGTTGTTATTATGAAAGGAGTAAGAATTTTTCAAAGAGAAAAGAAAAAAAAAAATTCTCTACTTGCTACCTTAGGTTGATTTCGGTTAAAAGAAGAAAATTAGAAGAAAAAAAAAAAGTTGAGTTTTGATGATATTATTGAGAGATCTTGCCTTATTTAAGATAATTGATGTTGATGAGTTAATTGGATAATTAATTTTGTAAATAAATGAATGTTTTAGTTAAGCTTAATTAAGGGTATTGAGTATATTCAACAAGTATGTAATTGGTATTGGAAATTTTACCTGTACCAATAAATGAAAATAACATAGTAATTTGTGTTGATGCAGAGGAGGTCGCGGGACCTAACCTGCAACAAGGGACCTCTTTACGCACACAGACACCAGGTAGGTGTTCAACACTTTGAAATAATTAATTAGTTTATTTTTTTTTTATTGTAGAAGGAATTTTGTAGGTAGTAAATTTTAGTGCTGGTTACTGGAAATAATGCCCTGGTGAATGGACAAGTCTTAAAAAAAATATTTCCTGGTTACTGGAAATGATGCCCTGGTGCATAGGTAAGTCTTAAAAAAATTATTTCCTGGTTACTGGAAATCATGCCTTGGTGAATAGGCAAGTCTTGAAAAAAAATATGTTCTGGTTACTGGAAATAACACCTTGATGAATGGGTAAGTCTTGAAAAATTATTTTCTAGTTACTGGAAATAATGCCCTGTTGAATGGGCAAGCATTGAAGATTATTTCCTGATCACTGGAATTTATGCCTGGTTGAATGACCATGTTAAGAAAAATTAATTATGAATTTATGGGATAATCACATGATGTAAAATAGATTAATTGTAAAACTTTGAAGTTAAATATGTTGGTTTGTAGAAAATGTTCTTGATGTTTTTATTTTAGTAGATTTAGCTCTATGTCTAGAAGAAAATTGATGAAATTAGAAGTTTCAAAAAAATAATAAGATAATTTATTCAATAATATGAAAGTCATTTTAATGCATGTGAATAGTTAGTCCTTAATCACTATTTATTGAAAGATGCAATTTTTTTTAATCATGTTTAATGCGGTTATGTTTTAGGTACATCGCACCCTCGATCTGGAAAGTAGATGCTAGATAAATAATTTTGCTATGTGATTAATGTAATTGGAAGAACTAATATTTTGTTGTAATGTACTTCCATATCTAAAAATTATAATGTTTAACTTACTATCTAGTGTATGATGTAATTTATAATGTTATTATTGTTAAGTTGAATTATGGTTGATTGTACATATTTTTATGAATTTATTAGCTTTTATCATAGTGTTCTATAGAAAATAGAATTGAGGTATTGAAATATGCTTGAGTTTTGGAAGTCCTAATGATGGGACAAATATTGTGATTGATGTTACAAGTTGAGAAATGATTGAGTCGATAACTTGGTACCTAAAGAATACAAAGAAAACTCTGCTGAAATTTCAGGAAAATAATATATAAAAAAAAAAGAAAAAAAATTGGTAACTACGAATATATACATCATATATTATAAGTTTATAAGTTGAGATTGTCATACTTTATGTGCGAGTTAAACAAATATATATTGATTGAATTTTGAGGTTGTTACAATCTTGGTAATATGATAGACCCACACGAGCCACCCGAATGGCACGGGTGTCAGCAATTTTTTTTTAAAATAATATCGAATTATTGAAAATTACTAAACAACCTCTAACCAAATTCAAAAAAGCTAGAATAAAAAGACTAAAACACTCTTGAATTCAATATTATTTTTTTTAGATTCCAAGGGTATTTCAGTAATTTAATTGTTTTAAAAAAAATTAAAAAATCAAAATATCTTTGTACATATTTATTTTTTATTTTTTAAAGATATAACCGTGATTTTAAAAAAAAAAGATTAAGAGTCACGAAAGCATGATTTTTTTTTTTTTGCAAGGAAAAGATAATTCTACCTCCAATTCATAGCTTCATCAGTTCTTTTGTCAAGAATAAAAATATAATTTCATTGTTGAAATGACGAGTAAGCAGTGTCTATGGCGATAGTATTGTACTTATGCCGTGTAGAATAGACATTTCTAATTTATTGTTGATTCTTTTAAGGAATGCCCGACCAATGGCAGTACTCCACCGACAGTTAAAGTTTTCTGAGTTGCATAACCTTCTGACTTTAGACTCGAGGGAACTCTGAACTCTCATTTCCGCCCCCGTCTCTCCAACGCCAAAGCACAACAAATTCCTTGTAAGTTCTTCTCCCTTTCCCTTTTAATACAATTTGTTTACATTTGTCTCTTTTCATAATGCGGTGGGCGTTGAAAAATAACATCATAAGGGGAATGATTGTTGAATGTTGGAGTGGACATGTGATTAATTAGATAAACTGTAATGGCAAAGACATATGATTAAAAAGGAAGTAGTATACGTAATGATGCATGAGTTAAAAGCGTGAGACCGGTTTTTACAATATGTCTATGACGACGTTCAGTAAAACCATTATGTTCAGGAGTGTGTGGGGGTATTGTTAAATAAGAGATGCCATGTATAGCAAAGAATTTTGTTAACGCAATGTATTCACCCCCATTGTTAGAATATAGTCATAATTTTTTTTCTTGAAATAATTTTCTACAAGGGCTTTGAAGCAGATGGATGTTGGTTTGACCTCAAATTTTTTTTGTAGTGGATAAAACTATATGTATTTAGTGAAGTGATCCACAAAAATAACATAATATTTAAATCCATTGAGAGTATAGAGAGGAGAGGTCTATACATTAGAGAATATTAATTCAAGAGGATTATGAGACACTAAGCTGGAGATAGAAAATGGTAATTTGTGAGTTTTATTATAGTGACATGCATTGCAAACAAAATCTTTAGAAATTGAATGTGAATTTAAATGATGCTTTGACAAAATGGTATTTAAAACAGAAAATATAGAATTTCCTAATCGAAGATGCTAGTTTATTGGAGCAAGTTTTACACTTGGAAAAGCATGAGGAGTGACAACACATGGCCATTCGTACACACCTTCATTCTTCATTGGTTTTGCCCTTTGCACGAATTTCCCTCATCAATAGATCCTTCACAAGAAAACATCATGGTAAGAACTTAATTAAGACATTATTATCAACACAAAATTGATATATTGATATTAAATTGTGTTTGATGTTAGGAACACAAAGGATATTATTTAAATGAAATGAGTGAGTGGAGGAGGAAAGTTTATTAGACCCTAGGTGCTTGATTTTTAAACCTTTACCATCCCCTATCAAAACATCATCAGTGCCTGTGTATAGTAAATGGTGAGTGAGGTTTTGAAGATCGGATGTAATGTGGTGGGATGCTCCACTGTCAAGCATCCACAGAGAAGAAAGTGGGGTTGGGGGGTTCAAGCTGCTAGGTTGGCTTGTGGTTGCCACGAAGTGGTGTTGGGATTTGGATTGTTGAGAGGAACAAGTAAGAATGAAGGGCACTTTTTTCTTGAATGACCCTGAATGCCATAGATTTGAAAATAACCAAGATATGGCCTTGGTGGCGGTTGGCTGTTGTTGTGTGTGGGTTGAGCAGGAAGAAACTGATTTGGACCTAAGTGGCGTGAGTGGTGGTTGCCATATGAACACTAGTTTCCACCATAACTTAAGTGCTTAGGTAGATTGCGATTGACATTGGGGAAGGGAAAGCACTGGGTGCGACTGGCATGTAAAGCAGTTGGTGGGAAAAGATTAACAACTTTGGCAGCTGCATGCAGAGAGGCTTCGAACATCAAGAGCTTTTCATAAAGCTCATTAAAACTTATGGCATTCTCCCTGGCTTGCACTGCCCTTTCCAGTTCTTGGTATTCATCACCAAGTTCATCAAGAATTTTATTTGTCAGGTCTTTATTGTCAATTGGCGCACCTAGTATTGCAAGTTCATTAGCTTTGGCTTTGACAGATTGAAGAAAATATGTTATACTGAGAGTGCCTTTGGTTAGCAATCTGAGTTGTGATTTCACTTGTTTGATTCATCCTCTAGATGGAAAGGCATATGTGGTAGCAAGAATGCTCCATGGTTCGCGAGAAGGTTTTGCTCTAGCAATAAATGAGATAATTGTAGGTGTAATGGATCCAATGATGGCATTGAGGATAAGCTGATCGTGACGTATCTAGGTGATATATTATGGATTCAAGTATTCGGTTGTGATGTTGCTGTTGGTAGTGGTAAGTTGTTCTGATGGACATGGCTTGGTACCATCTATGTACCCGTGTAATTCATAGCTAACAAAAAGTGTTTGAAACTGTAATTTTCATGAAAGGTAATTGGTATTGTTTAGTTTTAGAGGAGCTTGTGTTGTGACATTAATAGTCACAAGATTTGTGGTTAAGGAATCACCCATTGTGATTAAAACAATAACAAAATTAATAAAAGAGAGCTCTGATATCATGTAAGGTATTGCAGGATTTGTGTGAAGCTACCGTAGTCATTGAACTACAAGCAATGTATATATATGTGTGTGTGTGTGTTGCAGAGAATCTGCAATCAGTTACAGCAAGTAGAGTTTAACTCTACTACAATCTTATCAACCTACAATCTTATTGTAATCCTTATCTCCCAGGAATTCAAATTCAATTTTTATATACATGGATACTTGCTTACAATATGTAGAGGTATGTGTGTTGTGCTACTTGCCTAATAGTGATGCTTGTGTCACTTCAGTTTTGATGGATATATCTTGGTAAGTTCTGATGTACTAATTTGCTTGAATGACAGTATCTTTATGGGTTTTCGAAAACAGCTCTATCATGCTGCAACCATAGGAAAGTAAAATGTTGGCGACATGACCTAAAAGAAGTGAAGCTTAAGAGCTTTGTAGAGAGTGTAGATGGGATGGTCAATTACAACAGAATGACCTCGAGTTTCTTTTAGCTTGCAGGAGGCCACACTCATTGTAAAATGGAATGGAAATTGTAGTACATGCTTAGGATTAGCAGTGAAGCCTGCATTCTGCTCCTTATCTTCCCCCTAATCTGTTATATTCTAATGTGTGGGATTCTTGTTCTTATTAGTAACCACATTTGTGTGGTTTTGCCTCGAGCTATTGACTTTCATGAATTTTGATTTCCTCTATATGAGTTGCATGATGGATCGATAATTTGGAAGGCCTACGTAGTTTGGTAGTTGTCCCTATTAGCAATATTGGAAGGAGCAACAGTGCAATATTGTGTCATGTAAAACTTGATAAGCATAAGGGTTGAGCAGATTCTATTTGTCAAATAACCTGTAAGCATGAGGGTTTCCGCACTTATCATTTCATTGGAATTTTGAATAACCCATGCACTCTTGTTTTGGTTCATTCTCCCTTTTACAGGAACTTCTTACTAGCTAGGGGTGATCATTTTCGGTTTGGTTAGGATTTTATAAAAAAAAATAACCAAACTAGTTTTTTTTAATAAAAAAAATCTAAACCAAATTGGAACCGGTTCAAACCAACTAGATTCAGTTTGGTTTGGTTATTTTAGAACAAAAACCAGTTTGGCTCGGTTTTTTCGATTTGACTCGGTTTTTTCTGGTTCGGTTTGGTTCAGTTTTTTCAGTTTTTTCAGTTTCAGGCTCATTAAACTAAAACCGAACTGAAGCGGTCAGTTTTTTAAAAAATTCTAATTGGTTTAATTAATTTTTTTTCACGGTTCGGTTTTTTTTAGTTATTTTTTATGGTTTTCTCGGTTTAATTGGTTTTTTTTAGTTTTTTTACATGTTTTTGGATTAGGTATATAAACTACATATGATAATTTCCTATGAACTTAACATTTCTAGTTCTGTTTGGATAACTTGGGTTGCCTTCCATACTTGCTGGTGTTTTCATGCAGATTGGAAGTGTAATTTCTTCAGCAAGATGGTTACTTATGGCAAGGTGACATGGAGTGATGGAAATATGCCTTATTATTGTGACCCCATTGCATTTCCATGGTGAATAATGTTCAGTAGATACTAATTTCAATTTCATAGTTAATCCTTAACGCAAGAGAATTAGAGAAGTAATCGCCTGTGTTAATAATGCTTGTTTGGAAGTCATGAACTTTTTTTTTTAATTGAAAAACAAAAAGATGTTTATGTTTAATAAAATAAATGAAAAATAAATATAAATTAATAAATGAAAAATATTATTAACACTAATTAAATACTAAATTGAAAAGCTAATCTTCATATTAAAAATAAAAAATATCTCCACATGCAAATATCTTAGCCATGATTGTTCTTTTCATGTTTCATATTTTCTAAATATAGCAGGTGGTGGCTCGGGCTTTTGAGAATGCTTAGGTGACACTAGTTTTAAAAGAAGTAATAATTCGAGACTCTTATTATTAACTTGATTAGGTTTAATAAGCTGAATTAATTTAATAATATAATAAAAAAAAGAAAACAACAATAAATAAATCAAATTAAACAAAAAAAATTAACAATAATCAACTAAAAAAATAAACGATTGCCAACATTACAAAAAGACTTCCTCCTAATATTTTTAAAAAGTCTTTATAATTTTATTTGATAACGAAACATAAATTAAATGAGAATGTAATAATTTTATAAAAAAAATCTAAAGTTCAATTCCTAGTAAATCAAATGTTAAAGGATAAATTTGAAAAAAAAAATCAAATTAAAAAAGAACAAAAAATCTCAACTCGAATTCATCCAAGTCAGCGTGTCAAATCCGCGACCTGTTTGTGAGATTAGAAGAACCCCTTAGAAAGCAAATCGAATAAACTTTAAAGCTCAATTCTTAAACAACTTAATGTTGAAGTGAGAAACTGAAGAAAAAGCAAAAAAAAAAAAAAAAAAAAACTTAGGTTAACCCACCAAGCCTACGACCCTAAATATGAGATCGGAATAATCTCATAGATAAAAAAGAAAGTGAAAAAAATCACGAAGTCCAATCCTTAATCAACTCAATGTTTAAGGATGGAATTGAAATTTTTTTTTTAAAAAAAACCTAAAAATCAACTTAGGCTAATATTTGAAACTCGTGACCTAGGTCACGAGTATAAGACGAACCCTATAAAAGGCAAACCCGAAAAAATCATCAAGCAAAATTCCTTACCAATAAAATGCTAAAAGATAAAATTGAAAAAAACAATTCGATCAAAAATGGATTCAAAACAAAACAAATAGGAAAAAAAAATAAGGACTAAATTTAATATAAAAATAAAATAAATCGAAATAATAAGGGATTAAATTGAAAAACAATCAATAAAAAAAGATTTAAAACAAAATAAATATGAATAAAAAGAATAGGGACTAGATTGATACAAAAATAAAATGGCAGGACACCTTTTAATTTTTGAAAGCAAGCACAATTCCCAAGAAGATGAGAGTGAAAAAAAAAAAAAAAAAAAAAACCGTCAAAACCCTAACATCGGGAAGAGTGTGGTGTGTTGCTTTTCAATGTCATAATGAAAGTCAACATTTAGACACCATGAAAAGTCGCACGCATCATATGAACACGACAAGCTTCCCCCACCCATGTGCTCATGCATTAGACGCACTAGCTAATTTACCTTGCATGTTTATCCTAGTCATCATACTTGTTTTAGTATCAATTTTGGTACCTCAATGCTTAATTGTTCTAAATCATCTTAATCTTATTTTATTTTTCAAAACCAAGCATCAACCAAGCACTGAAAGTTTCCCTCAATATTGTAAGAACTCATATGAAGTCAACTAAAACAAACTACCAAATCAAACCCCAAATAAAACCAATGTGAATGTATCAAATTGAAAAAAAAGGTTAAGGGACCAAGATTAAAAAAATGGACATGAACCTTTCCTTAACTGTATAAATCAATCCCTGATGTTGGCAAAAAAAATACTAAACATTTCTTTAAGCTTCAAATTTGGTCTTGGTAGCTCTAATTATTTTAAATCAATAAAACTTAACTTTTTTTTTATCAAATCAAGAATTAATCAAGCAACGAAATATTTTTTTGACACCTTAAGATTTTTATGTTCATGTATGTAAAGAAAACTACCAAGACTAATGACAAATCAAAGCAATTTTAAAGGAACAAATAAAAAGACAGAAATTAAGGGATAAAAAAACAAAAATACTATTTGAATGAATATATAATGTTTCTCCTCGCATGTTATATATATTATAGTGAAATACCGAGTCTTTTTAGGTTTTTGTTAATTGTCCTATATGTAATAAGATACAAGTTATTTTGTTCTTTTGCTTGGATAGAGAATATGCTTAAATGGATATGAACTCGAACTTAGAGCTCAACATGAGGCTTTGAAGCCCATAAGAATTAACAAAAAATGTCGTAGATGAAGACTAATCGTTGGGATATATATTGAGTTGCTGTTCTTGGAATAGGGTTGTTAAAGCTAGATTATCTTTTTTTTTTTAATTAACGTGGATATTCAAGTTAACTTGTGTATATCTCAACTAATTTTATGAACTTTAAAGTTAATAACCATGTAAACCTTCAGTGACCCTATAATTTATAATATTTAAATTAGTAATTTTAAAAAAATAAATTTAAAATCTAATCAATTGAGCAATTAGCTTTAAGATGTAACCTATCTTATTTTAAATTCATGAGAGGTGTTTTATTATGGTCTAATCACATGACGTCCATTCAATTGCACACGTACCAAGTACTTCATATGACGGTACTTTATAATTTTTCATTCATATAAAATATTATATCCCTTCAAAAGTGTTCACGACATGTTAGAAATGTTGTTTGATAAAAAATTATTTTTTTTATTTTTATATATATTGATATAAAAATAAAATTTTTTAAAAAATATTATTTATATAAATTTATAAATAAAAATTATTTTAAAAAATAATTGATAAAAACCTGACGAAGAGGTTGAGAGCCCGCCCACCGGTCTACTCATAGCTTATCTCTCCAATATGCACTCAAAGCTTTCATTTTGCTATGCGTTGGACCTATCCCGTGTCTGTATCAAAGCTTTTGAACAAATATTCAAGCAAAATCACAACAATGGTTATTTGAGAGGGGAAAAACAGAGCAATGGACCATGCTGGTCTGCGCATCTCATCTTCTTTCTTTCGAAAGTCGGTTAAGGTCATGCAAGACAACAGCAGTAACTCTTGGACGACTGCAATAAGTGACCACAAGTGGGCATTTTGGTCCCCGTCCTGACAACGTATTGGTGCAGTCAGGAATTGCAGCCACACTCTCATGGTCCCTCTGGCTAAAGCCATGCCTTGGCTGGTAGCGTACTGCTTCAACCTTCCAATGTACTTTTATACCACGTCATTGTCAATGAGCACGGTCACCACCGCCACTCGGTTTCAGGTCACCACACATGCAAGCCATATTACCGCACGTCTCAATTCTGTCGAGCTATAAAGACAACTCAAATAAGAAAGGGAAATATATAGGAAATAATGCATCTCGTGATGCAGATAACTCTACGTAGATACCATCTCCACCTTGTTATTCAAACCCACCGTACGGGTAATTGTGAAAGGGAAAAATCTAGGCTTCATGTCCATATCCACGTCGGCTTATTGATCGTTTTCGGGTCTAATTTCTTTGATATTGTGGATATGTTTAGAGTGTTTTTTTTTTTTTATATATTTTAAAAATATTTATGATTTTATTTTATTTTATTTTAAATTAATAATTTTTAGTGATTTTAGATAATTTTGATTTGCTGGTATTAAAAGTAATTTTTTAAAAATAAAAAAAATTATCTTATGCGTTTTCAAATAAAAAATATTTTGAAAAACAATCGTTACTAGACTCTCGTGTACCTTAATCTTAAAGACATGAAGTTGCCAATGAAGCATTAGCCTGGTGATTGAGCACACAAGGATAAAAACTAAACTCAAATCTCCCTGTTAAGATTAAGCCTGTAGTAATTCTGCTACACAACTAAGAACTCTCAAAGGCACATGGCATGTTGTGAGTTTCAATTGCACTTGAAGTAGATGCATGAGAAGAACAAAATTCTAGTTAATGACCAGAGTATATTATGTAATGCGTGGGAAGGAAATAATTATGTTGATAACTATTGTTAGAAGAGACTCACATGACGGGTTTTTTTTTTTAAAAAAAAAAAACAGAGAGAGGAAATGACAGCATTTTGTATGAAACTTGGCATTTTATATCAAGTGATTCCAACAGGATTCTTAGTTGGAAAATCAAAATGATTTTGTAATAAACTTGAAAAAAAAAAATTAGTTTGGATGCAAAACTGATAATACCCTAAATAATTTGATAGTATTATTTGATGTTTGAGCAAAAATGAATCAAAATACAAGCACTGTTAACGTACTATAAATCACCAAAAAAGAAAGAAAGAAAAGAGACCGAACCTATATTCAACATTTTTTTGAAAGAGAATTTGGAAACTACGTTCAGAAGATCTGAGCAATTATGTACAGTCCCCTCAAGTGCTTCAGAGCGTGGCGCCCCGGGCATGAGAGAAGTTTCCTCTGTCTTTCCCAGTTTCCCTTTTGTGAAAGGTCGTATTCATGCAATTAAAACGAAAAAGGTGACGGTTGCTGAAAAACTTAAATATTCATAAAATGACTATTCAAATTAATATTAAATAATTTGCTCCTACCATGTATTTTGTTTATTTTTTTGCCTTTGAAATTATGGAAATTAAGAACGGATAATCCTTATGTTGGGTCGGCCTGTTGTGCTACGGCATCAAAAGCACGTGCCTATGTTAATGCTTTTTTTATTAAAAAAGGAGGGGGGGGCCTAAATCAATGATGGTGACTATACTTCTAATTATTATTGTTATTATTATCATAAAAAAAAGCTATATATACTCTGGGTTCAAGTATGTTAAGAAATAGTGTAAGCTAGATAAAAATTTGTAATAAGCATTTACACAAAAGATATTTATGGTTGAAGACTCGATGAAAAAAGGTTTATCTCTTTATAGAAAAAGGGTGTTAAAAGGTTTGTTATTTGATTCCATCTCAAATCCAATCTCAGTTGTTTAAAAATGGTAAGAGGCTTGATTTTTATTTGACTTTGTTTTTATTTTTTGAAATTGATATTCTAGATTGTTGTAATTGTTGGAAGTGTTATGTTTAGTTTGAATTAATGATAGAAACATTAGTTTGAATGAATTTGTGAAAAAAATATTCTAGAATTTATATAATTATAAGATAATTTGATGTGATGGAAGCATGGTTGTTAAAAATGGTTTTTGACTCGTAAAATTAGCGATTTTACGAGTCAAAAGGCATAAAATGTGTAAAATTAGATTTAAAACTCAAAAATCGATAAAATTAGTCAAACTTGCATAAAATCGGGTCAACCCATAAAAAACATAAAAACCGGTTCGAGTTCACGATTTCTGCTGAAATGAAAAACAATGTGAATTGCCCTTTTTGCTTTACCCTTTTCCCTTTCAACGTCTCCATTCCCCCTTTTTGATTTACCATTTCCCTTTTTCCCCCATCCAAATCTGCAAGAACCCCAAAATCACCAGCGACTAAGCAAATCAAGAAATTAGACTGAGAAGTGAGAAATCGGTTCCACTCTCCAATCTCCACTCACCAGCAATGCCTTTGATTTTACACGTTTCGACTCTCCATTCACCAAAACATTCTTGGCGAGAAGAAGGTAAGAGTTTATAAGGATATTGTTGTTGTATGAGAATTGTTTCCTTGTTGTTCTGTGTTTTATTCAATGGTGGTTCATTTTGTCATATTCTGTGTTCTTGCATGAGAAAGAAATTAGTAACTGAACTGATAAGAGTAACTATCAAAATACTTGGAATTTGCTTTATCTTTTGGCCTATACCCAAAAATTACTAGAAGAAGATCAAGATCATCAAACTATATTTCATTAAAAAAATAATAATAACAAAAAGCAAGTTGGTTGAATCTCTGTCAATATCATGGTGATTATGGATTTACTATTGGTAATGGTTTCAGGGTTTTTTCTTTTCTTTCTAGATATTATACTAACCCTTAGCGATTTTAGCATCTATGTATTTCGTCTGGATCCTGCTGTGTGCATGTATTTTAGCGATTTACTTCTAGGATAGGAAGCAGATCAAAGATGTACTAGGAAAGTTCTGGGAAATTAATTATATTCTGTTTCTATTTAGGAGTTGAACAATGTCATCTAGTAATGAATTTCTTTCTATAATTGCACTATGTTGTTGTCGGGATATGGGTAGGCCCTCTACCTTCCCAAATGCATCTATCTCCAATTAGTTTCATCATCAAAGTGGGCATCATAAATTTTTTAGACTTCACCTTTTGAATTTAACTGCGGAACCATCACAGCTATGAGATTCTCTGCTTTTCCTAGCATTAAAAGGATGCATTCCTATCAAAATGCTCATAGGGTGTGTATGTGCCTCATAGCATATGATTGGCTTTCCATCAACAAATGTATTCTGATTCTATTTAATTATTTTAATGCTTCAGATATTGAAGGAACAAATTTAAGCTATTAAGAAAACACAAACTTATTTGAAAAGGAAAAACAACATCATGCCTATGCATCAGTTATATGCCATAAAATTCCATGATAATCTCAATTATTTTGGTTGTGATTTATATGGCTAAAGAAGCTTTCTTTTATTAATTAATTGAACTTTTTTTTGGCACTGCTGCTTGCTTGTGTGTGAATCCGAGATGACGTTGATACTAATATATGTCGCCACTGCTGCTTATTTGCGTAGACATGCATGTTGTGGGAACTAAGTACATTTATTTGGTTGTTGTGTGATCATTAATTGCTTTGTTTTGCACACTTATGGATAATGTATTTGCTTCATTTTAGAACCCTAATCTGTTTGAAACAGATTGCTTGACTCACTGTGAATAATACACGTTTGCTTGTGGAAGTTTGGTGGGGCTTTGTGATGCTTGCAAAGGAGAATGGCATAGCAACTTTGTTGTATGATTAGCCATGGAAATCATTTGCTTGGGTTGATTACAAAAGATATTTCAGGGTTTATGGCTAGAAAAAGAGTCTCTTTAATTTTCAGGATTCTTGCTAACAAAGAGAAAACTGTATAATAGTTGGGAATGCATTTGTCATATCCTTAATTTTTTACTTGCAATTTTACAATTTTTAGTTAAAAATTTTTACTTATGATTTTATGATTTTACAATTCAAGTTTATATTGTATCTTTCGTTTCGTGTAAAAAAAATATTTTTGACAATCTTGGATGGAAGGTTCGGTATGTACAAATAGGGCTGAAATTTGTGTTAATTGTATGTTGTGATGATGAATTGCATCTATAATTTTAATGATGATCATTGTGAATTGATTTATGATGTATTGAATCATTGTTGATGTGTTTTGGAAGGATGGATATATATAAATAGAGTTGGGATTTGTGTTAATGGCAATGATGAATTGTATGTATGTGAATTGATTTATGTTGTGATGCATTATTATTGCTATACTTTGGAGGAGTATGTATTTATCTTTCTTATGTAAGGGATGATTTAATATAATATGTTCATCCCCTAACTTATTTTTAGTTAAAGAAGTGTTTTGTGTAATAATTTAATGTATAAATAAAGTGTGTGTGTGTGTGTGTGTGATGTGTAATTAAATCAGTCGTAATGATGAGGGCTATGCTATTAATACTAGGTTGGCCATGATGAAATTGAGCTACAATTGTCAACGATGCACATTATGAAAATATGTAATATTTGTAAATGATGTATGTTGTGGAAATGTGTATGATATGCAAAATTAATTTGATTGTGTTGACAATGCTATGATATGAAAAATTAAATTGATTGTAATGGCGGGGGCTATGCTGCTAAAAATTAAGCTAATCATAATAGTGGGGGTTTTGATGTGAAAAGTTGAGCCAATAGTAATGGTGGGGGTTGTGCTATAAAAAAATTAAGTTAGCCGCAATGACAGGGTTTTTTTTTTTTATGAAATTAAACATAAGAGGAGTTAAATAGTGTCCTAAAACACCATATTGTTCTCTAATCTCCGGCCAATAGCATTGTTAAGCACAACCCAACATGTATTGCAATAATCTCTACCAATAACCTAATATACACTACCATAATCTCCATCAAATTTGACAAATAAACACTATCAAAATGTTATTATCTACATCAAAGGAGCTTAAAAAGTTGTAATAGTTTGGATGGACTCAAGTTCAAAAACAAAAGGTGCATGAAATGTGGAAAAAAGAGTAATTGTAAGGATATAAAAAATAAACACGTAGTAAGAACAAGTTGTTCTACAGATATGATGACAGGTCATATGACAATACTTTCATTGATTGGTGCAAACCTATAAATGAAATTGAATTAACTACAATAAATGGAAGAGATTCTCATGATATTGACCGAATACTGGATGAACTAAATAAAATGAAAGATGAACCATGTAGGGTTTGGATAAAAAAAAAATCATAACTTGAAGGCTAGCTTCGCAAGTGTGAAATTATTGTTAATAGTTAATTTAACATGTGTGATATTAATGTTTGTATCTATTATGTTATTCATGTCCAACAAATGAAATAAAAATCTAAGGTAGCTTTGATCGATAACTACCAAAAGCATTTATAAGGCATCAACATCCAAACATTCTTAACCAAAGCATCAACATTCAAATATATTTAGTAAAATCATTCAAATTAGTAGCAACATTGGTCCATAAATTCAAATAGCATCTCCTAGGAAAATGTAACAATTTAACATTGAAAATCACCAATCTTATTCATATATTTCAATCAACAAATTTATTTTAGGTATAATGTTAAGGAGATATAAATGTTCTCGTCTGCACAAAGTTGATATAGATTAGTTAAAGTATATATTCATTAAAAACTAAACGAATATCAAAATATCACAATAGAATCACCTATGTAGAGGGAGCCGTTTATAAAACTCATTTGCACTACCCTCGACAAACTCTTTTACCTTTGTTCTTGCCCTCCATAAAATCATAATGATGATATGTTTACCATATTATTTCTTTTGGACATGATGACTAATACGTTATTACGTTAATAAATAGGTCTTATTGGTCATGTTGATATGTTGATTTGACATATAATCTAGATCAATATGCTAAACTAGATAAAGATACAAGAAAACATAAGAAAATAAAGGAAAAATCTATAAATAAAATAAAAGCGATAAATAAATGATAAATTGCTAAAAACAATTATGCATACAGGGTTGGCCATCATTTCCAATAACTAAATAAACCTTTGTATTATTATAGAGTTTGAGTTTAATATAAACTTTTAATTCTAACCCTTTACAAACTTTTTATAATATATAAGGAGTTTACGTTATAAATTCTAATACACTTTGAATTTCTATTTATATGCATCTATTTCCTAACAATCATATGAATCACAAATAACTCGTAATACTTGCCAGTTTAATATGTTGAAGACTCATATTCTGAATAAGATTTTGTTTTCTAGTTAATCACATGAACTCTTATCTTTGTGATCAATTGTCGTTTCTTAGTTGATCACAACTTCTATCTCCTGTTTGATCAATATTTTGCTCTATAGGTCGATTACTTCTCAACTTTCTTAGTCAACTTGAACTCTTTCTAAGTTTGGTTAATGTTCTCTCAAGTGTTATTAACACCCATACACATAAAAGTTTCTCTGTGCACATTAACTTTATGTAGACAGGCAATAATGTTATATTTTTACACTAATAGCTAATAGTTAATCTTTATCCCCACCAATGGTAATGTCATAACAACAACCCATTGGATTATCAACTCCAAAACTTATGTCCAGAGTTGCTCCACCACTTATACAACATTTTTCCATGAAAAAAGTCCATGCTAAGTGTATAAATACACTCATCCACTAAGAAGAAAGGGATATTTTTTCCACACAAAGCAACGCAGGCACATATGTATAGAGATACATAGCCACATAAAACTTAAATAAATACACTCTCCTAACTTCTATTATTATTTCTCTCTTACTGTACATTATTCTCTCTTCACACGTTTACTAACTTAAACATCGAAATGTCTCATGTTCCAATAGGGGATTGATTTTTTTATTTCTTACAGTACATTACTTACCTATTTCAAGAACCAAAACATGGATAATAAGTTCGTTTCTATATCTAGTTCAGCCACATAACCAACCCCTCTTTTTTAGGTGTCAATATCATATGTTTCCCTTTAATGTTAAAGGTATTTGTATTGTGAGGCTTGTTTTGTGCAACATTCATATCATACTAACAAGACCTATCTACCATTATATGATATTCATCAATAAACATTGCATCACACTAAGATTATTAAAGCATTTTTTGCTTATAAAAAACAAAACCAAACATCTTGTATCTATTGTTACCTCACTTCCTCATTTCAGTCAAGTTAGTTTATTTTACTTCGTATGGAAATTTCTTTTGAGTTATAACTTTTAAATTGCCTTTTCTAAAACCATATTGTCAAATTGATACTATCAACAATCAGGTTGCATAACTTCTCCTTAATCATGCATGTCAAGTAGAATATGCTAATGTACAACAAATCATTACCTGAGTCATTTTTAAAACTTATCAAACCTTTTAAAATGACTAGCGTCATCTTATATGAACTTTTTATCTCCAACTTCATCATAAATAAGATCTTTAGAGGTTACAACCTCCTTATTATTGGGCTCATCTTCTATAAAAATATTATTGCCATTATGACTAGCTATATTTTAGCACTTATTGGCATGATACCCAAGCTCCTCACACTTGTAACATTGAATCACAAACCCAGAACCTTGTTCTGGGGTTTACTAAAAAGTAAACTTAGGTTGAATAGTTGATCAATGGTCATTAAGGGATGCTTTATTAACACCTTGATCTTTTCTTACACCCTAGTAATGCTTTTATGTTGTTGTTTCTACATAGTTGAAATTCATCGGTAAGCCTCTAACATTAACTATAATGATTAAAGATAAAGAACATCATATAGAGGCTATCGCAATCCACCGAAGTAACATGCCATCAACTGCTATTATCTCTAACAAATTGTTTATGACCACTAGTTGATAAAACTTGGTATTATCATTAATGAATCTTGCCCATTGCCTTATCATATGAAGTTGTTGGTGCAAGGTTTTAAGTATACCAAAATGAAGGAAATGAGCTTTCATCTTTTTTTAATCTACTTCTAATCACAGATTTTGGGCTTGCATTACCTCATATGGATTTTCTTCAACTACTATCGCCATGTAGAGGCAAGAACTTTAAGTCTAATGGCAATCAACTTCATCTCAATTATCCTTAAGACTTCTTTGTACTATAAAAACTCATTATACTTTATGAAGCCAATTGATAAATATTTCAGCTTATAGGGTGCTTGTAAACTCTGGAAGTTCCACTCAAATACCCAAGTCTCTATATTAATCATTTTGAATATGAGGCTACCTTTCTCAAACATACTTGTGATACAGGCTCTCAAAATTGGATGTGGATTCATGATCATCAATCTCACGACCCTCTAAATCCCAATCCATTAAATGATAGGATAATTATGTAACCTACGGTCATAAAACATTCATTTCAATCGTACTCGTTAATGTTTCACTACTAGGAGGAACTTCCTCATCTAGAAATCTTCCTCCTTCATTACGACCATGTTATTTATGACCTTCAACCATGGTATTAAAAAAGAATAGTAGGAAACAACTAGAAAAGTTAGGCTTTGATACCAATTAATGCAATCAAATTCTTAAAAACCAACTAAGAAAGTGTGTAGGAGAGGCAACAATGGTGTTTAATGTTGATAGATAGCATTGATGGGGAAAAAAAAATTGTCATATTTTTTTTTAAATATCTTTTTAAATTAATATTTTAATTTTAATTTGTTCATCTTTACTTTTTAGGTTATATTCAGATATTCCATTAACTTTGAGAATGAAATTGGGATTTACACTTCCTATTTCCAGCATAAATGAACAAAAATAAAGAGTGGAACAATTATAAAAGATACTAGGTTTAATTGAGACAACACAAATATCATGGACAAGTAAAATTTACTCAATAAACAATGATAAGAAAACAGAGGGCACGAATTCAGAAAAAAACTAAAATACATAGTTCAACAGCACTGCAGATCGAACAACCTGGATTGTTCAGAAAATAAAATGATAGAACAACAAGGTAAAATCAGATCTTCGAGCAGAATGATCTCAAGCTAACCAGGGAAACTTACTAATTTCCAGAATGAGCAGTACAGTTGGAGATTAAAAAAATCAACCCAACATGACAAAAAAGACAGACTAAAATGGCAAAAAACAACATGTTGCAGCAGCAAAATTGTTGTCCCTCCCCTACTTATTTGATTGCAGCAACCGGGAGCCATGATATACAGTAAAAACCATGGTTCTTTATTTACTCTCAAGAAAACAAAAACGGCTACCCAAAGTTTCACATGGCTATGGTTTGCTCAAGCACGGTGACCTCTCCATGTGTCTTGGTAGATGAAACGAAGATGATATGAAAATTGGTGATGATGATAACGGGCTATCACCGACACCGAAATCCTTCTCTTCCTCAACAATTGTGTCCAACATTATTGTCATTGGGCGTTTAGTCACAGAGATAAATTTTGGGGGAGCTACTGTCATGAACCATGGGTTTTGTAACTTGGCCATCTGAACTAGAGAGGCAAGAAGAAGGCGGAGAAAGTGCCTGGAGAAAAAATGGAAAAAGTAGCATAAAGAAAAGGAGAAGGAAGAGATGACTTGCTTTAACACTCTCGCCCAAAATTTATAATGCTGGAGTTGTCTGTACAAATTTGAAGCCAGGGTTTAATTGTAGCTTTCATGCGGTCAGTTTGCATGTGACCAACTCTGTCAATGCATTACAAAACAGAAACCGATGGTCAATTCACCTTTTTGGTTTTTATATTTTGATTTTTTTAGGAGAGCTATTTTCAATTCATTTAGAAAAATGGTGTAGAACTTTTTGAAAAAAAAAAAATTAATTATTTTTATTTCTTATTTTTAAGTTTAAGAATTATTTTTTTTATTTAGTAGGCTTCTCAGTTTTTTTATTTGAAGAGAATAGTTTTTCTATTTTTATTTTCTACTCAACATTTATAGAGTTTTTGAGTCTCTCTCTCTCACACACACACACATAGTTCTAATGGCTTTTTTTAAGCAAGCGAGACTTTGATAAATAAAAAATAAATGTTTTGAATGCTTTTTTAATAGTTGTTTGTCTTTTTGTTTTTTTTTTTTTAAGTTCCAACTTATAAAAAACTATAATATACATCGCTTCTGATTATGTAAATTAATATCAAAACTCAATAATTTTTAATAGTTAGTTATTGAGTATTGTTATTGAAAATTTTAATATTGAGACTTGTTATGGGGCAACATATATAAAGGTATTAGTGATCTACAATAAGAGGACTTGTACAAAGGTGTTAAGAACTCCTGACGAGGCATGTCACACAAAAATAATTGATTTTATGATTGAGGAAGTTATGCTTGAACAACATTAAGTTTTCATGATGGAGGACGGTTTCTAATTGAAGGGGTTCTATTTCATAAATAATTTAAGCTTGAGAATGAGTTCCTTTCAATCTAGGAAGACTAATGTAAGAGCTTTTTTGAGAAAATAAATATTTTTCTTATTTATTTTTTAAGTTTAAGAATTTTAGTTTTTTATTATTCTTATTTTTCTATTCAATGTTATTAGACTTTTCTAGTTTACTTATGTGAAGAGAATAATTTTTCTATTTTTAATTTTCTATTTAGTATTAATAGAGTTCTATAGGTTTTTCTATATAAATGCTTATAATAGTTTTTTGCCAAGTGAGTCTTTGATGAATAAAAATTAAATATTTTGGGTGTCTCCTCCATTACAAGATTTAACAGTTTTTACCGACGGAATTTTTCCGTCGGCGTAAGAAACATATTCCATCGATAATTAATTTACCGACGGAGAATTTCCGTCGGTGAATCTTTCGCCGATAATTTTTTATTCGTCGGTAATTCCGTTGGTAATAATATTACCGACGGATTTACTGGCGGAACAGATGCGTCGGTAAATTTTTTTTATTACCGACGGATTTACCAACGGATTTACTGACGGAAATTTCCGTCAGTAAATCCGTCGGTAATTATTTAAAAACATTTTAAAAAAAATTCATTTTATAAAATTATAAAATAATTAAATTAACATAAATCAACGTTGTATAATATATACTCAAAATGCTTGGAAAAAAGAATAAGAAAATCAACTCAAACAAATTTGCAACAAATAAATAAAACAAAAAAATTAATTCAACTAAAAAAATTCATATGAAAAAAATGAAGTTGCAATTGCTAAAAATTTAAAAATCCTATAAATAAATCAAATAAAAATTGATCTCATATGAAAAAAAAAAATTCTCACAACAACATTTATACAATTATTAAGAACAAAATCAATTAAAATTAAATAAAAAACAAATATAGTGAAAAATCATGAAAAAATAAGAAAAAAGAAAGATCTTACCTTAATATACTTGCAAGTGAAGCTAAGGAAAAAAAATAATTCATGAAGCATGTTAATTAAAAAAAACTAAGAGGATAAAAGAAGAAAGAAGAAGAAGGAAGAAGAAGACATACCCGAGCATGGAGGAAAAGAGAAGGAGATGAGGAGAGAAAAGAAGAGAAAGAAATAGATATTGATGTTTTTTACATATAGTGAAGAGGAAGAAGAAGTAGAAGTAGAAGTAGTAGAAGAAGAAATAGAAGTAGTAGAAGAAGAAAAAGAAATAATGAGTCTGTCTCTTGTGAAATAAGCGGATTCAGGTTTTTTATTGGGGCGCGTTACCGACAGATTTACCGACGGATAATTGAATATTAATATTTTTTAATTATTCTGTCGGTAATATTTAATTTTAATTTTCAATTTCATAAAAAGTTTTCAGAAACCGCCAAAAATTACCGATGATTTTTCAATCCGTCGGTGATTCCGTCTGTAATATTTAAATGAAAATTTTAAATCAATTGAATTTTTTCAGAAAACCACCAAAACACGCCGACGAATTTTCAATCCGTCGGTGATTTTTTCCGTAAAGTAAAACAATTAACAGTGCAATTGGAAGATGAACAGTTCTGGAGCTCTCTGTAAAATACCGACGGAAAAATTCCGTCGGTAATTCCCTTTGTAATTGACATGATGAACAATGTTCACATTTTACCAACGGATTTCCCGACGGAAAAATTCCGTCGGTAAATCCGTTGGTAAAAAATGACACGTCATCTTTTTTTTTTTTGCTTTGCTTTAATTTTTTTTTCCCACGGTAATTCCCTCGATATATACCGAGGGAATCTTTTCGTCGGTAAAATCCCTCGAAAATTTACCGATGGAAATATTCCCTCGGTATTTCCGTTTGTATTTATTGATTTTCTGGTAGTGCTCAAGGTTATGACTTCTTAGTCATTAAAGATTTTAACTTGTAACAAAACATGTTATCACTTGTTCCTGATTGCATCAAAAAGCTAATTAGTGCAACTCGCACTACAATGCAATAATTCTGAAGTATTTTAAAAAAGTAAGAGAATTTTTTTTTAATATTAATTAAGGACTAAAATGAAAATTTTATATTCATTATATAGTGAGGTGGGTAACTTCTCAAAAAAAACAATTATTCAAATGAGTGACAATAAAAAATAAGTTTTCCTAAGATTTACTAAATTGACAATTCGACCAATTCTAATAAAATTCATAATTTTGTCATAACTCCAATTTATTTTTCAAACATGTTACTTTTATACCAAAAATAAAACACACAATTCAATTCAACAATTTCATTTAGAACTTGAAAAATTCTTAACTTCCATATTAACAAGGAACACAACAACAACAACATCAATTCAATCCTTCCCCTTTTCTAATCCAAGTATTAATAGCACAATTCAAACCCAATAGGACTAATGACTTAGCCTAACCTAACCATTTAACATGACATGTCAATTCTTTCCAATTTGCAAACTCAAATTTTCATTACACTTACAATTTCACATAGTCTGATTGACTACCCTTGTCAGCATACAAAAACATTTAGATAATATAAATCAAGTAAGTATTTAGATCTATTTCCAAAATTTCTCAAAAACTTACAAACTAATCATTTTGCCAATTTCAAACACCATTCATGATTTGTCATAACTCCATCCAAACATTCTCAAGCATATTTATTCCAATAATAAAACACAATACATAATTCTATTGAGTAATCTCACATACAATTTACATTTTTAAAATCAAGGTTTCCAAACTTCATTCCTATACTTTCTAAACACATATCATAGAATGCCAATGAGTCAAGAATTTTACTTCAATTATAATTTTTAAGGCTTTCTCATTTATCCATAAGCTTTCATATCACAAAATCACACAAGATTTCACACCATAGCTTTCCCCAAAAACATATAAAACATGTAATTCGCATATCCAACCAAAAATCTTTCTCAACACAATTACTTATACCTACACATTAAATAAACATACTGTCCCTTAAAATTTAAACCAATTTTGTCATTTCCTAAAAACTTTCCATATGGGTGGCCTAGGTGTGTGATTTTCTCTAATAATTTTTCATGAACCCTAGACTTGAAAAATTAAGGGTTTTTCATCCACTCATGCTAAACCCATGAGAATAAGAAAAATAAATGGTAATAAACTTCTTATTAGCTGAATTAGAACTCAATTAATGGATTCCTTGACAAGTTTTTCCTCTACACATTCTTTCTTCATCACAATTGCCTCTCCCTCTCTCTCTCTCTCCCCACTCCCAAACTTGTTTTCTCTCTCAATTTCCTCTTTGATTTTTTTCCTCCACTAATAATTACTCATAATCACCCCACAAACTCATAAATTTGGAAGAACAAGCATAAAATTTGGAAGAAAACAAATAAATGGTTTTTCATGATTAATAGGTTAATAGGTTACATGGCTTATGTTTCTATGTAGTTATCTTCAAAAGGATAAGAATGGAAGTGGCTTTTCATGATTAGGAGGTCTAGGAGAGAGAAATCAAATAGAAAAGTTTTTTGTGATGTTCTCTCTCCCTCTCTCTCTATCCCCAGTTGATAATGATGCAATGTTTGTTGTTTCAATTGATTGGGGTATTTTATAAAGGGCTTAAAGATAAAGAGAATAATGATGGTCTCATCAAAAATAGAAAAATAGAGGTAGGAGGTGATAGAAATCAAGGAAAGAGATTTTGGCTTTATATATTCTCTTAAAAAATTTATGGTGACTAGGATTTTGGTGGAAAAGAATGACTTGTGTTTTTTGGTTAGGGATTTTAGTTGGAAGAGATCATGAATAGTGTTTTTATGTGGTAATTCTCATTTTGTCTCTAATTCACACATCTTCTTATAGATCATAAGTTTTCTCTTCTTTTTTTTAGTTATTTGGTCCCCAAGTAACTCAATTTTATTTTGGTCCATCATTTCTCTTGTTTTACCCTTTAACCTACTTAACTTTTTTTCTTTTTTTATTACATGGTCCCCAAGAAAATTCATTTTATTTTGATCACTTACTTTTTTTTTTTGCATTTTAGTCCCTTATCCATTTCCCTCCATATTTTTCTCCCTTTTTTTAATTTCTTAAAGAAAACAACGTTAACATCAATTTGATAAGAAAAGTAATCAAGAAATACAAAATGGACGTGAATGCATCAAAAATATATTTCTTTGAGTTTAATTTTCTTGAAAATGCATCAACAAGAGAAAAATAATTGAAATTTACAAAAAAAAAAGTCATGTAAATGATCAAAATTTGTTGAAAAACATGTTTTTTTTTTGCTTTTTTGAATTTTTGGAAAATGTTTTGAAAATGAGGGTCAATAATCGGGTTATGACAACTTCCTTGATTCTATCTATTTTTTTTCTCCTACACTAATCTCTTTTTTTATTTGATGATATAGAAATCTTAGTAGCAATAACATGGATTACATTTTACTATAACAGAATGACCCTTGCACCTCCTATATATATGTATCATTTTTTTTCTTAATATTTTTTTATTTGTTCCCATAAAATACCTAAATTTTTTTTTCTTTTTAATGTTTTCCTTCACTTATACTTTGGCACTTAAAAACTATCCTTTTATGAAAATTCGGTGTTCTTTATGTCTTATGGTTTTTGTTGTTCTTAGATCATTTCACTCATCTAGGGTTGAAAAACTCATCATTAAAAATATTCATATGGAAGATAGGAAACATGGCCCTTTACTAGGAACACCAAATTTGGTAAACCAACTAGTAGATTTTCTCAAGGTCAAGTCTTGATAGAATATTTTTAATGATGACTTTCTTGTAAATATTTATACAAGAGAAAGAAGAATAGAGCATAAAAAAGATGTATAAAGTGTATTTGTTTCTCCATTGATGAGCTAAAAGATATGGAAGTGTGAAGTATAGTAGTGTACATGTAGATGGAGGGCAAATGAGGGAGAAATTAAGTCAGATCAATTATGATATATATATATATATATATATATATATATATATATTTTGAAGAAGAATTTTAAATTGATGAAATAGCAAATACTAGTGCCGCTTCAGATACCTCTACAAATTCCAAACAAATCAACATCTTAACCCAAGACCAGGAATTCATTCTTAAGGCTATCAAAAGACTTGATGATCCTCACCTTCAAAAGACCTATCTGGACAAATTGTTGAGAGACTTCAACCAACCAGAGAACCCTCCATCATCTAACCGCTCTATATTACCCTCTACCAGCACCAATACCTATGATCTTACAAGGATCCTTAATAAAAAGAAATCCAAAACCACCGTTACCATTCCAGAATTACATTCTGAGATAAAAACCCTCAAATCTGAATTACAATCCCTTAAACAAGCCCAACAAAAAGACTCTGCCATACTACAACATCTTCTGTCCAAAATTGAAAGCCAGTCTGATAGTGAGTCTGATACAAAAGATCAAACTGTTGAATCTCATGCATTACCACATACACTTACACATATTGAGCATATTCTAGATGATTTCTTAAACGTATTAACACAAATATCTTCCAAAAAATATTTAATTAGAATTACTCTTATTTTCTCAGAAGATTTCAAACTTTACACCATTGTCTTATTTGACACAGGTGCAGATTTGAACTGCATCAAAGAAGGAGTGGTTACAATCCCTTAAACAAGCCCAACAAAAAGACTCTGTCATACTACAACATCTTTTGTCCAAAATTGAAAGCCAGTCTGATAGTGAGTCTGATACAGAAGATCAAACTGTTGAATCTCATGCATTACCACATACACTTACACATATTGAGCATATTCTAGATGATTTCTTAAATGTATTAACACAAATATCTTCCAAAAAATATTTAATTAGAATTACTCTTATTTTCTCAGAAGATTTCAAACTTGACACCATTGCCTTATTTGACACAGGTGCATATTTGAACTGCATCAAAGAAGGAGTGGTTACAATCCCTTAAACAAGCCCAACAAAAAGACTCTGTCATACTACAACATCTTTTGTCCAAAATTGAAAGTCAATCTGATAGTGAGTCTGATACAGAAGATCAAATTGTTGAATCTCATGCATTACCACATATACTTACACATATTGAGCATATTCTAGATGATTTCTTAAACGTATTAACACAAATATCTTCCAAAAAATATTTAATTAGAATTACTCTTATTTTCTCAGAAGATTTCAAACTTGACACCATTGCCTTATTTGACACAGGTGCAGATTTGAACTGCATCAAAGAAGGAGTGGTTCCAAAAAAATTCTTGCAAAATACATTTGAAAAACTCTCTGCTGCTAATAATTCAAAATTACATATTGCAGGAAAAACTTAAGCCTCTGTTTTCAACAAAGGCCTCTCTCTTAAAACATTTTTTGTTGTTACAAAAGATATTAATCATACCATCATTCTTGGTACTCCATTCATTGACATGATCACTCCATACCAAGCATATCATAATTGCATTACTTCCAAAATCAATAGCATCAAACTTGTTTTTCCATTTTTAGAACAGTCTAAGACTAGAAATTTGAATTTAATTAAAGCATGCTCCATACATATTTATCATATCAATGCACTAATTCATGGAAAACAATTCCATTTACATGATTTACAAAACCATGTTTCTTTTTATCGTATAACCAAACAACTACAAAACCCTGATTTACAAAAGAAAATCATTGATTTACAAAATAAGATTGAACAACAGATCTGTTCAGACTTACCTAATGCTTTCTGGAAAAGAAAACAACACATCGTTGATCTTCCCTATAAAGATATTTTTTCAGAAAACTAATACCTACAAAAGCAAGGCCAATACAAATGAATGCTGATTTAGAACAGCATTGCAGGCTTGAAATCCATGATCTCGAGTCTAAAGGTCTTATCCAAAAATCTTGATCACCTTGGTCGTGTGCCGCCTTCTTTGTGAATAAAAACTCTGAAATCGAAAGAGGCACACCAAGACTTGTGATCAATTACAAACCTCTAAATACCGCTCTTAAATGGATCAAATATCCAATCCCCAACAAAAAATATTTGTTACAAAAATTACCATCTGCATTCATATTTTCTAAGTTCGATATGAAATCCGGCTTTTGGCAAATCCAGATTGATCCTAAAGATAGATACAAAACTGCTTTTACAATCCACTTTTGGCAAATCTTTAAGATCCTAAAGATTGATTCTAAAGATATTTTCTAAGTTTGATATAAATGGAATGTCATGCCCTTTGGACTAAAAAAATGCTCCATCCGAATTTCAGCGCATCATGAATGACATTTTTAATGCACATTCAAAATTTTGCATTGTTTACATTGACGATGTGCTTATTGTTTCACATTCCATTGATCAACACTTCAAACATCTACATATTTTCTTTCATACTGTCAAACAAAATGGTTTAGTTGTTTCCAAAAAAAAAAATTTCTCTGTTCCAAACTCGTGTTCGTTTCCTAGGCCATTATATTTGCCAAGGCACTGTAACACTAATAGAGAGGTCCCTTACCTTTATAAACAAATTTCCTGATAAGATCACCGATAAAACTCAATTGCAAAGGTTTTTAGGCAGTCTTAATTATGTTTTAGACCACTACCCCAATCTTAGTCGTCTAGCAAAACCCTTATATGATAGGTTAAAAACAAACCCCATTCCCTGGTCCGACCTTCATACCAACCTAGTCAAACAGATTAAGAAACAGGTCCAAACCATTCCTCTCCTTCATCTAGCTAACCCGTTAGCTCCTAAGATAGTTGAGACTGATGCCTCTTACCTAGGTTATGGTGGAATTCTCAAACAAGTTCAAGGTGACAAAGAACAGATCCTCCAATACACATTCGCCCACTAGAATGATTGCCAGAAAAATTACTCTACTATAAAAAAAGAGATTCTTTCAATTGTTCTCTGTATTACAAAATTTCAAAGTGATTTACTAAATCAAAAATTTCTTCTACGTGTTGATTGTAAATCCGCAAAAGAAGTTCTGCAAAAAGATGTCCAAAATCTTGCTTCAAAACAAATTTTTGCCCGATGGCAAGCTATTTTAAGCATTTTTTTATTTTGATATTATGTATATTAAAGGAGATTCCAATTCCATTCCTGATTTCCTAACCCGAGAATTCCTTCAAAACAGGTCTTGATGCCTCCGAAAGCAAAGGCCAAAGACCAGGGGAAAGCCCCTCAAACCTAGCCTACAAAACCAGAGAGCCCCAAACCCTCTACAAAACTCATGTTTTCAGCTATCTCAGCTACCAAACCAATCAAATATTGGTATGAGGCAGTTATTGAAGAAGAAGAAGCTACAAAACCCCAACAGGACCAAACAGACGCAGTTCAGCATTGGGTTGACACCATTTCCAAATCGCCAGAATTACTCTTGGCACTACAAAAAGTGTCTCAACAGACTTCTGGTGATTCTGTCTCTCAAACAGGTAGTATTTCTAAACAACTTTCAAAACATCAAGGAGGCATTTCTACTTCAAAACCCCTCCTTTCTTTACAACAAACTAGTTTTCCAAAACCCAAATCCAAATATATTTTCTAAATATTTTAACTATGGAAGAAGGATTTTATCATGAAAACCCTTTCATTACTACTTCAAAAATTTTCCCTTCAAATTGGTACTACAAACCCTGGAATCTAGCCAAACCACAATCCTATTATGCCACAATCCTTGAGATTACTAATTCTGTCAAGTTCAAACACTTCAAACTTCATTCTGATCACACTGAACCAGCATATTCTACATGTATCATTCATAAAATCATTCACCCTATAGACTAGGACAGCCCTTACATCAACCTCTTTCCTTCCCCATACACTTCCGTACAAACCCCCAGGACTTCAATACCACCTATACGTACTGGGATTACCAACAGGCATAGTTCAATGCCTTCCTCCTACAAAATCCAAACCATAGTCATTCTTGGCTTTTCTGCTTCCATAATGATATGAATACTACAAACATCCCCCTCTGGTTCCTCCAATGGTGGGACTACTATGGTTGTCATGTTGATTACCTCAAAGAACATCCTTTGGTTGAAAATAGCTACCTCCATTTCAAAAACAACTTCCAACCAGCCCTTTCTGAAAGAAAATTCTCTTCCCTGCTCATTTTCTATACAAAATTTTTTGTGTCATGGGTATGTTTATGGTTCTATGATTATAATTTACAAAACGGACATCCAGTTCTTGTTCGCAAGTTCAAAATCAAATGGTGGGATTCTTTTATAACTGAATCCAAAAGTTCCAAATTAGTAGTGACGGAATGGTTACAAAAACATCAAACAGCTCCCATCATTGATCATCATCCTCAATCAAAGTTTCTAGCCAGAAAGGCTCAAACGGCAGCTCTCCTTGCCTCTGCTAGAACTGAGGAAGAATACCTACAAATAGTCCAAAGCATTATACAAAGCCAAGACCCGAAAACAGTCTTGTCCCAATCCAGCTCATCTGGATCGATATCTCCTGCCATTTCCCTTGGAGATGATAATGAAGATTATTGTTTTTGTATTTTACCACCTATCAAGCGAAATTAAGTAAAAAAAAAAAGATTATTTTTCAAACTTTCTCAGGCTCATCTGTTTAGAGCCATATTTTCGACTCACCTGTTTTGAGTCTTTTTTTATTTTAAGCCTGTTTGTTTTAGGCTTTCTTTTTATGAATATTACCTGCTACTACAAACAGACAAAACTAGTGTCGGTGGCAACAAGACAACAGATGAAAGTCCAATGAAAAACATGGGCATCTTCCTTTTTTGTCGCCACCTAATCATGGCAGGCAACATCACATGGGTGCATAGCAACATCACATGGGTTCATAGAAACATCACATGGGTTCACCTAGATACAGACGAAATCTCTAAGCTCTCCCAACCAGACATTTTGGCCTCTTCCATGCCAACTCGTCTATAAAAGGGGACTCCAAATTCTTCAGTAGGCAAATCATCATTTTCCTACAGAGAAAAAGCTTATTCTCCCTTGTAACTCATAACATGTAACCTATATTCATTATCCTTTGTACTCAATATCTCTTGTGTTAATTTACATTACAAATTTAAGTAAGAATTTTATTTTTTTTATTTACATTTTTGTTATATTTTATGTACGTTAAGTATGCTCTGTGTTTGATCAAGGATCCTGACATTGTTGGTTTTACCTTGTTCATTCGCATCAAAAATCTGTTTATATTATTTCTTTGATCTTTTCAAAAAATCATTATATAGGCTGGAAACCTGTGACCCGATCTTTTAGATCATTCTTAGGTATAGCAACGCCACGTACTGAGTATTTAACTGAGTATTTATTTGAGTGTTTATATATATATATATAGCCATTTTGTTTTAGCATAATTCAAATGTGGAGTGTTCTATTTGGTTGCTAGAATGTATAAAGCAAGCTAAACAAATATTTTGTTGAACTAATTTACAAGTCTAAAACCATACAAAGAAATTATGAAGACATTTTGAGAAAGGTTAAGATACCAGAATCTAGACTACAACCTTTTGTTCTTTTTTAGGTAGCGACTCCAATTATCTAATTTTTCTAATATTTTCCAAACCCAATAATCCAATCCCCAAGTCACTATGATGTCCATCAATGTACGAGAATCAATATAAACAACAAGAATAATAGATTACGTAATCAATATCCATCTTATTTATGGCATTGTAGATTAGGTCATATCAATAAAACAAGAATCATAAAGTTATATAAAAAAGGATATTTCAATTCTTTTGATTATGAATTGTATGAAACTTGTATATGAGGTAAGATGACAAAAACAACACATGCTGGAAAGAGTGAAAAATCTAATGAATTTGTTAGGTTGAATACCTATACAGATGTCTATTGATTAATAATAATTTGTGTTATAGATGGATATAAGTGTTTCATCACAATTACTGATGATTATTTTAGATATGGTTACATATATTTAATGAAACACAAGTTTGAATCAATTAAAGGTTTAAAGAATTCCGAAGTAAAATTAAAAAATAAACTAGAAAGACTATTATGGTACCTTAACTAATGAGATGGTAAATACTTGAGCCAAGATTTTCAAGATTATCTAAAAGAGAATGAGATTCTAAAACACAACACCTTAATAGAGTTTCTAAAATGAGAAATTGTACTATATTAGATATCATATGGTCCATGATAAGCTATGAAAACCTAACACCTTATTTTAGGGTTATGCCCTACAAATTGTTATTTATCTTTCAAATAAAGTCCCAATAAAATATGTTTATAAGACTCTATATGAAATATGTAAAGGTAGGAGACCAAACTTATCATAATTAAATATTTGGAATATGAAACTTATGTGAAATGTATTATATCTAAAAAGTTAGGAGTTAAGTCAAATAAATATAATTTATTAGATATCCAAAAGAAACTATTAGGTATTATTTCTTCCATCTATTAAGTAAGAGATGTTTATCTCAAAACATGTTACCTTTCTAGATAATATATATATATATATATATATATATGTGTGTGTGTGTGTGTTCTTGAAAGGAGCAGTAGGAGAAAAATAAAACTTAAAGAAGTTTATGAACCACATACTAACATGCAATTGGAACCCAAGCATTCGGCTATAAAATTGGATGTTTAGCATAAAGCTCAAGAAACACAACTCTATAGATTTGTTATAATATGTCATACATAATGAGATATGGACTTTTCATGAAAGCTGAAAATAATGAGTTACTCATACTTGATAAGTCCACTAACTATGTAGAAACAATAAATAATGACCTAAGACCATGAAATCTAAGATGGATTCTATGTATGCCAACCAAGTGTTGACCTTGATTTTTCTAACTAAACGGATAAAACTCATTGATAGTAAATGGGTCTTTAAAAGAAAAAGTGGTATGGATGGCAATATACAAGCATATAAGGCTATACTAGTTGTCAAAGGTTACAAATAAAGATAGGGATTTAACTTTGATGAAACCTTCTTGTAGGTAACTATATTAAAATGTATAAGGATTTTACTTGCTATAGTTGCATATCATAATTATAAGATTTGTTAAATAGATTTCAAAATTGCATTTCTAAATAGGAATATTCACAAAGATGTGTATCTGACACAACCTAAATATTTTGAATATAAAACATTTCCCAATAAAGTATTCAAGTTACAAAATTCCATATATGGACCTAAGTTTGAAAATTTGTTTTGATGAGATAATTAAACAATTTGATTTCATCAAAAAAATGGATAAGCCTTGAATTTATATATATATAAAAAAAAAGTTAGTAGGAGTGGAGTCATTTTTATAATATTATATATAGATAACATATTATTGATAGGAAATGAAATTTCTTTACTCCAGTCAGTACAAATCTGGTTGTTCAAGAATTTATCTATAAAGGATATAGGAGAAACAACCTATATACTATGAATAGATATCTATAATGATGAGTCTAAAAGGTTGTTTGGATTGTCTTAATCCATGTACATAGACAAGATATTAAAATAGTTTAGCATGGAAGAATCTAAGAGATGATACTTACTTATATAATTAGGAATACATCTCTCCATGGATATATATCCCAAGACATAAATTGAGAGAGATGGGATGCAAATGATACCTTATGCTTTGCTTATATGATCCATCATATATGTGATGCTATGTACAAGACCATATATATCTTATATGTAATGGACTAGAATCTTATAAAACAATTTTCTCATTTCAAATGATTATATTACTGTAAAATGGATTGTACTTTTTATATAAAAAAATCAGCATAATTTCACTTATGCAAATGCCCTTCCCAAAATAAATCAAGTCTCAAATTATTAACGCAAATGTGGCCTCAAGCTCACCAACCATCAATTCCATAAAAAAAAAATATAATTATACATAATATACATACAAAATAACAATATCATAATACTTCCTTGAATATATATAAACATTCTAAAATAAAATAAAAATAAAAAGCCATCCTTTTTTTTTCTTACAACCCATGTGGTTTTACTATCTTAAGTACATATGGTACATTTATTTACATATCATTAATTTGTTATACAAAATCTCATCTAGTATGGAATAACTGAGAAGTATATGGAGTACTATATAAAGGTAGAGGCAATGAATGTGATGTACCTATAAAACATATAGAAATATAGAATACAAAATAAGTATTCAAGTATCCATTTCAACTAATAGCTTTACCGGATTTTAGGAATAACATAACATTAAAGGTCCTTTCACAAGCATTTTTAATAATACTATATTTCCAAATTATTTCATTCTCTTTATAAAATAATAAGCCTCATCTCCTTTTATTAAACCACCACTCGTATGTGTTGATTAATATTCCATCAATTATTTATTCATTGATCCATTTCAATAATCATAACTCGTGTCTTAAAACTTTCTTTAGCCCCTACTATTGTGGCTAGCTCAATTTTGTATCAAATCCCCCATCATTATAGTCGGTTTAGTTTCCATATATTAGCCTTCATCATTGTAGCCAACTTGGTTTTCATATCTTAGCCTTCATCATTGTGGCCAGCTTAGTTTTCACATCTTAGCCCCTGTTATTGTAACCTATTTAGTTTTCACATTATAACCCTTACTATTATGATCGGCTTAGTTTTTATATTATAGCCTCTGTCATTATGGTCAGCTTAATTTTGCAGCACTTACACATTCCTATAACATACTTCATTTACAATCATAGCCCCCACCATTTTGGTTAGCTTAGTTTTCACATCTTAGCCCCCCATCATTGCAACTGATTTAGTTTCATATTATGTATATATTTTCATAACATAATTCATTTGCACACAAAGTAATTACACAAAACAACTATTTAATGAAAAAGAAGTAAGGTGATGAACATGTACCTAAAGCTCATATGAAATATGCTCCTTGTACAACAGGTCCCATATCTGATATTCCCTCTAAATCTTGAAAGAATATACCAATCAATACCTAATTTTCTTTTGTTTATTTATCACTACTACTAAATCATATTGTCACCATTTATGCAAAATAATTTAATGCCCAAACACATCATCACCTATTTTTGTAATACAATTTAGTGTCTACGCATGTCGTCATCCATTTTCATAATATAACTTAACAACACTCCACTTTTATATATTTACCTTACTCTAAGCAAATCAATATCTCATGTATATGTCCTTAGTCTATAATTTTAGGTTTAGTAGCTAATACATTTGTCTTCCTATGAGATTTAGTTAATCATCATCAAGATTGATAAGCTTCCATTTAACAAGTCTACATTCATTCATGCCATTTATCAAACAGATAGGGTGCACTTCACTAAACCATCCTTCATATAAAGAATATATACACGCGCGCATGCACAACCTTCCCATCATATAACAACCATGGTTTAAAATCATCATAAACATGTTAAACTCCCCTTAGCAAAGTACATAAATAATGATATAAACATGTTACAACCACATGCAAGTCTAAACAAACTCAAGTTATAAAACCTTGGGAAAAAAAGGCATAAAATGTACAAATTTTTCTAGTGGCCAAAACTTTTAGTCTATTTTGAAAAAATAGTGTCACCATTTCTAAGAGAATGGTTGACCTATCATGTTGCGAAACATTATACTTGATATTCAAATATAAGTCATCAATTTCTTGAATTGATAATAAGTTAAATTATTTAATTTATTTAATTCTATTTTATTTAGGATTGTGATTTATATTTAGGTTAGCTTATTAGAGAACCTAACGAGTAACACACATAAGAACCATTTGTCAAAAATAAGTGTGACTTGATTGTAAATAAATTTTAGAAATTGAGAACTACAATGTAATTACTATAGGGGATTATAATTCTAGACCTAAAAAAATAAAGAAGAGACTTGATTGAATAAATTGATAAAACTACCTTAAACTAATATATGTAATATTACTTAGGTAGAAAATTTATATTTTACCATTTATAGGGTTGTTATATATTTTTGGACCCTATGTGCTGGAGACGGTATATACCACTTTTGAATCAAGTGCAGGAGTTTAGTTCATGATTGTTGAGGAATTGATAAAAGCATAGAAAAAAGAAGTGTTTCTCAAACCCTGATTCAGTTGTTTTCTGCTCTATTTATCTTCCCCCTTTTGCTGCCAAAATTATCAGGTTTCTTAGACTGATTAGGAATCTTCATAATGCTAAATTTGTTTCTTCTTTATCTGGTCTTTAAGGTTGGATAAGTCTCTTATAATTTGTAATAAAAAAACTGATTCTGCTGCTATCGTAATTTTTTGTTCCAACTTAGGATCTGATTCTGACTTGGTTTTGTACAATATATGACCATCCTAGCTATATTCTATCACTCATGACATGTTGAAGAATTGACCTACACCATTATGGGGTCCTAGGGCTCACTGTTTTTATGGCAAACTCTCGGTCAGATTTGGATGCTCGGCATTGTTAGATCAGGAAACCCTTTTTAACCAACCATATTGCTGCCAGATTTTGTTCTCTAAAATGATTTTATTTCACTTTGAATTCTCATCAAAGTTGTAGTCCTGGACGCATAGATGAGTTTGGGCTTTTGAATCGCTTGATTTCGATATCAGAAACTCAAGATATTCCCATTTGAATATCTAATGTGAAAGTAAAGAATCCTGCTGCAAGATGGTTTCCAACCGAGTTTTGTTGCAATTTTATTCTTCAAAACGATTTTATCTCACTTTAAATCCTTCATGGAAGTTTTATTCAAGTATATGCTGATGAATTTGGGCTTTTGAATCGCTTGATTTCGATATCATAAGCTCAAGATATTCCCGTTTAAACATGTAATAGTCCAAATTGTATAACTCAATCAATGTTAAAAGATCCCAACATATCCTTTTTATTTGAGGGTAAATTTTTTTTTTCATTTTCAAAAATTCGGCAAAGTTTCGTTTACATTTAGGACATCCCAAGTAATCGACTACTATCAATTTACTCAATCAACCCATCATCACAAGGTCCCATAATTTCGGACCTTATATCAAACCTCATAATTCTCCACCTCATACAATCCACACACATATATCCTATGAGTAAGTTCAATATGAACATAGTCCAACACATCATATCATAAAATTTAAAAGAAAAGGAATAATAACATGCAAATAAAGTATTTACAATATAAGTGTTCTTATGACTCAATTCTTTTATATTCTTATTTATAGTATTCATGTGAAAGTCTACTGTTACTATCTAACTTTGAACTGTTACTATCCAATTTCCAATTGTTACTGTCTGACTTTGAACTGTTACTGTATGAACACTCATCAGATTTTTAACTATATCTAAAGTTTTAAAACTCCATTTTAAGTGAGATTAATCTCGTTAGAAAGCTAAGACACGAGGCTACTAGTTCTCTAAAGGGAGGAGAACCCAGTTTTGCCACTAAGATAGTCAAAATTGTTCATTTACTAATTAGTCTTATTGCCCTACATAATCAGTCACGACTCAATCTCAGTTAGTAACCCATAACTGGAGTTCTACATCTCAAAATTGAGTAAGACCAATTTCCTTGGTTTGCAACATTTAAATCTACAATTTCTATGAGGAACCCGATCCTAATCCCCTGATCCTCCTACCCGAAATCTCATCGAAAGTTAGGACACAAGTCTGTCCAGATTCATCTCCCCCTCCCCTTCACACAATACTTTCATAAACTACATACCACACACATGAATTAACTTAATCTCAACAATAAGTACTTTTTCCCCAATTTATGTCTAAGAACCCTAACCTATGATTCAATATCAAGGCACCAATTCTTTATCGAATTTAAAAATGAATTTTTTTTTAAGATTATGTTTAGAATACCTTACCCGATACAAATTAAGATTTTGATCTTCAACTAGTTGAAGATTTTTAACTCCCTCCTTTCTTTTCTTCTTGTTCAATTTCTTGATAATCATTTGCTCTCAAGTGTTTATCCCATCTATAAGCTCTTAATCTTGGATGGGTTCTTGAAATTTTAGTGTTTCTCTCTTGATTTCTCAAGAATGGGTATAAAACTCCCTATCTTCTCTCCTTATGGTTCCTACAGATTGTTTTTTTGGTGAGGAGAGAGTATTTATACTCTATATTTTCCATTATTTGCATTTAGGCCCCCTTTTTTTCCTTTAAATGTATTATTCTCTTCAATTAAATCCAACCCTCAACAATATCGGGTTTATTATAATGTCTCGAATTATTTCGCCTGGAAATTTATATTTAAAAATTTCTAAATTTTTGTTTTTATTTATTTATCATATATATATTTTTTCTTTTCCCGGGGTTTACAGAACATTTAGTGGAAAACAAGAGAATCCTGCCGCGAAAAGGATTCCAGCCCGAGTTTTTCAGGTCTTGATTCAAGGGACCGGATTTAAATGTTTTAAGGATTTATCATATTAATTAAAGACAAATTTTAAACTTTGGAAAGTAAATCAGTTTCGTTTGAGGAATTAAAAAAAAAAGGACTAGATTAGAAAATGTCACAATAATATATGTTACTTGGCAACGTAAAACAACCCCATAGGATTTAATTAGCAAGGTGTTGTTCATTGTCATTTTGAGAACAACCCCTCCCCCATCTAATTTCTTTCCTTTTTTTTTTTCTCTCTGCACAAACCTTCCCATCTGATTTCTTTCCTTTTTCTCTCCAAATTCATGCGGGTTTTCTTTTTCATCACGCTTGATTTTTGGAGCTGCAAACCACCTTTTTTTCCTGCCTCATATCAAAGAAAACAGTTGGCCCCATGTTGCCAGCTGTGGGAGGGCAGAAAGGAGTTGCACCACCCTTTAATCATGGGAAAATAACCACTAGAATCATTAGAATATCAATCAAAATAATATGTTTTCCTAATTTGTTTGAGCTTATTGTAACCTTGAATGGTATCCTAGATTAGTGTAGTTTGTTTCCTAAATGGAGCTTCATATAGGTTATATGTAAGCCTTCTCTACTAACCTAAAGGGCACACAAAAAAAGTGAGGAAATGGAGAGAGTAGAAAAACAAAAAAAGAATAGAAAGCGAGAGGAGAGAACAACGCAGATAACAGGGGAGAACAGAGGAAGTTTTCTGTCATCCTTTTGTTACTGTGACAACCTTCATTGAACAGGGAAAGAGAAAGAAAAAGGGAAATAGAACATGGGAGAAAAAGAAAAGAGAGAGGGGTAGGCAATACAGGGAGAGAAAGAAAAGGGGCAGGGAAATGAAAAGAAGAGAAAGAGATAGAAGAGAACAACGCAGATAACAGGGGAGAAGAGAGTGAGCTTTTCTTTCATCCTTTCATCACTGTGAAAGAAAGGAAAAGGAAAACAGGACAAAGGAGAAGGAGAGAAGAGAAATGGAAGCAAAATAAAGAACAAAAACATAGGAGAACGCCAGACGAACTCAGATAGTGAAGGACTGAAAGAGCCAGGGTCGCCAGCAGACCAAGTAAGTCGTGTCCCTTCTCTCCCAGTTTTTGCATTTTGCATGTTAAAAGATTTGCACTATATGGAGGTAAATTTAATTACCTCCGCACTGTGTAATGCATGCGTGAATAATTCACGCATGCAACCTGCAATAGTGCCCGGCCAGGTCACTAGTTTGAACTAGTGACCCGGCTAGGCCTACTAGGTTCAACCCAGCCACATGGGCCGAGTAGGACCCAGCCTCCTAAAAAAATGATTAATATCATTGTTTTTCTTGTGGTTTTTGTATTTTTACGTTGTAAAAATACAAAACTCATATTTAGAATACCCGGTTTTCGACGCAATATGGCAAATATACATATATATCAAAAACAATCTTTTCATGCATACAGCCAATACCCTAACATATTTTGAATTTCCTCTAAAAAAAACAAATATTCAAAGTTTAAAAGAAAATGTTTTAGCATGGATTTCTTAAACACAAAAAAAAAAATATATATATATATTCTTACATTCATTTTACAACATGTTTGTAAAGCTCCAAAGGGTGTTGACCAATATTTCAAAAAATACAAAAATTTTGTTTTGGGGAGAATTCATCAATTATTCACCATTAATGTTTGGATAAAAAAATCTCAAAGGGATATGAATATCCAAAATATTATTAGGAATAACTTGTTATTATTCGTTGTCAATGATAAAAAAAAAAAAAAAAAAACCCCAAGTGGTTAATATCCAAAATATTTTTCTATGAATAATAAGTCATCACACATCCTTGAAAGAAGCCTCGATTATAATTGACGGCATTTTAATTTTTTATTTCATGATTTACAAGCAGTGAAAGTATGAAACACTAAGGCAAGAGGCTTTTAAAGCGCCCTTAATTTCCTTAACTTTCTAAATCTTTGTTCTTTTTCCTTACGATTTACGAGTCGCGAACACTTGAAATACTAAGGGAAAAATGAGCTCCTAAGCACATTGAATCTCCTTAGATTTCTATCTTAATTGTCTTTTAATTCATAGGTTATAAATTTATTTCAAATCAAACACAGATTTTAAAAGGTCTGCATCGGTTCTTCTTGGCACTCTATAGACATATCTAAAGGTATGATCAATACTGGCCAAGGGTTCTTGCTTTTATACTTTGAATCCAGGCTCATTCATTGATGCAACCATATTATTCGATAGTTTCACCCACATTTAACTAATTTTTTGCATATGTTTTATATATAAAATGCCTTGATATTCTTTATTTTATGTTTTGAAGGCACTTTTGGATGAAAGATGCAAAAAATGAGTAAATTGGAGGTAATTGGCATATTTGACCTTCAGTCGATGTTTTGTGCAGAGCGTGAGCTCTAAAGGTCGAAATGAAATGATTCTAGTGGCATTAAAAAGCTAACATCCATACCTTTCTGGAAATCTAAGGCAAGACAATAAAATAAGGAAGAGCATGGAAATCGCAGCTTTCAAAGTCAAATCTCGCAATCTGCTAGTGTTGACTTTCGGTCATTCCGACTTGAATATCTAGAGTTACAGAAGTTCAATTTATGAAAACTCAATTTTTTTGGATTCCTGACTAAAATAAATCTAAACGCTCCAAATTTCAACCAAAAGAGATGTCATATGAGGGAGATATGATTTTTCAAAGATGACAACTGAATTCTGCCAACAAACAGGTTTCGTGAAGAAACAAGTCCAAATTACATTCCGAAACATCTAAACCGACATCCAAGTTTTTATTTCAGCAATTTAGCTCCTCTAAGTCAAAGCTTAAAGATTTCATGCAAGACTATTTTTTCTTTTTTAGGAAAATAGTTATTGAAGTACTTAAATGTAAACAGTCTACTTAAAAGAGGACTGTTTTGTAAAATAGAGACTAGGGTTTCATAAGATATAAAAAGAATGAGAGAAGAGAAGGGGGGTAGCCACCCAAGAGGATAAAAACGCCCCCCTACTCTAATGAACCCGAAATCATGCATTCTTTCATCTTTTTGATTAGTTATTCAACAAACATGCAAGGCTAAACTTTTTTTCTTGGTTACATGGACACGAAAACCTTCGGATTTTAAGAACTGTGAGATTTATTTTGCATTTTCTTTTCAATTTATATGATGAATATGTTTGTTCTCTTATGCTTATTTTCCTTATGATTATTTATTTTAATTGCTAGAGGGGACTCTAAGTTTTTATTGTAGACAATCTATTGCTAAGTTTGATATCAAAACCGGAGTTGTGGTATATGAACTTGTGAAGCAACTGAGTTTAATAATTGTGACGGATCTATGTTATTAATCTTAGGAGAACATTCGATCAAATCAAACATAAACTGCGGGCAGTTATGTTTTCTTGATTAATAAACTTATCTAGTTCTTAAGGCTGCCATTGAATTAAATTACTAGTGCGGACACTGTGGTTGTTTGATGGTTAGGGTTAGTTATATGGCGGATCCTTTAACTAACCAATGTTAAGAAGAGATAAATATTCAAAATATAAATTGATGTTTCGTTTCCAAGATCAGTTCTGATTTCTATAGATGGATGTGTGCTTGCGACCAAGGTTTGTTCTCTTGATAATTTTCTGATTTTATTAAATTTTGTTTGATAGTTTTTTGTTTTCTTTTGCTTTAGCCTAGATAACGTCCAAACCCCCCCCCCAAATTGCATATCTTCTAGCATAAAAATCTGACTTAAACCTTCCTCGTGGGATCGACCCCTTGCTTGCTCTATATTATCTTGTGTGTTGTGTTTGAAGCTAGGATAATTAATTTGTGCGACTGCGACATCGCAACATTCATCATAGCAAACGTATCCTAGAAAAATTCATTAGAGAACACCAACACCATAGCAAGGCAAACCAAACACCAGGCAGCTTACCTTCAGTAAAGCGTACTAGGGGTGTTAATACATTTCATTTACACAACCAGTCCCTTGCCTTAAAATCTCTAAAAAACCAGTTAGGTTTCCTAGTGACCATAATACTAAGTGGTGACTCTCTTATTCACAAAAAAAAGACCCCAAAATCAATTCATCATTCTAGGAAGGGTCGCCACGACACCGCGCACCGCCGTGAGGGTACGACAAGGGTTATCAAGTTTCCTTATAAATATAATATTATGCTTTATATTTTCTAAACAAAAAAATATATAAGTTATAGCCTACATCGAAACACTTGAAACTATAAAAGAAAGAGCTAACATTCAAAGACATATAAATCACTCTCTCTGGTTTAAAGAGATTTCTCACTAGTAATTCATGTGGGTTATTGTTAAAGGTTGAACACTTGAACAACTTATGATTTATGAAAACTTAACCTTGAAAAAGTTTACAAACCTAAAAAAAGTTTTGATTTTTTTGGTAATCTTCACTCACCCTAAATTTGATTTAACAGAATCCTAGAAACTCCTAAAAAAATTTATATTTAACATTTTTATTGTGTTAATATGTTTTAAGAAACTAAGCAGGGATAACCATAGACTTGTCATTTCTCTTTACCATTGCTAAGAAGGTTTCTACATACCTGTGAAAAGGGACATCATGAAATGGAGTTTTTAGCAAGCTTTTTCTTATGCATGTTAATTTAGGGGGTCTTAAGTGGCTTTGACATTACTAAATTCATGGAAATAGACATTTGCTCATGCTTGAACCCACTATAAAAATTCATAAATACTTTATTTGACCATAAATGGATAATCCTCACTCTTTTCTTGGCATCCCCTAGTACCTTGTGGATATGGCTAAGTACGAAAGGTCTTAAAGCAATGATTTTACTCTCAGCCAAGGTCAATGCTATTTTGCGGAAACCTAGAACAAATCAAGTTCCTAAACACCTAATAAAAGAGAAAGGTTGCTTTATATAGGAGGATTTACTTTCTTTCTTTCCCTATGTAACAGAGTAGTAAACTCTAGAGTTTATGTCAATAAACCCTTAAAATTGGCAAGTTTGAATTTGTGAGGAAGCAAACAATACATAAACCTCTTGCTAAGGCCAAAACATAAATTGTAATGGTTTGTATCTCTTACCTAAGTAAGAAAGCATCACTAGACTTTGACTAAAAGAGGAATATGTCTCTTAATAGTTCCTTGTTTGGCTTGGTTAGAACTTGAGATAGTTGAATCATGTTTAACATATTTTGGTATTTCTGTTATTCACCAAAGAGCTCTTTCATTTTATCCAACCAATTGATGTAGTTTACAATGGCAATACTTAAAATTCAAAAGGGAAGAGGCCATCTTCTTCATAGGTAATTTTCACCTGGTACAACTCTAGGAATTACCTAGACATTCCTTTTAATGCATTACTTATAATTGCCTAACTGATATTAACTGATATTGGAAATGCAGTATGTGCAGTTTTGAAGGTGAAAGAGAAGGTTGATTTCAGTTAAAATAGGTTGCTTGAAGAGGTTATTAAAAAAGGCTTAAGGTTTTTAAAAAAAATTATGGGTCTATGTTAAAGAAATATTGAGGATTTTAGAAAGGCTTTAGATTTTTAAGAAATTTAAGGGTTTTGATAAAGAACTAATATTAATTACATAGTAACATTGGAATTCATGGAATCCTAAATGTCTCTTCTAAAATAGCATAGTATGCATGATTTAATTGACTAATATGTTAGACAGAAAAGTATGGTTAACATTCTGACACATCATTAATGGTTGATTTATTTGATCGATTTCAGTAGTAAAATGATGAGGAATATTCCTTCATTTATTTTAAAATAAAGAAGTATGTAGGGTATTATTTATATTTAAAATAAACATACACATGATAACTAAATAAAAATAGTTGTTTTTCATTATCAAGTAGAGAAAAGAATCCTAAAATTAATCATTAATAGTAAGATCAACCATGAATAAGAAAACATATATTTGAGTAGGTTAAAATGAAATTAATCCTAATGTCTATCTTGATGAATGAAATGCTATCTGTCTTTAGCGATATATATATATATATATATATATAAACACGCGCGCGCGCACTTGGTGGTATTGGTTCATGATTTGGATTCTGGATCTTCTCATTTGACGACTGGTCTAATGATGCACAGGAAAATCCGAACATTTCAAAAAGAAATGGTAGGAGAAATCGACTAATCATATAGCAGAACACAAGGAAATTCTACAATTCTATTCTTGAAGCAGTTTGACCATTCTGATGCAATCAATGACAACAAAACCGAAGAACCTTGAAGTAGAAGGGAAACTGAAAATTCCCACCTAGGACTCAAGTTCTGCTATAAATTCTAGTTTTCGTCTCAGTCCCACATCGCCAAGTGAAAATAGAAACAAATTACGGAGTAAAATCTTTTTTTCATGTGTATCAAATGGCTAGTGTAGTAGTTTTTTTGGATTTTAAGGTTAGTCCTTTGCAACAAGCGTCAGGATAGCTTTGGAAGAGAAGGGAATAAAGTATGGATCAAGGAAAAAGGACTTGAGCAACAAGACATCTCTTCTTCTCTCGATGAACCCGGTTCATCAGCAAATCCCAGTCTTGATCCATAATGGAAAAAGACCCATATGCGAATCAATGATCATAGTTTAATATACTGATGAGGCTTGGATCCATATATCCGCATCATTGCTTTCTGATCCTTACCGACATGCCAGGTTTTGGGCTGACTGTATTGACATGAAGGTAAGCTTCTAGAACTGAGTTTTTTTCTTATTATGATTAAAAAATATGTTTTGTTCAATCTATCTTTGTTGCCTTGCAAATTGCTTTCTTGCAGATTTATCCTTTTGAACAGAATTCTCTATGGGCGTCTAAAGGTGAAGTGAAAGAATTATCAAAGAAGAACTTTATTGACTACTTCAAAATCTTGGAAGGAGAACCTGGAGACAAGATATACTTGCCGCTTATTCCGTCCCACCGCTTCTTTTACAGTTTTGAGACCCTTGAAAACTTAAGCATGGTAATAAATTTTAGAAAATAATATAAATTATATTTTAAAATTTTATTTAATAATTTAAATTTTTAAATTAAAATAATTTTTTAACATGGTATAAGAGTTTTGATGGTTTAAATGATCACGAGTTTAAATCTTATCATCCTTATTTATTTGACAAAAATTAAGTACAAAGTAATGTAAGTCTGTACAAGTTTTAAACCATGAGCTTTTATTTAAAAAAAATATATTACAAAATAATATAAAATATATCTAATAACTCAAGTTATTGAATTAAAATAATTTTTTTATAACTGGAGTGTCTAGGACAGAGGTGCTGAGAGTTGCCTTGGAAAAGGAGAGTGTCCGTAAGTGATCAGCAAAAGGCTTGTGAAGTCATTTTGCAGATAAAAACATGAACTGGGGGTCGAATAAATATGTAGCAGTGCAAAAGAAGCTAGATAATATTGTGCATTTTGTGTTTATTAACTTGTCGTGGAACTGTAATCGGTTGGTTTTTTCAGCCTGATGAAAATAATAGGGTTCTTAGAGGATAACGTTTACGGGATGAAAATCACCAGGTGTCCCTCTATGTGTTGACTTTAAGCTTGAAGCCTGAGTTTGTGGGACCTGTGTGTTGTGAAAAGGAAGGCGTGGGCAAGGGCTTGTTTGGTATGAGATAGAGAAGAAAAGAGCTGTTGGTTTTGTGATTGAAGGATGGGAACGTTGGTTTGAAGCAATTTTATGTTTGAATAGCCTTGTTTTACGTAAACATGGACGGCAACCCACAGACGAAGAAAAGGAAGACGGCTAATCCAGTTGTATTCTCGTGCGAGAATTTGAAGCTTCACCATATCTTCAGCAAAAATCAAACCTGGCATCAATTACTTTCATGTCTGTAGAGGACCCAGAAAATCATGTCACCAATTCAGCCAAGATAATAATAAAAAAAAACAAAAAATAATAAAAACACCCTGCAACAGATCACAGCGACAGCCATGGCAAATTATGCACTCCCTAACATTTCTCAATTATCACACGCTCTTTTGTCGCGAAGCACCATCATCAACCAATAAATTCCCTTGTGGGAAATGAAAATTTCTCCATTTCTCAATTTACTCTTTATTTATTTATGGAATAGGTAGAAGAGGACATGATATTACATCACAAAAGAATTCCCTTGTGGGAAATGAAAATTGTTGTATTACGTAGTAAAGAAAAGTAAAATCCCAATAAATTTAGTCAAGGCCGGGCAACCCATGTACGGAGAAACAGGGTAACGAAGACAAGCTGAAGGTGATCAAGAGAAAATCAAACACAAAAAGAGTAACATGAAGCCTTATTGTGTAGTAGATTTGCGTGCGATGTAATAAGTTCATTCAATCCCAAGCTTCTTCCTGTTCTCCACGACAAACTCGTAGGCTTTGTATGGGTCAGGCAGGTTCTTGGACACACTTTCCTTTTGCAAACATCTCTTACCCCATTCAACAAGCTTGGGGCACTCTCTAGCAAATCTGAAGTTCCCAAACGTCTCATAAGTATGGAAGTACCCATAGAAAGGAACAAGGGCAACATCAACAAAGCCAAAGCCTTCTCCTCCAAAATAGGGCTTGTTTCCAAGCTCTCCTTCTATTACTTTGAAGAACTCGATGAGGTCCTCCGCGGCTGCTTTTTTGTTATCACTGCTTGGTGACCATACCAACCGTCTAATAAGGCTATAAATCTGCATTATATGATCACAGTTTTTCAAATCATAGAAGTTGATTTTGAAGATATATATATATATATATATATATATATATATATATGATGCTATAAGATGGATCAACTGATTATGATATGGCACAAATGATCTTTTAACATAGAAATTAGCAGCAGCAGCAGCAAAGAGGGGTGGGGGGTGTGGAACAAGATGATTCAGTACCTTTTTGTCAATTAAGTGAACCCAAAACCTTGCTCGAGTTCTCTCCTGAACATCTGAAGGCAGCAAAGGAGACCTGTCATTCCAGACCTCGTCAATGTACTCAACTATGATCATCGATTCACATATGGGCTTACCATTGTGGATCAAAACGGGGATTCGCTTATGGACGGGGTTCATCTCTAGAAGCAGAGGGCTCTTGTGTGGCAAATTCTCTTCCATGGACTCATACTCGATTCCTTTCTCAGCCAATGCTATTCTCACTTTCATTGCAGCAGGACTAGCCCACGAATCTAGTAGTTTTATTCCTGCCATTAATAAACAGCTACCTTCAAAAATATGGAAATTCAGATGGCTTGTTGCTTTCGTGTTGTTGTAAATATTTTCTGTTAGTGCATGATATTGAGGGCAAAAGCAAGTGTTAATTAATTAATTAATTAATTAATTAATATATATATATATGTATGTATATCTAGAAACATTCAAGCTGTCCTATTGAATGTTTCTTGCATAAAAGATTTCCACAATTTCGAGATCACAGTGAGATTGTCATTGGTTGCATCATTCGGTGTTGTTTTTACAGGTCTTAATTTTAACGTTCTGGTCAAAGTTTTGCTAAGTCTAATGTACGTGCAGATGTAGACGCGGCTTGTAATGTCTCTCGCCATACTTTGAAAAGGAAGAAACAAAGGAAAAGGGTAAAGAAATCAAGTTTTGTGCATAAAAGTCACCAAGGATCAGCTATGGCCAAACAGAGTTTAACATTTAGGCAGCATGTAGCTCAAACTAGTACTCTTATCAAAGCAATGATCCAGAGGTGATCTTGGAGATTTTAGAGGTGCTCTGGCACTGCAAAGCACAATATTAACCATATATATAATGCCGTCCCACTCATCGAAGGGAGAGCTATACGAAGAAAGAATGAAACCAAGGAAGAATGTTGGTTTGTATGGAATATCTTAAAACTGAAGTTTTTACATTAATGGTTGAAATCCAAGATTTAAGCGCAGAGAATAGGAATTTGGTTCATGAAATTACAGATTTGAAGAAAACATTTGCAGATAGTTTATTGCAAGTAGGAGTGGCACAATTTACTAACCCGATGGATACCAACCCGACCCGACCTAAATGTATGGGTATTTTTTTAGCCTAAAGGATAATAAGTAGAATATGGATATTTTCAAACCAATCTGAAACCGCCCAAACCCAATATATAAATATATTTGTAGAATATTTATATTTTTTTTAATATAACATGATATATATATATATATATAGCCCTTAATATTAATATAAAACACACACACACACACACACACACATATATATATATATATGAATGATATTTATCATTTTATCATTTAATATACATATAAATACTTCAAATATTTATTAAATATTTTATTTTTTATTGATTAATAAATAATAGTAGATAATGGATACCTATGGAATACCTGAAACCTGATGAATAGTTTATAAATATCTAAATTTTTCTCACGATAAATAATGAATAGTGTATAAAAAAACAAAAACTTTGACTCATATGTAGCTTTACCATCCCTAATGGATAGTTTATAAATATCTAAATTTTTTACACGATAAATAATGGATAGAGTATAAAAAAATAAATAAAAAACAACATTGACCCTGATGTAGCTTTACCATCTCTAATGACAAGCGAAAAGGGAGCAAAATCTTTTGAAGCTTGATGTGTTCATATGTTTTTTCACAAGGACAGCTAGAAAGATAATTTATGGAAAAATATCAAATAAAAAGATTGAAAACTAATGTACAAAAAAAATTAATTGAAAACTAATGTACAAAAAAATTAAAAAACAATGTTTAATCACACATTCCCGATAATTTTTATTTTGATCCATGAGTTCATTTTATCTTTTTTTTCAATCCATGTCTTTGAAGGTTGTCTAAAAATGTCAATGAGAGAAACAATTATTGGTTAGGCCACTTTTAGATGATGAAACCTGTTATTTTTTGTGTCAATGGATTTCATTCAACGAGAGAAGTTTGACAGGGGTTTTTTTGAACCTTCATCTTGCCTAGAAAACCATATTGGGTTTGAGAAAGAAAACTTGATATCATGCTTTCAAGCTAGATTTTGGGGCTTTTGGCTTAATGGATTGGTTTTCTGAGGTTTTAAGGATGTTTATTAGGTGTTTTGGGGACAAATTTGATGAGAAATTGAATTTTTCACACCCAAAAACTCTTATCCATGATTTTTCAGCTACCATAATGGTGGCTAGCTTCTGGGTAGGCAAACAACATGTTGTCTGTCACCTTAGACAACACATCACCTATATATATATATATATACTAGCTTTGATACCCGCGCGATGCCGCAGTTTATTTTTTTTATATAAAAAATAAAAATTTAAAAATCTTGGGTTTTTCTATAAAGTTATACCCAAGAATTTTGGGTTTGGCTGCAACGCCTGACCTAAGAGTAATATTTATAATATTAATAATAAAATTAAACTTGCATGACCTAAATTTAAGTGAGCCTGACTGTAACACCGGACCCAAGAATATTGGATGTGGATCTGGCTATAAGGTGATGTCATAAAAGTGTGATAATTAAATAGATTAATTAAAAAAACAAAGAAAAAAATCAACAGAAAGGAAAAAACTAATGAAGAAAAATAAAAAAAAATGAATTAATTGGGTTAACCCTTTAAATCAGGTTATCCCATAAAACCTGGGATTTGCGTCATGAAAGTTTTATAACTAAATAGAAAAAAAAAATGACGGGTTTACCCAGAATTAACCGGGTTAACCCATCAAACAAAGTTAACCCATCAAGCCCAAGATACATGTCATGAAAGTCTGATAATTAAATAGAAAGAAAATTAACTTTAACAAACTAAACTAAATGAAAAAAATAACTCGTCAAATCAGGTTAACCCATCAAACCTGAGATTCATATCATTAAAATATGATAACTAAATAAAAAAATAACATTAACAAACTAAATTAAACAAAAAAAAAATTCATTAAAAAAAATTAAAAAGAAAAAAACAGTCATATAATATAATACAATATAATAATAATTATAATGAAAAAACATGGGGAAAGCTAAAGCTAAATTCTCAACCAGCTCAATATTAAAAAAATAAATTTAACAAAGATAATTTAAAAAATAAACATGTGGGGGATACATTGCAGCCAAACAAAAATCATGTAAGGGAAACATTGTAGTAATCCATAGTGTTCTTTTTTTAAAAAAAAAAAAAAAGCTACAAAGCTAAGTTTTCAACCAATTTAATATATAAAAAACCGAGATCCGTGTAATGAAAGTATGATAACTAAAATTAATTTTTTTTTCACATTAACAAACTAAATTAAACAAAAAAAAAATTCATTAAAAGGAAAAAAAACACAAAGAAAAAAGCAAAAAAAAAAAAACCATGGGCAAAACAGGAAAAAAAGTCAAGTGTTTCACTGTGTGCACAGTGATACATTATATGTAAAAACAGAAGAAACAAAAGAGAGGGAAAAAAAAAAAAAAACAAAGCTGCTACAGTGAAAAACCCACGGGTTAAAAAAAAAACATGTAAAAAAAACAAAAACAAAAAAAAAAGAAAAAAAAGCTGCTACAATGAAAAAAAATTTAAAAAAAAACAAAAAAAAAAAAAGAAAGGAAAAACTGCTACAGAAAAAAAAAACGAAAAACGAAAAAAAAGGCTACAGAAGAAAAAAAAAAACAGCTTTAGCTACAGTGAAAAAGCTACGCGTTTTAGAGTTCTTATTAATCTTTCAAACCAAGATAACCCGTCAAACATTAGATTCCCGTCATGAAAGTTTAATAACTAAATAGAAAAAAAAAATTGACGGGTTAACCCATAATTAACTGGGTTAACCTGTCAAGTTTGGAATACGTGTCATGAAAGTCTGATAATTAAATAGAAAGAAATTTAACATTAACAAACTAAACTAAATGAAAAAAAATAATTAAAAAAAATAAAATAAAATATTTAGTTAACTCGTCAAACCAGGTTAACCCGTCAAACTCTAGATCAATTAACAAACTAAATTAAACTAAAAAAATTAGAAGGAAAAAAAACTAAGAAAGAAGCCAGAAAAAACCCATAAAAGCATAAAAAACCTAAACAAATACAGAAAAAAAATGAAAACAAAAAATAATATATATTATAATATAATTATAATTATTATTGTATATAAGTATAATTAAAAGGCGTGGGGAAGCTACAGTGCTTTCCCCACGCGTTTTAGAGTTCTTTAATATATAGTTCATCCTCTTTTTACAAAAGAAAAAAAAAACAAGAAGTTAACTTATGTTTATGTGCTTTTTTTAAGGCTCACGCATGTTCAGCAATCTAGGCTCGCACATGTTAAGCAACCCAAGCCTGGATGCCTAGCCTGGCCTTTTTTTGGGCATTTTTTTCCTATAGAATACCCCAGGCCTAGATGGGGAGAAGAAGAGGATATATAGTAGGCTATGTCAGCTCCAAACCGAGTATGAAATAAACTGTATGAATCAAGGACTCTATCACACTTCTAATACTAGTATTCCATTTTCTCAATCATTTTTTTTAGTTTAGCATTGTCATTCATCATCTAATGGTTTCCTTGTGAAAAATCCTTAACAAGAACAACTTGCATAGAGTTCAACGAGTCCACACTAGCTATGTCTAGCCACGTGACTACCCCAACGCCTCTTCATCCAAAGACCTTTATATCTCCTTCTCAAGGTAAGTCCTTGTATCCAGGAGAATAGATATAAAAGAAGCTTACAAAGGTGTTGAAGGGCTCTTAATGGTTGGGTCTTTCAATTTAAGAGCACTTCTTCAATTAAGGTGGGACCCCAAGTCATTATAAAAGGGGTAGAACTAAAAAGGGGAGTCAATATCCGATATCAAGGTGGTGTTACAGGGCACTTACTCCCACTTCAGTCATCCTTGATGTTGCCTCTCATTGGAATAGACAAAGGGTCCTAGTCATTTCTGACTTTGATGTGAAAATGATTACATCTCTTGCCAGCAATCTAGCTCCACCCAGTCAGGTGCCCAATTGCTATACTCATTGGGTCTTCCAACCAGGTGCTTAATGACATAGATGTGGATGACTTCTTCTCACAGTTAAACTTGGAGCATGCTCTTATATATTTTCCCAACTTTAATAAAGAAAAGAGAAGGATAATGGAGTCTATCTTGCAATAAAGGTCTACCCCAAGGCTTGGTGGACTATAGGTAATGGATACCTTGGACAAGTTGCTCACCCTCCCCTTTGACATCAGCATTCTAAGAAACCCCAACTAACAACGCCATTTGGTTATAACTAGGTAGATGATCTTTCAAGTATGAATAATATTTTTATATAATTTTTATTTTTTATAATAAGAATTAACTCATTTTGTTATTTATTGTTATTTAAACCTTCATGAGGTGTAGCCATTCGAGAAGTCGATGGGCTGAGGAGAGAAGAGTCATGAAAAAAGGTCATTAAGCAGTATCGTGTTGATAGGGCTAGGATTTGTAGACAGAAAGAGGATAAAGTTGCTCAAGATGTTGAGGTAAAGGTTATCAAGGCTACCCATGCTCAACTATATGGGGAATTAAAGGGACGGACTTACATCTTAAGCTCAGTTGAAGAGAAACTTAGGGAGGCATACAATCTAATAAACCTCTTGGAGAAAGGGGTAACTGGGCTCAAATAATCCAAATAAGTATTGAGGGAAAAGATATAAAAGACAAAAGAAGAGGTACAAAATTTGGATCTAAAGATAGAGACATTGAAGAATTCTTCTTTAAGAGTTCTATGCTAAGTATGGGGAGTCTACTCTTTAACAAAGATCATTGGGGATAGACTCTTTATCTTCAAGTCCAACTTGTACTTCTTCAATCTATCTAAAGAAATGCAAGTGGACTTTAGAAAGTCTTTTCCTAATGATCAAGTTCCTGACTTGGAGGATGTCTTTCTTACAAGAGTTATGGTGGCCAAAGATGGTGTTTATCTTACCTAAGAGTAGGGGCTGGACATGTAAAAGTCTCTTTTAAGTACAAATAATGTGTTTCTTTATTTTGTTTTCCCTAGTCCTATAGAGCTTTTCATCATGTAATAAATATTATGACAGTAAGTCTTGGATTATAAGGGCCTATTATAGATTTAAGACTTTTATAGGTAGTCTATATTAATATATTCTTAGAGAGCCTATATGGTCCAATGCTCTACACTTAGAAAAATACATGGGAGAGACTTCTTTTAGATATTTTTTATGGGTCAAACTAAAAAAATTTATGCCACAAAATCCAAATAAATATAATATATCATTGTCTAAATATTCAAACAATGTTTATGCTATAATGTGAGTTTTCTTTAAAATTACCAGTTTAATTGTTTCATGTCAAGGCGTCTCTTAAATTGTTTAATTTAAAAAACATGCTAAAGAGTTGGGTTCGAATCTCACTGTAGCCTAAACCTTTTTTTTTTAGTTCAAAAAATTTTTGGAGCAGCCCAAGGCATAGCACGGCCACCTATCAAGGATGATCTAAACTTGGCCACGACAAATGCTAATCTATTGCTACTTGACCAGTTACAAAATATCAAGTCAAGACTATACTTGCGTTTATACTCTAGTTGAACTTATGGAGTCATAGGACAGCAAAATAAAGAACAAACTTAAGCAGAGGAAAGCTATATGACCACCTGTTTATCCACATAATTAACCCAGAACCTAGCATGAGCCCTCTCGTAAGGATCAGATGGAAATAAAGGAGATTTGTGATTCCAAACTTCATCGATATGCTGAATTATTATGGGTGACTCAGAAATCGGGTTTCCTTTATGAACCGAGACAGGAACTTTCTTGTAAACCGGATTCATTTCTAGAAGAGAAGGATTCTTGATAAACAAATTCTATTCTCGGGACTCATGATCCAATTCCTTCTCCGCCAAAGCAATTTTCACCCTCATTGCAAAAGGGCTTAGCCCAAAAACCCAGTAATACCAATTCTTGTTCCATCACTATCACACTGCTTTTTTGGTGTCAGTTTTGCATTTCCCATATTTATAACTGAATACCAGAGGATATGTTCTTTGTTGAATACTTTCCCAAGTATGTCTACGGTTTTGGAGAAGTTGTCATTGCTTGCACAAGGCCAAACAATTGCGTTTTAAAATATGACCAAATGGTCAAGAAGGGAAAGGAGCACGAAGATGTTGGCTAATCCAGGCTGGAAGCTTGTGTAATTAGATTCTCGAACCTGTCAGTATACGCCTGCGTGAGCATCAATGTCAGATGACCAGCTTCAGAGAAATATCTTATGAAAAAAGCCAACGCGCTAGTTATATCGTATTGAAAACGTCAACAAGCACAAATGAGATTATAGATTGAACAGAAAAACTACAAAAAAAAAAAAAAAGACCCGTTTTATGCCACATCTTTTTTATCTTGATAACTTTCGACCTGCTTTGACACCCTGAATTTTTTTATTATTATTATTGTCTCATATCATAAACCGCGGGTTTAGTCTACCAACTAGTCTTGGCTGGAAACACATGTAATTGGATTTTTGGAACCCCCATCCTACCTTGACCACCAATTTCAGAGGTCCCAAGTCAGAATCAACGCGTTTGTTTTCTAAATCCATGATATTTAGCTAAAGTCCAATCCTTGGCATGACCAAAAGATAACATGATTGGAGTTCTTCGATGAAACAATTCTTACCACATATTTTGTAAGTTTTCAAATGAACCTGAACTCAAGGTAACTTTCACCTGATAATGGCAGCTAGCCACAACTTGAAATAGAAATATCAACTAGTAAAGACTTTTGATTTGCTTGTTTTTACCCTTCAGACTTTCCAACTAATTACCCGCCACGGAGTACTAAAAAAGGCTCGAGTAATTAAGGAACGAACACTATTACTAAATCAAGTTCAAATAAGACCACTCTATTCTAGTTTAACATAAATGTCAAATAAAGCACAATCCGTGTCTGCTGTATTTAGGACCTTATTAACTGGCAACCGAACCATTTTGTTTGAGATATGCAGATTCTCGTGCCCAACAAAATGAATAATCATCAATGCATGGCTAATAAAAAGCTAGAAACTGACAAAAGGTGGTGACAAAATATTTCTCAATTACGATAGTCCCTCAAACTTGGATTGCAATTTAATTATATCTGCAACAAATTAAAGAAATTAGATGTATGATAACCTCGCTCTTCGAAGAGATAAGCCCAGAAGCATACCCCTGCCTGCAATGTCGCTCTAGCTGTGATTTTCCATGACCATCATACATGCCATGCAGCTCTACTTGATAACTTGAAAAAAAAAAATGCAAAAAGCAAAAGCAGGTGATAACCCCCTTGCCTCCCGATACATATTCAGCTTCCATGGAAACAGTTAATTTGAAATGGACTTAGGCATGTAGCAAACCAGCAAATAAAAGATCCATGCCTCATATCAGACTGTCCCAGAATAGATTGCAATCAAATGCATGCTCCACTGAAGAAAACAAAATACCATGTGCAGAATAAGGAAAGTGGTTGTACCAATTAAACATCAACAGTTCAAAGAAGGGCGGAGGGAGCGAGCTGTGCAAGGGATAAAACCACGCCAAGCTTGAAGGACAAATCAATGAGAGCATACATTCCAGCCACATTTTTATGAAAAAATTCCAATGCATTCATAAAATGAGGATTGTATGCTAAGATATTCTAAAAAAAAAAGGTAGAGTGCAAAATCTATAGGATTACTGACTTTATCTCTGCCAAAAGCAACTTTAAAACCATGTCATGCTTGAAGGACAAACTCAATGATAGTATACATTCAAGGACTATCCAGACACATTTTAATGGAAAAATTGCAATGCATCCATAAAATAAGGATTGTATGCTAAGATATTGCCAAAAAAGGTATAGTACAAAATCTATAGGGTTCCTGACTTATTCTGTGCCAAAACGAACTTTACAGCCTTAAGGAAGAAAATTTTTGCAAGATTTTGAAATCAGCCTTCTCTTCTCAGCACCAACAATGGTGCGCCTACCAGTATACCATATTGCCGTGATAAAGAATTAAAAAGACAAGATAATGACCTCTTGTCACTGCCAGCACTTGCCCATAGATGCAGGTCACAGCAGATCCCCAGTTATTAATTATCTCAAGAAAAGATATCCCTGTCAATACATCAATTAGCGATACAGATTATACACCAAGCTCCTCCAGTGACAAAATCCAGAGACTGCAAAAATATCATTGCAGAAAAGTAATGGTCAGCCAAACTCAGATATCAAAAACCAAAAAAAAAAAAAAAAAACAAAAAACACCTCAATTACCATTTGAGTTCACCAAAACTCCAGAGCAATATCATTTCTCTTGACTAAATAACTGGAGGCGTTTGACTAGGTCCTCTTTCAATGACTCAGGTATTTGTGGAATATAAGTTCGTTTGGCATCTGCAATCAACAACTTCCTGCATTTCAGAAGCACAAAGGGAAACCAGTTTAAAAGCCATAACCTAAAATCTCATTTAGATTGCTGTATTTAATTGGACAAAGCAAGCAACCACCAGAGAAATATAACAAGAATGGCACAAGTTTATTGAGAACCTTTCCCCTCTCCTCCCATCAAAGAAGAATACTAAAAAAAAGGTCAAACACTGACAGGAAGAAATATTTAACTTGTTCTAAATAGGCTTTCTTGCAATGTTAATGTCATATTAAAGAGAAGACCCTAAAAACATATTTTTCATTACATGGGTTGCGATTACAAGTGGCATTGTCTATGAGGAGAAATTACTAGCATCACAACTCTGAACATATATGAAACTGTACAGAAGTCAAATTAATCAAGACTTACTTTAAATCAGTACCACTTGGTTTGTTTCCTGCTTCTTGAATACATGACCTCTTTCTCGCACGCATGAAATTGTATACCTTATCTGACAAACCGCATGATCCCAAAATGGAAGATGCTTCTTGGTTGAGGCTAAGACAAAATAAAGCAGCACACAAACAAACAAAAAAGTTAGTAGGAAAAGCGAACATGATTAACGAAATAGTGAGCATACAGATAATAAGCATTCAACCATCCAAAAATATGAATGTAGCAACATCTAGTTTCAACAACTTATAATGAAATGGCTACCAATGAAATGGTTTAAGAAGAAAAACATCAAAATACTAGGCTTTAGCATGAGGATCCAAAAGACCAACAAAAAGCTTAGTAGCATACTTGAGTTTTTAAAATTACAGAATAATCACAACCACAAAATTTAATAAACACAAATCAAGCAAAATAAAAATTGAATGCATAATTTAGGAAATTTAGGTCATACTCCAGAAGCTAATCGGTTCAATAAATGAGACTTCAAAACAGATTAAGTATAATATAACATACACTTCTTTGAATTCTTCAACTTTGGCTAGAGATTGAGCATCCTGTGAAAGCAAAATGCAGGATTCCTCCTTTAGCTTTCTCTTCAAACCTGAAATGTCAGCATGATACTTCATACCACCATTTTGCAATTCAAGTTGATCATGTCCTCTTCCTGGTGTCAACTTGCTTGTTGTATCATTACTGTCACAGATATGTGGCTTTACAGAATTACAAGCACCATTTTGAGAATGACCATTTTCACTTGCTGCTGCAAATGTGTGGCGGGTCTCACCTTCAACAGCATCAACATTTTTATGCTTTTCAAAGCCATTACTGCTTGTCACTGTTGATACATCTTTGTCACATATCTCCACATGAACTGTCTGTTTCACATTCCCATTCATTTCCTTGTTTTGACACTTATGAGGATCAACCTTTCCATTAACAGATGAAGGAACACTTTTGGATCCAGAGTTCCCAACAAAACTGAACTTTACTGGTGGGCTAGAAGGCACTCTATCAATCTTAGACATGGCTGAAATATCCTTTCTTGAAGATTGTTCAACCTGTGGTTTTGTAGGCAGTGCTTTCAAAGGAACAGCAGCCTTTGAACTTTTAGATACTTCACTGCCATTCAATTCGCATGATTTTACTCCATTGGAGGTAAAAGCAGAGTCAGCAGATACTGGCCTTTGGTTAGTGCGAGAAAAGAAAAGAATATAGGCCTTCTCTGACAAGACCTCCTGCAGTGTTGAGAGTGTCACATACGAATCATTGCAGCAATACCACCGACCGATTGCATCCTGCACACAAATATATGGAAATGGTATCAATAAAAAAAATTGAAGTAGCAGCTTTTATAACTACCATAAACCAAAATCAATAATGAAGTACATCTAAAAAAGAAAAAAGAAAATTAAAAAAGCCAGTGAACACAGACCTTGATGTATGCATAATAGTGTCCAGCTTCCAGGGAATATCCAGAGTGCACAATGATACCAAAAAGATTATACTTGGGTTGTAGATCCTGTGATGGATTAAAAAAGGAAAAAATAATTAAATAAATATAGAAATTGTCATAATAAGATACAAAGGCCCACAATGGCTATAGTACAGATGAACCTTGTGCTCAATCAAACATTAAAGTTTCTCAGTTATAAATGAGGCATTGCACCAAAGAAATTACTTTAACAAACATATATGAGCTTTGATTCCCCACACAAACTTTCAATTCTTATCTATATTTGAGGCCCTACATAAATGTACTGCCATATCATTTTTCTATGCAATCACAACAGAGAATAAGAAGCCTGAGGAAATATTAATACTGATGAATTACAGAGGAAAAAAGGGAAGAACACAATGTGAAATATTTATAAACTATGGATTACATGTGTTCCAATCAGGTAGCTTTTTTCATTTCATAGGCTTTATTTGTTCCTTTTCTTGTTTGTTGGGAGGTGAAAGAAGGCATTAAACAGAAATCTCTCTATTGTTCATTTGTCACCAATAACTGACCCTTGTAAACTTAAAGAAAGATCACAGATAAGATACTTGAACACCAATCAATTGATTACAAATGAGAATGCACAGATGAAAAAACAACGAATTTCCTTATCTGATCAGAAATAATATCTGTCAATTTTGTTTCTATTGTAAAGGCACATTCACTTTTATTGGAAAAGCAATTGTCTTTATGCAGCATGAAATTCTGATCTATTAATTACATCAAAAGGGTATAATGCCCTCACTCTTTTTCAATTGCCAAGAGAAGAGGTTGTAAAGAGAACTAAATGGTGATAGGGGTGGAGCGTGAAGGCATGGGAGTACAATCTTTCTTCATAGGCAGGAATTCTATGAAGCATTGGCAAACTAGTTTACCAGAAGATCCCCTTGTTGGAATGGACTGTTATTCTCCATTGTTTCTGCAATTGATGATATTGAAAGATAGTGGAGATTGCACAATCATTTGTGCCGGACACTCCCCAAGTTGGTTTTAGCAGTCTCATATATCAGTTTCAATCAATTTAGGGATCAATTTAAGAGGGAAATGGAATGTTGGGTAAGAATACTGTCACATTTATTTATCTATGTCATGTTATGATCCCATGTCAAGCAGCATAAATTGCAAGGTCATGCTAAATGGAGTTGAAGATGACATACAGTATCATGACGGTGTTAGGACTAGGTGGTTGCAATTGTAGAATAATACACAGCACGGCAGGAATCATTTCTTTTCCATCTTGTTTCTACAATTAAAAAGGAAGGCTAAAAATAATATTCTTATAAAAGTCAATGGGATGGAAATGGTGCAAATGGAGCAACAGGTTGGTTTTCACTTGCTTTAAGATTTCAAGAAGAGAGTTAAAAAAAAAAATAACCATGCATTGAAGCACCCTTCAACAAGCTGGTGCTCATTAATCTTATCCATAAAAGAAATGGTGCTCGCTAAATGATAGGGGCTTATGTTCCATTCTCATTATATACACATCCAATCTGAACTGCACTGTTTTAAGGCAGAGTCTAGCTTAAAGATATCTAAGACTTCAATCCTGCAGATTAAAGGAAATCTAACACTTGCAATCACTGCAACTGCCTTCTGTTTTGGGCAAATCCCACTCTACCAACTAACACTGATTCTGAAGTCTAAAACCTTATATTAAGCTTTGAATCTAGTAAATTCGAGGAGATATAAGAAATATGAATGTTATATATTCTACAGTTTATACTCATCATCAAGAAATTGCAAGTCTTCAAGTTTATTTGATTTTAATTTCAAACTAGGTGCATGTGTGTTGTTGGAGAAATGCATATTATTCACATATCAAAATCCAGAAGTGCATTTATAACGAACTAAATACTGGCAGTAGAAGAACCTAAGTCCAACCACATAGATCTACAGGACTGGGCGATTGAACTCATCAAATTATCCAAACCTGGCTTGTCTTGCTCATGAAGCTTGAAAGAACCAAAACTTCTTCAAATGCAATGGCCTTATCAATCTTCCCACCGAATATGCCCTCAAATCTCTGCTAAAACCAAAATCCAACAATAACTCTCATCACTCAAAAGCAGCATCACAACCAACTTCAAACACCTACAACCTAAATAACAACAGCAAGAACACAATCATGAAAAGTTAAAACCCACCTTCAATTGGATAACAAGAACATTGGGCGCTTGAAGTACTGACATTTGCTTCCTAGCTGCCACTAGTTTCTTACAACTAAACAAGCATAAGTTTCTCATTCATAAATATCAAACACAAAAACAAAAAATAAATACACACACAAATTCAAACTACTTACTTTTCGCATTTGTACTTGTTAGTACCATCCAAAACCTCAGGCTGAAAAAACTTTTGCATCGCATCTCTTACCGAATTACTATTTAAAACATCTAAACTAATATCCATAATCTCATCAACTTTATTCGACTCGCAATTGCAACACAAGCACTTCACTTGACTTTGCAATGCACCTCCAAATATCTTCTTAACCACACTCCCATCACCACCGTTCTCAATCCCTTTCCAGCTCAGTTTCTTCAAACGCAAACACGTATTATGGCACGCATCAATCACATATCGCAAAAATTCGTGCGCATCTTCCTGTCTTCCACAGCGAAAATGCTCAGCAAAAATCTTCAAACAGCTTTGAATCTTCTCGGGCACATCGTGCGCGAGATCCGAACTGAGTGAACGGACTATCTGTTTTTCAAGAATACAAAACGGACAGTCTCTCTTTCTATCTCCGCTAGCAAGGGAATTACCTTGAAAACAGCTTTAAGATATTAGCCAAAAAAAAAAAATTTAAAGAGCAGAAATTGAAAGATAGAAATGCTTACAGAGAGAAGTGTGTTGGAAACGTAGGCAGAAATTAGCGAGAGGAGGAGTGTAAGTGAGGCACTGAAGGACGCTATTGAGATAACAGGAGTTGCCGAGATTCTTTAACCCTAGAGGACCGTTTTTGCGTTGTTGACTCAGCAAATTCGGTTGCCAACTCATTTGCAATTTTTGCAGCTGAAACCCGCCCATTCATTAATAGCAAAACGAAATCTATGGTGATGTTTCTTCTTCTTCTTCATTAGAAACGACGCTGTTTCCTGTCGTCAACCACCGCAAGAGCCGCCGGGAGAAGGCGAATCGCATCGAATCGAATGGAATCGAATCTTTGTGTGTTGAATGGGTATTGGTTTTAGGAAAGAAAGAATAAGGGATTAATTATTAATTGTGAAAGGTAGGAATTAAAAATGGAAGCATTTTTTTAAAGGGAGGAAGCTGCAGCAGCAGCAGAGGCAGCATCACAATCCCGAAAAGTGCTTCTTTCTTTTATTTTTATCTCTCTCTCTCTCTGGTTGTCGAGGGTTAACCCCTCTCTCTTTTGATATTTTGGTTCTACTCTCTCTTATAATTATTATCTTGTAATTTTATTGTTTTTTCAAGAAAATCTTTCATTTTTAATAAAAAAAAAATATGATATAAATTTTTTAACTTTTAATTAGTAATTACATCGATAATCTCCAAAATTATGAAATTATATGGGTATGAATTTTTTCATTTGAGTATCTCAATTTTTTAAAATCATTCAATCATACCATACCATACCATACCATGCTTCTATTAATTAAAAAAAAAGTATTTGGAAGCATTATTATAATTACTTTTTAAAGTATTTTTATTTTAAAATATATTAAAATAATTTTTTTTTATTTATTAAATTTTATTTTTAATATCAATAAATTAAAACAATTCAAAACATAAAAATTTTAAAAAATAAAATAAATTTTAGCAAAAATCTATTTAAATTGTACTTCCAAACTGAAGCTAAATAGCTGATAGGGGCATCAAGTAAACATGTGTAGTCAATGCTTTTCTAAGCAATCAAGAGATTGTGTACTTATGACCTATGGTTATGAATTATTTTTATTTTTTATCTTGAGAATTGCGAGCATGGGAGAGTTATAAATTAATGTTTTTCAAGGAAGAGAGACCGCAACCGAGTCTTTGTTTCTGTTATAGGAGCTTGAGAGAAGTCAATTTGAATTTTCAGTCGGGGTCATTTCCCTTGGATTAGTAAATTTAGATTGAGCACCCGCACGCTGGTCGGTCCAAATGGTCCCCCACCCCCCTAAAATGGGTCTAAGTTCTCCTATTTTATATCAAGGAAATAAATAACATGCAGAGAATTTATTTTAAACCAGAACCTAATGGTCCTAATCTATTCTATTGCTATTTTTCCTATCCCTAAATTCTTAACTAATTTAACTAGTTTTCTTTAAAAAGTACTTTTCATTTAAAAATATATCAAATAAATTTTTTTACATTAAAATCATAAAAAAAAAAAATTAATTTAATATATCAAAAAACATATAAAAGCAAAAACAATGTCACTCCAGACTTGACCGAAAGGTCAAGAAAGGCATGGCGAAACATTCTTATCTTAATGAAAATTTTGACATTTTTCTTAGAGGTTAAGTTTTACTGTCCTCGGTCAGCAGGCGCGATAATACGACACTGTGAAAAGGTAAACTGCAGGCATGGCACATCGGCATCCACTACCCAAATTTAAAACTATACACGTTATACATTTGTGAATTTCATGTGTACCCGGGCGTTGATACTGGTATTTTCTAGAAGAAGAAGGAAAAAGAATGTAGGGACGAGGGATCCCACAATTGCTTCGCCTCCTCCTTTTCTCTCCTTACAAGTAAGTGACAGATAAAAAATGGACAACGGACAGCAGTCTACAACAAAAATACCTCAAACAGTGAAACGTTTCCGCAAATGTTTCTTTTCATAGTGATGCATTTGTGGGTTTTGCATCTTTATACATCATTGCCTCCACTAGATTCAGCTCCGTACTGGCACAAAAAGAAACACCAAAGTAGGAGCAGCTGAGCCAATGCATAGGATGACGAATTTCAATACAAAGTCCACTATTAACATGCAAGGTAGTTTCTTGATGAAAAATAAAAATTGCGAGCAGAGAATTGACAAACAAAAAATTACAGTAAAAATACAAGTTACGAGCAACTGATCTCACAGAAGCAACAAAAGATTGCTTTATGTGTAATTGCATACCTCAAAAATGTCTTCACAAACTACTCTATGGTATATTTAACTGTTGGAAGTTGATGGTTCAGTCAAAGGTATGGATTCAGGATGTTTCGATTCATCAGAACTGCCTTTAGAAGCTTCCTTCTTCAATTTGTGATTATTATATGCTGCTACACCAGCAATAGCTACAACAGGTTCAAAAAATCACCGTTTAGCATAACTTGTGCAAAATGTCACTTGTAAATTGTTGGATTTCTCTACATTTCACAAGTCTAGGCCTTCCAAGCACAAATATGAAGGGTCTGTGCTTGGAAATGGAATTTCATGAAAAACATTCTTATTTTTTAACTAAACGGGCATTTATAACATCATTAGACTTCTTAATGGAGACACTCACCAATAGCATAGCCAAACAGGTTTATAATTGTTAGCTTTGTATCTGCAAATAGAAGGGCAGACAGCAAGACAACCACCCAATCCTTGACGACTCCAGCCACACGAATGGTCAGAGCACTCGTATGTGAGATCACAAGGAAAACTGATAGATTGAGAGCGAAGGTGCAGAGAGAGTTGAGCATTAACACTAGTGGTTGAAGGTTCCATGTCCCATGTGCTTCCATCCTTGATTTCTCCAGAAAGATCCAAGGAATAAACAGGAAAACAGAACTGCATAAAAGAACCAAAAATCGAATTCAAATGATAACAATTTTCCCGTTCATGGAACTAGCAAGGAACACTTCCATAAGAATGAAGTCTTACTAGTTAAAGATTAAAATAATACTTGCCTGCAGGGACTGACATAGTACATGACAGATATAGGGTTTAATTTCAGACCCTTCCTCTTCACCAGAATCTCCATAAAAATAAGTCTCAAGGCCTCTCCAACAACTCCACCCATCTGGTACACAACTCCAATCCAGTTGATATTTATTTCTCCATAAGAAGCCACTAGAACACCAAAGCTTATCACTGACATTATGAGAAGCATTCTACAGCTCATCATTTCAAGTCCAGCTGCTACACCAAGAATGAAAACAGCTACTGGCACTGCAAATATCATTGAAGAAATCAAACATCACAAAGCATCCACAAGGACAAATCCCAAAGTACTTAGTAATAACCGGCCAACTCTAGCCACTGAACATAGATGCAGTCCACAGATGATGAGGATCATAATTAATATCCAGAATAGATCCAGGTGATTATTCAAACTCATAACAACAATTTATCAAGATGTAAGAGGGAAAATGATAAAAATAACGAACAACAAAGACATGAATCACCCACATTAACAAAAGAGGCAAAACGTTTAGCGTAATCACAACCAGAGCATTGTGTGTTCATGAAGTTCTGTGCCTTTAAATTCGTTGAATGTAGCATTGATCATGTAAAAACCATGTTTATTTTTTACACTGTAAACCTAGTAAAAGAGGGACGAAAATGAAGACAGTAAACGCTTACTGATAGCCTTCAACATTTGTGCAAAAGCCACAGATATATAGAGGTATGCTGTGTTTCCCAGCCACAGAGTCATTGCAAACGTTGCACCAATTGGAATAACTGAAGTTGTATATCTTGGTACACAAACATCAGTTAGATATAGGACAAAGCACAATCATATGTAATGAAATTGTCAAGGATGTTCATCAATGAACAGTTACGGAGAAGTTTTAATTTTTGTACTTACATTTCCAGTGTCATTCCTTCCTCAACCCTCATAACCTGTAACGAGTTACAAATCAAGATTAAGAGTTGCTTAAGGGAAATTATCATAATCAGAGAGCCCGATCGATCAATCAATCAATCAATACCTTGAAAACCTTGGTTAATACAAAACACAAAACAGAGGAGAAAACCATGTGAAGCAGAGTCAGTCCAAGAGGATAAGGAAAGTTTATTTCCTTAGATGACAAAACCCACTGCAATTAAACATAACCTTACATTAGCCATACAAAGGAACAGTTTATTAAATAGTACCCATGTGAGCTACTTGTGTAAAACAAAATCATGAAAAAAGTTCATAAGATGAAATATTAATAACATTAAATTCACTCTATAAACCCTATAAATATAAATATAAATATATAAAGGAACATTCAACTGCAAATGCCAACAACGATAGGCTTTAATGCAATCTTGCCCAAAAACTCAACAGAACACTGACGCTTAATCAATCAATCAGTTAATGAAGAAATGAAAAGGAAAAGAAAGAGCGTGAGAGAAGATGGGAGTTGACCTTGTTAAAGAAGATCTGGCCACTGGAGAGAGCAATGTAAAGGAGAATATAAGCATACGTTAATGTTCCTTCTTTCAGGAAACTTCGACTCCGATCCGCCATTGCCGCACACTTGCGAGATTCTGTTTCTTGGTTTTCTCAGTTGAGTTTTGCTAGAGCGACTGGACCTGGAGAGAAGTAGAGTAGAGGAGAGGAGAGGAGACTAGAGTTGTGAAGAAGCTATGCTTTGCTTTCCTTGCTCTCTAGTCTCGCCTCTTTTCTCAGCAGGAAATTAAAAAATCGTTTGAGACGGATTGGGATTGGGTCTTTCAGTTATAAAACTTTAAAGATCTGGATATGGGCCAGCAGTCTGTCCAAGTTCAGTGTTAAATTAACATACGCTGGGCTAGTCTTAACTAAGGTAGTGAAAGCTCTTAGCCCAACTTAACACTTTCTTTTTTCATTTTAAATCATTTGTTTTGTAATTTTAAAAATATTTTAAAAAAATTAGATTTTTTTATTTTATTTACTTTTAAATTAATATTTTTTTTAGTGTATCCAAATCATTTTGATGTATTGATTTCAAAAATAAATTTTAAAAAATAAAAAAAAAAATATTTTTGATACATTTTCAAGTAAAAAGCACTTTGAAAAACAATTGTTATCTTTTAATCTTTAATGTTCTGTGAGTGCTATACAAATCAATTAATTATACAAATAAAAGATGATAAATTGATTTTTTTTTATTTCATTTTCAATTTTATCTTTTTAAAACATATAATTATTCAAACTTGAGAAATTACTCATATATCAAGAATTGTATTCACTTTTTTAATATAATAATAATAATAATTTTGGATAATTTTCATTAATAAAACTTATATTTTTATAAAAAGAAAGAGCACAACTAGTACATATCTGTGTTGTCTAAAAATTAGGTGATTAATTACACTAGCAAGCATGAATTATTCGGTTTATTGTTATAAAAACATACTAAACAAAATGTTATCCAAGAAAAGATTAGAGTTCATATATATTAAAATTATAAGCATGTAATTTTATATATCATGCAAACTTGCAATTAAAACTAAAAACTAGCATGTATTCTAAACATATATTCAAAATTACATAAGAGATTGAAATACAATCATAACATGCATGCTAATAATATAATATATTTATGCTTAGACTAAATTAAATAGGAGTACTTAAAGTATTTTGAAAATAATAATTTTTTTGTTGTTATCAGTGATGAATCATTTGTCATTAAAATTTTATTCCTCCTCACTTGCAGAACTAGAATATCTGCAATAAGCTTCACATGATTCCAATAACCACCACCTTGTTTAGATGTAATTTTAAACAAGGTCTACAAACAAAAATTAATGGACTCAAGTATCTCTCAACAAAATTGAACATAATCTCTAGGTTAGGAAGAAAAACAAAGCTCAAAACTCTAAAAAAGTAAGGTGATGAATAGTATATAAAATTTGAAAAAATCGTATGGAAAACTATTCCTTTACCTCTCATTTTATAGTGGATTTTAGAGACTAATAATGATTACCATAATTAATTCCCATCATTACCAAATTTGATTACCTATCATAAAATCATAATTAAATCTAAATATTTTGGCCTTAAATTTGATGTTTTTTAGTTGAAAAAAACAATTCAAGTTTAAAAAAACACTTCTTAAAGAAAACTAGTTAGATTCATAGTCTAAATTGGATAAAAATAATGGGTTGACCAAAAATAATTATTTATAGGTCAAAAAATTATTTATAATAAATATAAATCCATGACCAAAATAGATTAGAAAAAAAAAAAAAAAACATAATTCCAAGACCCGAGCATGTGCCCAACCCAACATGTGTGGGTTAAACTCATACCACTTTGCTTAAACTTATTTATGACACTTCAACTTCCCACTACATGAACGACACATCTTAACGAAGAATGGATGGAAGCAAAGATTAACGAATCTTGACAAAGCCAATGATCATACTGAGGGTTAGAGATTTTAATTATAGTATCAGTGTTGGAATGGGAAACATCAATGTCTTTAAGTTGGGGTGGAATGGTTCCATCAATATAGCAAAAAATAGCTTGACCTCTGATATAAGATAGAGCCTAAGCTTTCCATATAAGGTAATTAGAAGAATTAAGTTTGATATTAATAAGAATTGGAAGATTGGATAATGTTAGGATAATAGTAGAGTTGACAAAAATATTAGAATGAGAGGAATATAAGGAGGCCATTGAGGATTTAAAAAGAAAAAAAAAAAAGGATAATGGTACTATGAAGGCTCCAAGAGTTAGTTTATATTAATTGTTAACATACATTCTCAAATGAAAGCTCTTTTGACTAGAAACTTACACAAACTCACACCACCTTGTGCTTAATTTTTTTATGAATTGGAATGAAGATGATAAAATTCAAACTTGTGACCATTTAGTATTAAAACTCTGATATCATATAAATACTATCAATTTCTGAAAAGTGTCAACTGTAATTGTTTAGTTTTGATTCACATAGTTATATATGTTGTGTATATACAAAAAATTTAATATAATTATAGAACTCTAAGTATTGTCGTATATAAATGTCTATACATGTGTGAATTTAAGATTTGAAGGTGTTATCTAGAGCTCCTATAAAGGTTAAGTTTATTAAGGTTTGAACTCTTGAGGATAGGGAATCTTCAATGGCAAGGTATGTTTTTTTATACAACTCTTGAGAACAGGAGTTTGTTGTTGACAACATATGATCTCATATAAACTCCAACAATCTAATCATGTATTATTCAATCCCAATGACTAATGTTTCTCATCCTTATCATGCTATCATGGAAGACATCAAAATTATTCTCTATAGGAATAGGGATCGCAGGCTGTTACATACACCTTATTGGGGCTATCTCACTAAATTAGTGTTTGACATTGCGTTACGAAAGTACTTTTGAAAAAAAAATGAACTTTTTTTTCTTCAAATTAATATGTTTTTAATATTTTTAGATCATTTTAATATATTGATGTAAAAAAGGAATCTTAAAAAAATAATAATAAAAAAAAATTATTTTATTATGTTTTTGAAATGAAAAACACTTTAAAAAAGTAACTGTTATCCACATTTTCAAACACCCTCTTAGTTTGACTAAAAAGCACTAAAGATGCTAGTGTTGAAAGTTTAACCAGGGAGCACTAGGATGATGATTGCATGAGTTTTGCTTCTGCTAGAATGTAGTCTTTTGTTCTTTTATCCTTGACATTAAAAAAAAAAATCCATATGAATACAGTGTGTCCATTTTTACTTGCACTTTATAATAATACTAATAATAATAAACATATAATGACTATATATATAAAAGTATGAATTTTGTGTCACTAAAATAACTTTAAATTTTTATTAAATTTAATACATGTGTTTATTATGGTTTTTATATATATATATATATATATATAACTAATTATTAGTGGTTATATTATATTCAGCCCATTTATAATCAAGAAAAAAACTAAAACAATAATATAATTTCTAAAAAATAGGTTAATCTTGTTTTTCTATTTTATAATCGAGCTAGATTGTTGTGATGGTTTGTTTCAAGGGATGTGGGTGTGTTGGTTGTTTTGGTGACTAAGGTTTTGGGAAGAACGCATCTAAGGGCATGCTTCGTATAATGGTTTTTTTTTTTTTAGATCATTGTTGATGATGTCTCTCCATAATTTTAGGGTTTATAAATTGTGTATAATTCTATATTGATTAATTGTAAGAACAATTAAAAGCTTGTGCTTTGATACTAAAGTTTATGTGGGACAAAAGATATTAAAAAGAAAAGGAAAGAACAAGTTAAAAACGAGTGGAAGAAGAGAAAAAATAGGAGTTGAAAAAGTCTACAACTTTATGAATTTTATTTAAATTATCGAAAACCAATCATAATGTTAAAAATTACAAATAAATAGTAAAAACCCAATCAAAATTAAATTTAAGTTCAAACCCACTACCTAACAAAAACTCATAAAAATAACATAATAAAAAGTCCAATAATTAAACTAAATAAAATTTAGTAACTTGAACTTAGATGTGCCTAATTTCCTAACCAAAGAACAATAAGGTTAGGCTACCATTCACCATTAAAGATTCCACATGTGTGAGTTATGTTTTGTGTCTAGTATCCCCATCATAAATAATATAAAATAATTTTATTAGATAATCTCTAACTTATATAATAACACATCAAAACTTTATTCTTATTATAAAAACCATAAAAAAAAAAAACCTCAAAACATAAGTCAATTTAGACTAATAATTAAATTTCAAAGAAAATGGAAATAAGAATCGCATAAATTTTTTTTCAAATTAGTATCCTTAGTTTCTTTCACATGGAGTCCTTAATTATTGCCTTACATTATCTTTGACTTTTTTGGACAAAATATTCATTATACTACTAATGTAAAAAACAATATTTATTTTATAGAATTGGAGGTTTTAAAAGTTTTCAACTATATTAGTAAATATAAGCAATCAAAATTTTTAAAAAATAAGAAATGATTTTATATTATGCTTTATTAGTGGCGAAGCCATGATTTTTTAAATAAGGGGGTAAATTACTAACAAATATTTGATATTATATGTTATATAGATATGTGTTATATAGAAAAATTAATTTGAAATACATGTATTAACTCAAATCAAACAAAATTAATTTAAAAAATACTTTTAAAATGAAAAAACTTACATTATAATTGTTCTCTTTAAGGTTTTATATTTTAAAATTGCTTCATAATGTTTTTATTTTTAATCTCATTAAAAATATATTTCTCAATGTATACAACAAACTTTTATTTATCTATTTCTAAATCTTCCAAGGACTAGAAAAGTTCTTGGCAACAATTCTATGCTAACATGTGGTACATAGCATCTAAAATCATTGTTTAAAAGGAATTGTCACAAATTGATGTTGTTTTTGTTGATTGTTATTTTGTACAAGTGGATTAAACATAAATATTAAATATTTCTTTTTAATTTATTTATTATGTCCATAATTTTTTGAGTTGTCTTATACTTCATTTTTAATCACTAGTAAATTCATCATTATTATTTTTCATATAAAATTTATAGCAAAATACTTATTAATTCTTCAAAAATCATTTCAATTCATATCCATTAGCATATAATATTACACATACATATAGTAATTCAACAAACCCATAAATTATTATAAATCCTAACATTTTCAATAACTAATTATAAAGAAATAAAACTGAAAATTAGATAATGAAACAAATAAAAAAGATAAAGGAAGCTTCCCTCAAGTATAAAACACAAGAGGTTACTTGCTTAACTAATTAATAACTTAGGGGTTGAAGAGAAATTTTGTAGAAGGGAGAGAGGCAGGGACAATAATGAAAAAAAAAAAAAGAGCTTGGATTAATTAGTAACTAATAAATAAAATTAATCATGTAAAGCTATTAAATTAATATTTTAATATAAAAAATATATTTTGAAAAAAACATTAAGGGGAAATTGCCCCCTGTTGCCCTATGTGGCTCCGCCACTATGCTTTATCTGTTTTTTTTTTTTTTTGTTCTTATAAACAAAAAAAAACTTTTTTAAACAAAATATTCATGAAATTTGTATTCATTCATTTTTTTTTTTTATTTACTCCAAGGATAATTAAAATGTAAAAATAATAAAATAACAAAGTATTAACTTGAAATTATCAATAGAAAAGATATTAGTTATAATATTATGTCATCGGTAGATGAGAACTTCTTATTTTTTTAATAGCAACAATTATTTAGATGCATTGCAAAATGAATAAAGCTTTCTTTCTCTCTTTCCATATCACTCTCTCCTTTTATTTTAAAAAATAAAACATGATTTGTTTTTATAAGAGCATGATATATAGAATATTATTTTAATCTTTAAGTATGCTTATAAAAAAATTATATGAGATTTTTAAGGATTATTTGTTGAAGTTCTCATGATGCACATACATATACTAAGCCATTTAACCTATGCTTCACCGTGGGGACAAAAGAAATCCTAAGCATAAATATAAAAGCATATGGATATTTAATTAAAAAAAATTAAGAATTATTTATGCCAATAAATAAAAAAAACAATTATTAAAACTTCTATTCAACTCGGGTCGGATAATGTTTTTTAATGTAAAGAAAGGAACGTACAAGTTTATATATAATTTTACATTGAGAAAAAAATATAACTATGAATAAAAAAGCTGATGTTTATATATAATTTTACAAATCAAACCCCAAACCTGCTACTTGAGTCATGAATTTCATTGGGTATAATAAGATTTTTATGTATTTTATTTTTTTGCTAAATATATAATAACAAAAAATTTTTAAAATGAAATAAAAAACAAAAAAGAAAGAAAATTAAGAAGGGAAAAGACTAGGTCTAAAGCCTGGGCCTTTAAAAAACCAAGCCTAGGCCCACGCACCCAAGCCAATTTATTTTTTTTAAAAAAATAAAGTAGATACCAATCCCAGACCAACACATCTAGCCCTGTTTACTTTTTTTTTAAAAAAAAATAAGGCACACGACGTGTTCTGCCAGCTCGAAATTTGGCCATCGTTGTAGTAGTTGAAAAATCAGGTCATATAGTTTTTTCTCTTAAAAACTCATTTTCAACCCATTTTTACTTAAAAACACCTAACAAACACTTGTGTAACATCCAAAAACCAATTTATCAACCAAAATAAATATAAAAAAGGGCCCAAAAACACCAAATCAAACCAGATAAGAATCTTTTTACTTGACCTAAATATGGTTTTAGACAACTTTGAGACTCAAAATAGCTACCATCAAACTCCCTTTGTTGAATAGAATTTCTTGACACCAATTCTGATTTTTTTTATGGCTAGAATCAATGTCAATCATGATTTTCTCTCTTTTTAGTTGGAATTCAATAATTTCCTCTCTCCTCCTTTTTACATAGAGATTGAAAAAAAAAAAAGTAAAGTTTCATACCAAAATAGAGTTTTAAAATTCTAAAAGGATAAAAGAATGTGTCATTGGAAAAGCAAGAGGACTAAAGTTAACTTTTTACATAAACTTTAAAACCAACACCTATTTTCTTTGAAAATATATAATAACAAAATTTAAAAAAAATGAAAAAAAAATAAAATAAGGGGAAAAAAGACTAGGTCGAGCACATCTAGGCTTTTAAAAAACAAAGCCTAGACCAACGTGTTTGATCATGTTTATTTTTTCAAAAAATATTAAAGCATACACTAAGCCTAGACCCACATGCGTCTATCCTTATTTATTTTCTTATAAAAAAAATTAAGGCAAATAATGCTTCATTTGCTAATTTAATATTTTATCACCATTGTGGTGGTTGAAAAATTATGTCATAAAGTATTTTCCCTTAAAATCCTATTTTTACATAAAAACTTCTAGTAAACACTCGTACAACATCAAAAACCAATTTATCAACCTAAAATATATATTAAAAAAAAGTCCAAAAAAAGAGAGTCAAAAACTAAAACAAACTGGGTAAGATTTTTTTTTCTAGGCCTAGATATGTTTTTGGGCAACATTGAGACTTAAAACAACTATCATCAAACTCCCCTTGTTAAATAGAACCCGTTGACACCAAGTTTGATATTTTTTATGGTTGAAATCAATTTCAATCATGATTTTCTTTCTCTTTAGCTGAAATTCAACGACTTTCTCTTTTCTCTCTCTAACATAGGGATTGAGAAATAAAAAAAAAAGTTTCATACAAAAAAGCGAGTTTTAAAAATCTACAAGGATCGAAAATGTGTTATTGAAAAAGTAGGAGGATTAAAGTTAACTTTTTATGGAAACTTTAAGACTGCCACCTATTTTCTTTGCCTTTTTTCACTTTGATATTTTGTCTTTTCATTTTATCATCTCTTGATAATTTTACTTAAATTGGCCTCAATTTAGTTTAGAAAAGATGAAATTATATATATATAAATAGAGAAAAAAAAAAGTGAGTCCATATATGAATTTTGTATTTTCTAGATATTAAATATTAAAATATTTCATGAAAACTGATTAAAAAAATATCAAATATATAGTTGAATAAACACATGCAATGCAAGTAACAAGAAATTAAATTGATGATCAAGTACATGTAAAAAAAAAATAAATCTTCTTTTAAATATCAAATATAAACTTATAAGTATATAAAAAAATACAATAAAACTTTTTAATCAGAAAATTTTTGATCATTTATAATAATGAAAAGAAAACATATAACAATATTATCCAGCTTTTGTATATATATTTTTTTAATAATGTTTCCTCAACAATTATATCTAGTGTTAATTAAAATATATTTTGTTTTATTCCTAGATAGCATTTGATTAAATTTTAAACTCTTGGATTTTTCCTTTTATTTTCTTGTAATTATTTTATACAAATGCCAAGCATGTATTTTCTCATTTGTTTCAAGGAAAAAAATTAAAGCTTTTATTTTGCGACACTTACACACATGTTACAAGGTGTTATTTAAAAAAAAATATATTTTCTTTACTTTAAATCTCTTGGATATAATGTTGTGATGTACATGGAAATTTCTATCTTTATCAAAGTGATGTGCTTGAATTAATTATTTCTACTATATAATACTAATAACTTGAAAAGAGTGGCCGAAAAACAAGACCTCCATCTAGCTTAACTTGACATCACATATTAAGAGTGTGTTTGGTATTGTGTGGTGGTTGTATGTAGTATGAAAAAAAGTACTTTAATAAAAAAAAGTGCTTTTAGTTGAGGTTTGTCTTGTAAAAACATATGTTTGGTTAAAATTGTTGTTGAAATTGAGATTGAAGAAAAAGTTGTTTAATGTGTTTGGTTAAAAATTATGGTTCAATTTCTTTTTATTGTATAATTACCTAAAAGGATTTAATTCATAATACTAATGAACAAATCTCATAAAATTAACATTACAACCAATAAATTTTTGCAAATAGACCTAAACTTATTGGAAAAATAATTTATAACTGTGTCATTAAACTTGCAGCAATCTCATCACGTATGTAATCCATTCGCGAAGGCCTTTGGTGTCATTGGCTTTGTGAATGTGAAGTCACATCAATTAGAAAATCATTGGGCACAAAATCAAGATGGCAATCGAACTCCATAAATGCCACATCTTGCATTGAAGTTCTTTTAATGTAATTATGAATTGCCATGGATGCGACAACAATTTGAACTTGTGTCTTGTAATTAAAGGATGGCATATTCTGTAGAATTCACCATCTTTTTTTCCAAACTCTAAATGTTTGTTTTATCACACAACGTAATGAAGAGTGCATACGGTTGAAAATTTCTTCACGAGTTTGTGGTTGTCCTCACCTCCTAAATTCTTACAAATGATATCTCTGACCTCTATATGGACCTAAAAATCCATATTCAATAGGATATCCTGAATCAATCACGTAGTATTTCCTTGGAAAAACATATAATTGTTTTAAATTGAAAATTAAAAAAACAAAATAACATTACTTATCATATATACAGACACACATAAACACGTATTACTACCTTCTGGTGGCTTAGGAAATTTTATAAGTGGATTGTCAATTGCCTCGAGAAAAATTAGTATATCATGTGCACTACCTTCCCAACCCGCCCAAACAAATGTGAATTGCATGTCAAAGCTACATGCAACCATAACATTTTGGGTCAACACACCTTTTCGGCTGATAAATGGAATTTGCTTTTTAAAAGAAACACATGCATGTGTACCGTCGATAGCTCCTACACAATTCTAATATACGATAAACCAGCAAAATAACATCAATTTCAGCTAAAAAAAAATAAATTTCATAAATTCATGAAATACGAATTACCATTAACAAATACGATTAACAACATTACTTTGAAATGTGGCATGTGCCTCGGATTGTTAACAATTTCCCTCGGTGTGTTTACGAACCCGGGATTTGCAAGTTGAATTAAATTTGTAGCAAGCGAACAAACTGATCTAAGAACTTCATTAAAGTACCTACTAATTGTTTATCCTGAATGTTGGAATCTCTCTTGAACTTCCCTGTTTGAAGCATCTAAAGCTATTATATAAAGAAATATTCCAAATTTTTCAAAAACACATATTCTTCTTAGATGCCGTTAGCCCGTATTGATTTTCAAGTTTAAAGCACAAACTCTGAAATGTCGGCGCATCCATCCTAAACATGTTTACACAACGCGTCCAATGTCCATGTAGAATTTATGTCAACCATTGTATTCTAGTGTTGTACGAATCTATACAAGGCTCCTTATATATATAAGTATTATAATATAAAGTTATGGCACCTGCCGTGCATAAAATCAATTTCTGATCATCAAACTCCTTTTTCCAAAACAGCTCACCTTCTTCATTTGAACCGTCATCGTTGTCGTCGTTAGTATCAGAACTATTACTACCATTACAATCTCCATCGTTTACAGAAGAATTCCCATAATTAACGTAATCGGCAATGTTAATCATTACGTCATCATAATCCCCATAAAAAAGTGTTGAAAATCAGTGTGAATCCATATTTATCATGCCATATAAATTTTTTTATGTATAATTGAAAATTGTATGACTTCTTTACAAAAAAACACAAATGGATAATGCAAACTGAAATAATATAATTGTTCAATTTCTCCAGGTTTTATGAAATTTTGCTCGGCATGTAAATTTTATAACGCAATATTTATTTGCAATTTAGTCATTTACCTCCTTTGATAGTGAAATTGAATTTCTTTTTCCAAAATGCCTATTATCTCTAATATAAATTTATAATTCCACTTGCTATAAACAACCTAAAACATAGAAGTTTAAGAGCTAACTTCATTCCAATTCCAGAAACAGTCAGCAGTTCACACAAACATTGTTTTTACCATACAACATTCAAAATTGCATTCCCAAAACTGATTTGTGCGTGTGAAGCTAGATGGAAACTAATTGACTTTGGAAAAACCATAAACATCAAGAGATCAAAAAATAGAAGTTCAAGAGATCAAAAAAGTCCAATTCCCTAAACAGCCATGAACAACTCACACATAATTTTTTTTTACAATACATCATTGAAAATTTCATTCCCATAACTGATTTCTGCATGTGGAGCTAAATGAAAAATAACCTAACTTTGGAAAACCCATAAACATCAAGAGATTAAAAAATTTCATTCCCAAAACTGACGATTTTCTACCCTTGACTATCCCAATGAACTTCACAAACAAACATTTGAAAACCTAAGAAACTAACCTGTTACAGATGGAACTAAATGGAATTAGATGGAACTTAAAGATGGAACTGGAATTAGATGGAACTTACCTATTACAGATGTATAAATAGCAGCAATCAACAACACCAATAATTACAAACAACCACTCTTGATTCAAACGTACTAACACTTTTGGTTTCTACCTAGAAATTGTCAATATGCAAGTGAATAACTTCCAATACTACTGCTATTTATATACAAATATTTAAGAATTGATGTAATATTCTAAAAACTGTTACGTAACTTTCATAAGCTACCATTCAAGAGCAAGTTACCAAACATTCAAATGTAGCATACACCAATTGAAAATTTCAAAATTAGCAACCTCAACCTTCCATTCCATAACAACTAACCAAACATTCAAAGTATGATACCAACAAGCAATAGTCTCAGTTTTATAAAATATTATCACCAACCATTCAACTTCAAACCATTCAACTTCAAGTAACCAAATTGAAGAGGAGTATTTTAACAAGCTAAACATAACATTTAAAGTTAAGCATCCATATATTTAAGGTCTACAATTTAGAAATTAACATCCATGAAATTGCAACCCAACAGCACTATTCAGTCATACATATATAGCAAAACATACATGATTGTGGTGTTCCAAAAACTTAGCTACAGAAATACACCAAAACATGGGCAACTCCTTCTAATTCCAGCAATAATTGCAACACATAAGGTCTGCAAAACCAGTTGAAAATATTTTAAACAAATTAATATATTACTTGTCTATAGAATTCAACATAAATGCAAAGACAGAAATAGGGTTAAAAGCTAAAAACTGACCTTGTCCATCTAAGTTTGTCTTTATTGGTCAAACATAATTTTCAGCCATGACATTTTTCTGTCAATACAACCCATTGCAACCCACATCTCCCTCCTGCTCCTCGCACAGAAGAATTTAGTTGCAAAGGTATGCAATGCACTACCAAATGCAACTTCATCAATAGAGTACAGTTCTTTCATTACCTTTTCAATGCTACAACCTTTTTTTTTTTTTTTTATCTCTACAAGGAGTTGTGATCCCTCTAGGCATGGAGACAGTCTCAACAAGTTTATCCAGACGTGCAACTAGTACTGCTCCCATTCTAGTTCCCCTTTTCTTTTTTCATAATTGAGGTGTAGGATGATGTGCACCCTTTCTCTTTGAACTGTTGGGGTTGCTGCTACTGTTTGCGACATTGCTTCCACCAACCATATTGCTAACATCACGTGTGAAATCAGGGATTGCATCCTCTTCAGAGTCGTCACTTCCTTCTTTCATATTAGTATCCTCATTGGTTGTATTCCTCATTCTAGCAGCCACATTATCTTCATCTGATAAGAGTCCTTGTGAGGGAGTCCAAGCATATTCTCTCATAGCCATTATGTTAGTAAATATGATATCGTACTTGGCACACAACAAGGGCTTTATGCCGACATGCCTAAACTTCTTTGCTCCTCTCATTTCTTGTGCATGACAACTAGATGTAATTAGAAATGATACTAGGTGAATAAATAATACAACATGAAAAAAACAATTATGAGGCTATTGAAAATCAATAAACTAACCTGAATTTTTGATTGCTACCATTCATCAGTTGCTGAGATGGTCCTAAGTTCAGTAGACCAACCAACTCCAGTTTTAGCTATTAATTTCTTATATACCCTTCAGTCCTTTTTAATCCCATCCCATTTGTTTTTAAGCTGAGATTTTGATAATGAAAGGCCTGTTTGATCTTTGAATGATTGTACAACAAATTTCAAACCAGCTTTGTCAAAATATGTGTTTGGTCTCATGCCTCTCTCAATAGCTGTAATGCAAATGTCACAAAATATGTGCAACATTGTCTTGCTCCAAGAAGCTTTGTCACGTGTGTTAGACCCATCCATTGTTTATGGTTGACAATGCAATGAAAAAATAAACAAACAATTAACCAAATGAATAAGAAATTGAATGCTGATAAGGCCATAATACAATAGTAATAGAACAGGAAATTACATGTGTAGCAAAAGGTCAATCAAAGAATAACAAAAGGTTGAATGTTGACAAGGAATGAAAACATAAATAAAGAAATTATGTATAGCAAAATGGTTGACAATGCAAGATACAATTCAAAACACAATTCAATATAGATGAATAAAGCTTTAATGCTGATAAGGGATGGAAAAAAAAAAACTAAGGAACCAGTTCAAAAAAAAATTATATGTTGTGAAGTGTAAACTAAGGAACTTGGCAGAAGGATTGTCATCAACCTAAAAACCTAGCCACTATGCCATAATCCTATAATTGTTTGTCATCAATTAGCAGGGGATGTTCTAATTAGCAACTGAAATAATTTGTTTAAGTTATTATGTTTGTAGTTGTTAGCAATCAGCAGCACATAATAGAATTATCTATAGCAGAATGATTGATAATGCAAGATAGAATTCAAAACACAATTCAATATAGATGAATAAAGCTTTAATGCTAATAAGGGATGAAAAAAAGAAACTAAGAAACTAGTTCAAAAAAAATTGCATGTTGTGAAGTGTGAACTAAGAAACTTGACAGAAGGTTTGTCATCAACCTAAAAACCTAGTCACTGTGCCATATATACTTGTTTGTCATCAATTAGCAAGGGATGTTCTATATATATATATATATATATATATATATATATATATATATATATATATATATATATATATATTGTTAGCAATATATAGAATGCCACAAAACAATTTTAACAAACAAAGTAGGAGATGTTCTACTGTAGCTACTAAAATTAATTGTGCCCTAATTACATTTGTTTGGTAACAATCAGTAGAAGACACCAAACAAACAAATAACTATAGATACATGGAAGGGATAAAGATAATGAAAAATTAGCAGTAATGGCTGCCGAAAGTAAAATACTAGTGAATTAAAAAGGCCATAAATAGGTCAATTTCATTGCAATGAACAAAAAAAAATCTTAAAATTACTAGAGGACCAGTGAAGTCAGCATAATACTAGTTGGAAATTGTAGCTGAGGTGTTTGAATGAAGCATGATGTTGATATTTGTGGTGGGGTTGTTGAAGGCAGGAAGACAGGTTGATCGACGTCTACTTTTTGTGTTGATGCTTCATAAACGAAGGAAAAATTAGCATATATAAGTATCGAGAGTGAACTACAAGTGATTAAACAAAAGGGGATAAACAGATCTCACTGAAATAAGCAACAATTAAATTAAATTTTCACTAAGAACAGAGCAGTGAACTAACCTGATGTAAATTTAACCTCTGGTGCTTGAATCAAGCTCGATCTATATATATGTTTCGGGGTTGTTGCAAAGGGTTGTTGTTGTTGTTCTTCATTTCCTTTTGTTAAAGAAAAATGAATGACAATTGAATGTGCAGAGAGAGACGGAGCCATCAGTTTATTGGGTTATGCAGCAGTAATGGTTTACTGTGGAGTTGTTTTGCGCAATTAAGGCTGATGGGAAAGGAAATGAATGCAAATGGAAGAACAAGAATGAGAAGGAGGAGAGCAAATGAGAATTGAACGAAAACAGTGTTGTTTTGGTAATTAGCCATTAATCATCTCTAGAAAGTTCAACCAACATATTGAAACTTGTGAAAAAAGCAGTATTTTACTGCTTTCCAAAAAATCATGGTTCCTGCGCATATAAATGATGGGACCCATTTTTTTTTTTTTTAACAATCTGTAACCAAACATTATTAAGTGCGTTTTTAAGGAAACTCAAACGCAAACGAGTTGCCAAACGGATTCTAAAGATGGTTTGAGATCGTGGTAGTGATGACGATTTAAAATATTTTTTTTTGGAAATATATCAAAATAATTTTTTAAATTTTTTAAAAATTATTTTAATATCAGCACATCAAAATGATCTGAAAATAAAAAAAAAATTATTTTTTTAAAATTCAAATGTTTTTGGAACGCGGTGCACCTTAGTGTTTTTTTTACGTTTCAAAAGCGCTTTTGAAAAAAATTGAAATTTTTTTTATTTTTTTATTAACTTCAAATTAATATGTTTTTAGTATTTTTCAAATTATTTTGATGTGCTGATGTCAAAAATAATTTTTAAAAAATAAAAAAAATCATTAACATATATTTTAGGCATGAAACGTTATTTTAAAAGCAATTACAACCATACTGCCAAACAAGTTTAAGTGATTAACATGGACCTCGGAACATAGAAAAGCCACCCTCATCTCGACTATTCTGATTTGGACACCATGGTAAAAATAATTTTTTATAAAAAATTTTTTAACATTAATATATTAAAACAATACAAGAATATAAAAAATAATTATTTTAATTTTAATTCAACTTTTATTTAAACTGGAATTCCAAATACGTGATTCATGAATTTTGGATTGTAATGATATTTCATTAGTTTTTTTTATTAAAAAAAAATAGTGATGGAAATGATATCGAAAGAGAAAAGGCTGCGAAACACACAAATGCTATGTGGACGAGAAGCACCCAGTTTGCAACGATAGGATTTGATCTTAAATTCCCACCTCCAAATGCTCATCCATTCAAACACCATGCATATTTTTTTTTTTTCCTTTTCTCTTCTCCTGTATTCCTGTATCCCTATCCGATATATGTAACCACCGTGCATACATATGGTCGAGTATCAGCCCCACCACTTTTTGTCTCCATGCAGATTCCTACGTATAATTAACCTCATTGTTTTGCGTTCTGTTTCTTTCTCTAACTATAATCTCTTATATCTGCTTTCTCTGCATGTAGTGAATACTCTTGCTGCTTCTCCAAGGTCTGTTTTGATTTTCTCTCTACCTTTCTTCACTCTTAGTTTCTTATTGCTTGCTAGGATGTAACCACAGTGGTTTTTTATCCTTTACCCTGTTCTTGAGGTTCTGCTTATGAGCATACAACCTGTTATTTTTCTTCTCGTGCTGCTACAAGTTATTACTTCTTAGTTATCCTTTTCTTTTAGCTGTTTAAAGTTAGAGGTTTTTGTTTATCTTGCGTCTTTTGAGTGTTTCAAAACTTCAAGACAGAAAAAGGAGCTGCAAATGTTTCTTTTTTACAGCGTGCTTGATTAAACAAAGCGTTAAAAGTTTCTTGGTTTATACTTTACACCTTATTATAGTTATAGTTACTTCGGAGATAAATTAAAGATATGCATGTTCTTTTTCTCTTTATATATACTGTGTGTGTGTGTGTGGGTGTGCGGAATCCCACTTGAAGTTTGATACACTTTGCTGGTTTCTTGTACCTGGACTTCTACAATTATTTCTTTTTGGAACATACTTTATCAACAATTCTACTTTTGTTCCTTTTCTTTTAGTTTATTCAGTTCTTTCGGCGTGTCTGTTCTTTTTGTATTAATTGTAATTTTAGATGCGCTGGTGAAGATTCTTTCAGCATGAGTATAGTGTAATGATAATACAGTATTAGTTGAGAGTTGTGTTGGGAACCTATCATGTGTTTGTGTTTGTGTTTTTGTCCTTGCACTGAATTCTTTACATGGCCTCTTGTGTTTATTGATTGGTAGTAATTTGTTAATTCTTAAATACAGATTGTTTAAGTGGGAGGATTTAACAGTTGATTTTAAAGATGGAGATAACCAATGTCACGGAGTACGAGGTCATCGCTAAGCAGAAGTTGCCAAAGATGGTCTATGACTATTATGCTTCTGGTGCAGAGGACCAGTGGACTCTAGCAGAAAACAGAAATGCATTCTCAAGAATTTTGTGGGCCTTTGTCTCTTTATCTTTATAGTTTATAGACAAAACGCAGGATGTGGAACTTGATTGTAATTTGCATCTTTAGTAATGTGTTTGTTTTGGTTTGAATTATACATAGGTTTCGACCCCGTATTCTTATTGATGTGAGCAAAATAGACATGGCCACCACTGTCTTGGGATTCAAAATATCAATGCCTATCATGATTGCTCCAACTGCCATGCAGAAAATGGCTCATCCTGAAGGTATGTAGCAGTGTGCTTCGATTTTGGCTTGTTGTTGGTAATGGATCTCTTCTGCTAATGGTTTAATCTGGCCCTTGAATCTGTTGAAGACGGGCGTGGTCCTTATTTTGATAGAATCCTTCTCCTATAATGCAGGGGAGTACGCAACAGCAAGAGCTGCATCGGCTGCTGGGACGATCATGGTTTGATTTTCACCATCTTCTGTGTTTCATTTAGATATCCATAAACTGAATTTTCTACCTTGAGAGGCACTGCTAATGTTTCTTTTTTAAGGATAGATAGCACTAATTCAACTAGTTCATACCAAAATAGAGGATCGAGCAGCTAATGTTATGTGCCTGTTTGTTCATGTTTTATCACATTCCTCCCTGAATTCTGATAATTTGGTGATTGCAAGTAGTTAAAGAATGTTTCAATGTTCATTATGTTGCTTACAATTATGGGATATGTGATTTTTTGAACTGTCTAATGTAAATCATATTACGTGAAACCCTTACCTGAAGTGTATACCCTCAAACATTGAAGTGGTGCTGTGGTGATATTTTTCAAACTTTGAGTGTTTCGCGTATCTCTACTGGTTGTTTTCTTCCTTAAAACTGCTCTCTCTCTCTCTCTCTCTCTCTCTCTCTCTCTCTCTCTCTGTCTGTCTTTTTCAGCTGTTCTTGTGAAGAATGTTTTTGACAAATTTTAAATCAATGACATTCCCATCATAGATGCTTCTTCAACTTCAATCTTAGACGTCTTCGCTGTACTTAATTTTAAAACGTTTTCCTGATTATTTCAGACATTGTCCTCGTGGGCTACATCCAGCGTTGAAGAGGTTGCATCCACTGGACCTGGCATCCGCTTTTTCCAGCTCTATGTAAGCTTGAGATACTATGTTTGACGTCCTTCTATTTGTTCGATCAAAATATCTTGGTTTTCAGGTGTGCTTGCAGATGTCAGTAGTTTGCTTGACAAATGCTTTTGCTGTTTATTTTCGTAGGTGTACAAGGACAGGAATGTTGTTGCTCAGCTTGTCAGAAGAGCTGAAAGGGCAGGTTTCAAGGCTATTGCTCTTACAGTTGATACCCCAAGGTTGGGCCGCAGGGAGGCTGACATCAAGAACAGGTGCTAACTTAAAATTAACATCGACCTTAACAAACCATTTGCTCAGAGGAGTGGTATATCCTGATTGTGACTTTATATGGTTTCTGCTGAATGGTTTTCTTACAGATTTACTCTGCCACCATTTTTGACATTGAAGAACTTTGAAGGTTTGGACCTTGGAAAAATGGACAAGGTGAGTCCAATTTACTGCTTATGAGGAATAATTATATGATTCTCAGAAGAATAATTGTATAATTGAACATTTTAGATTGATAACTCTCTTTTACACAACTCACTCTTTTACTCAACTCATTATTAGCTTTGTTAACGATACAGGCTGCTGACTCTGGACTTGCGTCATATGTTGCGGGTCAAATTGATCGTACACTGAGCTGGAAGGTATGCTAGATAGGTCTCTATGGTTGAGATTTGAAGTGTTCGGAGGCTCCGGGTTAATTTATAATCCACTACTTGAATCAGGACAAAGCATTTAGATATTTTTCTTTTATTTGTTTTAATTGAATTTGAGACATTTCGTAAAAGAGGTTGGACATTCTTAAGACTTGTAAGATGTTAGAATTTTAAATAAAAACTTTTTTTTTTTAAGTTCTTTGTATTGGAAGTTAAGAAAGATCACTGAGCTTGTCAAAGATCATTAGGCAATCCATATTACTTTGGTAAGGAATCTAGAATTTTTCAAAATCTGTGAGTAATTGTAGACTGTAATACTGATATAGCGTGATTATGTGTTAATTCTAGTATAGATGAGTTGCTCCATTGATTTGTTTTGGAATATTTATAGGATGTGGAGTGGCTTCAGACAATCACCAAACTGCCAATTCTAGTGAAGGGCGTCCTCACTGCTGAGGATGGTAAGAACAATACAAATAACAGCAATTTTGACAGTCACTTTTATAATTTTTGTAAATGCCTGAACATTTTTTATTTTTTTTGCTGGTTTTGCAGCAAGGCTTTCAATTCAAGCTGGAGCAGCAGGGATTATTGTGTCGAATCACGGTGCTCGCCAACTCGATTATGTCCCTTCCACTATTATGGCTCTGGAAGAGGTAATTCAACATGTTTCTACCTGAAACATATATATGCTAAGTTGATTAAAAAAATGATCAGAGTCTTAAAGGGGGATTGTATTTTATCTCTGTATCGATGATGTCAGGTTGTCAAGGCTGCACAAGGACGAGTTCCAGTGTTCTTGGATGGTGGTGTAAGGCGTGGAACTGATGTCTTCAAGGCATTGGCACTTGGAGCCTCTGGCATATTCGTAAGTATCAAACCTTGACATAGCCACAGCTTTCGTTTGGCAATCTTAAGAAAAGGGCTGCATAATTTATGATCCATCTATATGCTAGGAATTAATATAGACCACAGTGCACAGCTATTGTTAATTAAGGGCCTGTTTCTTTTTCAAATCACTGAACTTGAGGTGGAATTCATTTGACAAGATGAACCTTTTCTCATTTTTATCATCTATTAAAAGAAACTGAGAATTGAGACCTGTTCGGTGGTGTTCTTGATGACAGATTGGTCGACCAGTGGTCTTTTCACTGGCTTCTGAAGGAGAGACTGGTGTGAGAAAAGTGCTTCAAATGCTGCGTGAGGAGTTTGAGCTTACCATGGCGTTGAGTGGTTGTCGTTCCCTCAAGGAAATCACTCGAGCCCACATTGTAACCGATTGGGACCATCCTCTCAATCGCCTAGCTCCAAGGTTATAGAAACATTCCCTGGATGTCCAGCAACCCCATGCCTAAATAACTTACTCTGGGAAGTTGAGAGCATGCCTTTTTATTTAAAAATGTCATTACCCTATTGATGGGTTTGCAAATCTTTTGAAAATTTCAAGCTTTTCTTATTGATGATGGATGGTTACAATCTTATGGCTACTGTGCTGCTTCACTGTATATTCTTTGATCAAACAAAAAATATTATATACTATAGTTTTCGCCTTCAAGTGCAGATATTAAATGCATGGTCTTCAAGTCGCTAGGCTCCAACAGTTTGGATGCCAGATTTCCAACATAAAGGAAAGCTAAGGCAGTTAACTCTGCTCCTTCAGATTTTTTCATCTTGTCAAGACTTGTGCAACTTCGATGCGTAAGGATGCATTTGAAACAAGCATGAGACATTCCTGCTGGGAGCTTCGCTTAGCTGCGTTTGTTTTGCAACTGTTTTTGTATTTACGGTACAATAAACGCAATAAAATATTTGATAATAAATTAAATGGTGTTTTGTATTATAAGAGCTATTAAAAAATTGAGTTTCAAAGATAATTTTTTGAGAAGTATTTTTTATATATTTTTTTTAACTAAGTTTCGTAAAATTTTGTTTGTTTTTGTGTTTCAAAAATATTTAAAAAATAAATTTAAATTTTTTTATTATTTTTATTTCAAATTAATATTTTTTTGTATTTTTAGATTATTTTGATGCGCTAATATCAAAAATAATTTTAAAAAAATAAAAAAAAATATTTTGATATATTTTCAAGAAAAAAAACACTTTAAAAAGCAATTGTAACTACACTTCTAAACACAATTACCAAACATTCTATACATATTTTTTTATAATTTTTAATTGTTGTGATATGCTAATATTAAAAATAATTTTTAAAAGTAAAAAAAATATTATTTTAATATATTTTTAAGTAAAAAACATTTTAAATTACATCCATTATCATATTTTCAAACACTTTAGTAAAACTATTAGAGATATATCATCTGTTGATTCTGTAATTGAAGAGAGATTTACTCTTCTCAATCAAAACTGAATTGAGTAGTCGAAGATCAGTTTTAATTCTTAGTAATTATAGTTTTTAATGCTATTTATAATTCTTGTAACAGTCAAACAAATTCTCCTATATATATAGCTGTATATTGTAAACTGAATCAATAAGAAAAACCATTTTCTACATCTTATCAGCCTAAACCTATGATCCTTAACTATTTCTCTTCTTTTAGCGTTTCTCTTCCTTTTTTCCTTTTTCTTTCTCATGGCCACCATTTCTTTGGCTCTCTCTCAAAATACTACTCAATTCACCAAACTTACTAAAACCAATTATCTCACTTGGCTTAGGCAAATCAAACCTTACCTTCATGGTGCCAAACTTTGGGGATATGTTGATAGCACCATTCCTGAACCATCTCTCACCATCCTGAATACTGCTTCTGCTTCTGCTTCTACTTTTGACACTTAATCTGCAAGATCCATTCCTAATCCTGATCATGCTAGCTGGTTCATCATCGACCAACAAATTGTTAGCATCCTCACCAGCACTCTAACAGAAAACATTGCACAACTTACCATTGGTTTTGACACATCAAAGGCAATTTAGGATTGTCTTGAAATCACTTTTCCCAAAAGTTTGTAGCAAGTGCAACCAATCTCAAAATGCAACTTCTTGATCTCGATAAAGGCACTCAATCTGTTGATACTTATCTTCGTCATGCTAAATCAATTGTTGATGCATTGATTTCTATTAACAAGCCTGTTCCTAATGAGGATTTGGTCATCACCACTCTTCATGGTCTTGGCCCTGATTATCTCATGCTTCGTATTGCCCTCACTCAAAATCCTCCGCTCCCAAATTTCACTGAACTTCGGGCTCGAATTCTCTCTTTTGATGCTCAACAATCTCGTCCTACTGATTCTCCTACAGCCATCGCTCTTTTCAATCACACTTATGCTCCCTCTACCCGTCGTGATCACCACCCTAATACTGGTCATCAATTTCCCACCAGTGGTCATCCTAACAATGGTCGCTTTAGACGTGGTTGTTATTCTCAGCAGTGCGCCGCTCCACAGTCACAGGTTGGGTTTTCATTTCCTATGCAACAACAACATGTGCCTCCATCAGGGCCATTTACTTCACCAGCTTGGGCTGCTCGTCCTCCACCAAATGGTATTCTTGGCCCAGCACCTCAATGGTGTCCAAATTGTCACTCAAGTCATCATGGACTTTTTCAATGTCCACATAGATTTTCTGGTCCAAACACTGCTACTCCATTTGTTGGTGTACATTATGCTGCTGATCCAAACTGGTACTCAGACACAGGTGCAACTCATCATATGACAGCCATGCCCATCAATAATTCTCAACCTTATGGTGGGCCGCATAATGTCTACATGGGTAATAGGGATTCAATGTTTATTTCCCATACTGGTAACCTTCCCTTTTCATTAGGCTCTTTTACCTTCATTCTACAAAATGTCTTCCGTATTCCATCTATTCGTAAAAATCTTCTATCTGTTGCCCATTTCACTAAAGATAATCATGTTTTCTTTCTCTTTGCACCTGACTTTTATCAAATCTATTGCTTACACACTGGATGTCTATTGTTTCAGGGCCCTTGTAAAGATGGTTTGTATTCGCTTAATCTATCAAACGTCTCTACTTCTCCACAAGCCCTTGCTTCCGTTCACTCCTCCATCTGGCACAATCGTTCGGGTCATCCATCATCAAATGTCTTTGCACATCTAAGTCCTATAATTAATTCCAAATTGTCTTTTCCTTCTTTTTGTCGAGACTGTGCACTTAACAAGTCTCACCAATTACCTTTTACTTCCACCAAAAAGACTGCTAACACTCCTTTTCATATTATACATAATGATGTTTGGTCCTCCTCTACCATTTTTGTAAGTGGTTTCAAATATTATGTTCTATTTACTGATGAATTCTCACGTTACACTTGGATTTACTCTATGCGTCGCAAAAATGAAGTCCTCACTCATTTTCAAACTTTAGTTGCCAAGATTCAAAACATCTTCCACCAAACCATTCAATTTCTTCAAAGTGATAATGAGACAGAATATATCAATAATGCATTTCCTCATTATGGTAAATCCTTGGGAATTCAACAAAGATTTTCTTGCCCCCACACACCACAACAAAATGGCCTTGCTGAACGTAAGCACCGCCATATTGCTACAATGACTCGCAATCTCCTTCTCATTTCTAGTACTCCACATAATCTTTGGGTTGAAGCTGTTTTAACCTCTGTTTACCTTATTAATCTTCTTCCCACACCCACTCTTCATTGGGATACTCCACATACTCGTCTCTATGGTAGCCCGTCTTTCTATTCCTCTCTTCGGGTTTTTGGATGTTCATGTTTTCCTCATCTTGGGTCTTATGTCTCCAATAAACTTTCAAGTTGTAGCATTGAGTGTATCTTTCTTGGTTACAGTTCTCAACACAAAGGTTATTGTTGTCTAGATCCTACCACCGATCGTGTCTATATTTTTAGGCATGTTATTTTTAACAAAACAGTTTTTCCTTACAAACAGTTGCAGGCACATTCATTTCTCGATGTTGGCCTATTGGAATTCACACCTTTGTCCAGCTCAGAGCTCCCACAACTTGTTCCTTCTGGTCCAAACTCACCTGCTAAGAACAACAACTCTCCTTGTCTTGTGTCTCAACCAGAGCAGTGTGAAATGGATACTGAATTCCCGATTACAACATCATTGGCTACATCCTAGTCTATGGCGCCCACTGCCACCCCCATCCTCACTTATCAGCGCCGATGTTTATCAAATCCAGTTACTTCACAGATAGCATCCACCCCTCTTCAGCCATCTGCCCCTGATTCAACTGTTCAACAGCTGGTCTCAGGTGATCCTTCTCCTGTCTCTAATCCTCCAGCACCATCAACATCTTTATCACCTGCTCCTCAGTCTCTTCCTATTCCATCAAGAACACCACCCTCTCCACCTAAGAGGACACGTCTATAGCATGGTATTGTACAACCTAAAATTCACACTGATGGCACTATCAAATATCCAATTCCTCGTGCTCTCCTCAATGTCATTGAAACTACAAAGCCCACATGTTACACTCAAGCTTCTAAACATGCGATATGGTGTGCTGTAATGGCTGATGAATTCAATGCTTTGCTGAAAAATAAAACTTGGACATTGGTTCCTCCTCCTTCCTCTCAAAATCTTGTTGGCTGCAAATGGATATTTCAAGTAAAGCACAACCCAAATGGCACAATTGCACGTCACAAAGCACGACTTGTGGCTAAAGGATTTCATCAACAACAAGGTATAGACTATATAGATACCTTTAGTCCTGTTATTAAACCTGCAACTATTCATGTTGTGCTTTCTCTTGCTGTATCTAGAGGTTGGTCAATTCACCAATTGGATGTTAAGAACGCGTTCCTTCATGGCTTTCTTAAAGAATACGTCTATATGACTCAACCACCAGGATTCATTAATCAGTCATGGCCATCTCATGTTTGCAAGCTCAACAAAGTCATCTACGGCCTCAAGCAAGCTCCTCGTGCATGGTTTCACCGAATGACATGCTTCTTATTATCAATTGGCTTTGTTTAGAGCTTGGCTGATTCATCTCTATTTTTTTTCCAACATGAGCGCCATACAATTTATTTTCTCCTCTACGTTGATGACATTGTGTTCACAGGTAGTGATGATCGACTTTTACAAAGTTTTATTGATGCTTTAAGTAGAGGCTTTGACATACATCCCCGTCTTGGAAATCTACATTATTTTCTCGGTTTGCAGGTTACATCTCAAAATAAAGGTGTTCATATCAGTCAACTCAAATATGCATATGATCTTCTCATGAAGCATGATATGTTGCTTAGTAAACCTGTGAGTACTCCGATGTCAGCAAAAGATATTATCACTTCTAATGATGGTGCTCTCCTTCCCAATCCATCGGTCTTTCGGGAAATTGTTGGATCATTACAGTACTTGACAATCACTCGCCCTGACATTGCCTTCCTTGTTAATTATATTGCTCAGTTCATGAGTCAACCACGCTTCCCTCATTTAATTGCTGCTAAGCGCATACTTCGCTACATCAAAGGCTCATTTGACTATGGCTTGTTCTTTGGTCCTCAGCACCATCCTACTTATCTTACTACCTATGCGGATGCTAATTGGGCTGGCTGTTCAGAATCTCGTCATTCAATGACTAGTTATCTTGGCACTAACTTGGTCTCTTGGTGCTCTAAAAAGCAACCTACCATTGCTTGTTCCAGTGCTGAGTCTAAGTATCGTTCTCTTTCCCATGCTAGTGCAAAATCTACTTGGTTAGCCTACTTACTCTATGAACTTGGTGCTCGCATTCAGTTTCTCATTCTTTTGCATTGTGATAACCTCAGTGCTACGTACATGGCTTCCAATCCGGTATTCCATACCCGCACTAAATATATTGAACTTGATTATCACTTTGTTTGTGAGAAGGTTGCACTTGGAAGCCATCGTGTCTGCTTTATCCCTTCCATAGATCAGCCTGTAAATCTACTCACCAAGCCTCTTCATAAGAATCGACATGTTCTTTTTACTTGCAAACTTGTTCGTGCAGGCCCGCCAAGTTTGAGGGAGGGTATTAGAGATATATCCTTTGCTGATTGTGTAATTGAAAAGAGATTTACTCTTCTCAATCAAAACTGATTAAGTAACCGAAGATCAGTTTTAATTCTTAGTAATTATAGTTTTTAATGCTATTTATAATTCTTGTAACAATCAAACAAATTCTCCTATATATATAGCTGTATATTGTAAACTGAATCAATAAGAAAAACCATTTTCTACAAAAACAGCTGTAGTTATATAGCTTTATTAATGGGGTCATTTGACATCACTGAAATTTGATTTTTTTTGTTTTGAAATAAAAGTTAAAAAAATATATTTTTCCGATGAATGGAAAATAAATATGAAGGTTCTTATTAAGCTGGACTCTACCAAAATGAATTAAGATCTTCTCATGTTCAAAAATATGATCTATTATTTTCTTTTAATCCAAACATTTCAACAACAAAAAATGAATGGTTAAGATTGTAGTAGCCAATATTTAATTAATTAAACACTAAAATTAAGATACTTTGTTTTAATGTTTACCTTTTAAATTATAGATCATGTGTCTCTTGAACATGAAAGAATCTCAATTCGATATCTATATATTAGAACTCATATATATAACATCATTTGACTAATTCATAGTTAAAATATCTCACCATTAATATTATTTAATATTTTTTCATGGAAATAAAAACTCTATTGGGATTTTGTTTTGAATTTTGTATTTATTTATAATTAAGGGTGATCATTTTTAGTTTGTTTTGATTTTTATATAAAAAAAATTAATCAAACTATTTTTTTTTAAACCGAAACCGGTTCAAACCAACCAGTTTTGTTTGGTTCGGTTTTTAATCACAAAAATCGGTTCTAACCAGGTTTGGCTTAGTTTTCCAGTTTTGCTCGGTTTTCCGGTTTGACTTCGTTTTTTTTGTTTGGATTCAATATGGTTTTTTCAGTTTCAAGCTTATAAAACTGAAACTGAACCGAATCGGTAGGTTTTTTCAAAATTTTAATCAATTTTTTTTCACGGTTCGATTTTTTCGGTTATTTTTTTCATGTTTTCTCAATTTAATTAGTTTTTTGGTTTTTTTCTCACCCCTATCTACAATATAATGGACAAGGTAACAAAATTCCCTATTTTTTTTTTACTTTTTTTATTTTAATTGAATATATTTGTACATGTAAATATAATTTTAACTTATAACTCATTCTTTTTTTTTTTTTTATCAAAATAATAAAAATATACTATTTTTTTAATATATCAATTATGTGATTGCCTAATTACTACTATTATTCTTATTACTATTACTAATTACTAATACATCTAAAATATTTGAGGTGTGGGTGCTGTTCATTTGAACAAGTGCCCCAATTCTTTTTATGCTTTTTTATTTTTGCAATTGCATCATCATTTTTCAATAATTTTAATGAGTTATGGTTTAAATTAGGAAGAAAAAAAAAAAGGAAGAATGCCAAAATATAAAACATGAGGAACTCAAGTGACTAATCTAAAAATACACATGAAAAGTTGTTTAGATCTAAAAATTTATTTTGTGCATTTTTTATTGTACATGTGTTTAAGAGAGGAGAGAGAAAATAGCCCAATGAGAGAAAAAAAAAAATTTATTGATTGATTATATTTTCATGACGATTTTTGTGTTAATAAGTTTATTTTTTTAAAAAGATATTTGATAATGGTGTCTTTTTTTTATATATAAACATTTAAGGAAAAGTAGAATGAAATCCTTTTTATTTCAATTAATTTTCCATTTTTTGGAGTGATTTTGTGGTGTTATGGGTCTAGTAAGTGGTTTTTTGATGTTTATATTCTGTTTTGAAGGTGTTTTCAAGTAAAAAAAATGAAATTTTGGTTTTTAATGTTCAAAAACTTAAATATTGATTTTTCAATTGCATTCAAGCGATAACTCACTTGAGTGTTTTTATTAAAATCCATGTGCGTAGACTTAATTTATTAGAACTTGATCTTTTTTGTTTTTATTTTTTTATCTCTTTTATTTATTAATTTTTTCTATATAAATTCCAATTTATACACTCTCTCTAATTTCTTAAACAAATTGAATTAATTTTGTGTTTTTTAAATAGTGATTAATTTTTTTAATTATTTTCTTCAGTTGAATGATTCTTCAAATAGATTAGTTTAATTTATATCAGATTATTTTCATCTTATATTTCATATAGATTAGTTGTATTTGTATGGGTTTTTTTTAAATTAAAATAGAAATCATTTGTTATTAGCAACCATATTTAACTACCACGAAAAAATGAATGAAAATGTATAAAATAAAAAGGATTGTTGGTGTAAAATATTTGTATGTGCATTTGTCTTTCATCTCTACTATAAAATTAGCTTTCCACTTTAATATTTTAATAGTGTTGACAACTCTTTTTTAATATATCAAATAATAAATTTCTTAGTTTATTTTATAAAACATAAACAACATCTTTTTATTTTTCAAGTTAAAAAAAAGCTATAATATATGAAAATATATTTATAATGTAATTTTTTTCATGTTAAAGATTTACTTGAAATCCCGTTATGTAAATAATATGTTTTCATTTCTTAATTAAAAAAAATATTATATTTTATAATATATTCACAACATTAGTTTATTATGTTTTAAATCAACTTGAAATTTTATTCATGAAGTAGAGCGGATGACAGGTCTAATGTTAATTATTTATATATTCATGACATATTTTTTAAACTATTTTCATTTTCATTTTACATTTTATCCAAATTTAATTATCCGTTATATCAAACTTCTTTGTCAATATTTATTTTCTTAGTGATCGAGATTTTTTTATTTATTTATCTAGAATCATAATTTAAATGTGAATGTTTGTGTAATTTTATGTTTAAAACTAATAAAGGTAATGAAAATATAATATTTAAACTTAACTTGTCCATTGACCCTGTTGAGGAAAATTTATGGATCCGGTACACGAGAATGTTTTAGAATGTGGTGTAAATTATGTTTTATAAAAAATTAATTTTTTTTTGTTAAAAATTAATTTTTTTTTTTTTTTTTATGTATTGATTTTAAAAAATAAAAAAAATATCATTTTAATACATTTCAGCATAAAAAATACTTAAAAAATAACTATAATCACACTCCAAGATAGGCCATTAAAACCATCACCTATTTCTCTAAAAATGGTAAGACAGTATTAAAAAAAAACCGATTAATTAATAACTATATATTTTTTTTTTTAAAAAAAGGAATTTATTAATAAAATACTAAAAAAAACGAAAGAAAAAGGAAAACAAAAGTTAAAAAATATCTGTGATAGTCTAGTCTTCACAGGTTAACAGGTTGGTCCAAGTGAATTGTTTTTTTTTATTATTTATTTTTCTTCAGAACAATTTTACTTTGAAAATTAATTAATTAATAATTGGATAATCTAAATTTAACCGGGCCGATACATGCCTTGTTTTAAAGGAAACCAACCTGGTTTAATCTTTGGTTTGGTCAATCCGTCTGGCCGGGCTGGTTTATAACACTGGTTTGAAATGAAACCAATCTATACAGTACAATCTCTACTAGGCCTATTTGATAGAACCCAGCCCACACCGATCATTTCTAGCACCGCAAACTTCAATTTCAGCTGCATCTCTGCAACAGCAAACTCCGTTGAAATTTGGTGGTAAGCTCTCTCTCTCTCTGTTGCTCGCTCGCTCCAATTTGTTCTCGATAAAATCAACTGAATCGATCTTTATCCGATTTTGTAATGATTATTAGAAGTGAAGAGAGAAAGATCAGATGGGAAAAAGAGGGAGGGCATGCGTGGTGGTATTGGGAGATATAGGCCGAAGCCCTCGAATGCAGTATCATGCTCTTTCCCTTGCTCGTCAGGCATCTCTTCAAGTTGACATTGTTGCTTATGGAGGTACCTCTCCTTTTCATTTCCATTTTCAAATTATTTTATTTTTTTTGTGTTTTTTTAATAAATTTGATTCAAACTTTCTGCAGGTTCTGAACCCCATATGGCATTGCGGGAGAATCAATCTATCCATATCCACAAAATGGTATTTATCACTCCAAAATCTTGCCTTCTCTTACTTGAATATCTCTATCGCATCATAATACTTTTGATTTTAATGTTTTTTTTGCAGAAACAGTGGCCAACAATTCCACAGGGGTTGCCGAAGATGCTTAAGCCATTCATGCTCTTACTTAAGCCGTTATTTCAGTTTCTTATGCTTCTTTGGTATTTGTGTGTCAAAATACCGCCCCCCGATGTGTTCCTTGTGCAGGTCAGAACATGCCAGTACCATAATTCTTAGGACTTTCTTGTCTGCCCGTGTAATGAGTTGTCTAAGAAAAAAAAAAAAAACTTTTTGAATGCTGCCCATGAGACACATAGAAATTGTGGTATGAAGGTGCAATTTGCCGTAGAAAAGGTGAACTTTTTTCTAGGTTATGGAAACAGTGGAGGAGAGAAGGGGCAGGCTGTGTGTTAGTGGAATTGGTGGAGAGTCCTAGATGATAACCAACTCTTAGATAGGCCTCAATGTGTCCTAACTTTTATTTGTCAAATTGTGTGATTAAATGCATTCTGGAAACTCAGGCACTTAGTCCAATCAAGTAGAGACTACAGAACGGTTATTGAGCCCATGTTTTGTTGCTGGGAACATGTTAGAATTGCCTCATTTAAGTGACCATTGTTAATTATTCAACCTGCAATTTTTTTTTGATGGTAATACATTTAACCTGTAAAATATATATAGCATTCTGTTGTTCTGGGCATGATAGCTGATATATGTGTGCATGCTTATATTGCTGTGCATCTTTTTATTGGATTTCTCACAGATTAAGCCAAGAATTGTCTCATTATTGTTTTTGGCTTCTGCAGAATCCTCCATCTGTTCCAACTCTGGTAGCTGTAAAATGGGCAAGCTGGTTGAGAAATGCCAAGTTTATTGTCGATTGGCATAATTTTGGTTATACTTTGCTAGCATTATCGCTCGGAAGAAATAGTCGATTTGTGACAGTATATCGTTGGTACTATTGATTGTCCTTTGCCCTGTGAATTATCAGTTTTGTTGGTTCTGTGACAGATGTCTTGTTTTTTCTTACCTGCTTAGGTTTGAGAGGTATTATGGGAAGATGGCTCATGGTTCCCTATGTGTAACAAGGGCTATGCAACATGAATTGACTCAAAACTGGGGAATTAAGTAAGATGGTCAGCTCAACATGCTCAGATTTTCTGCATTCTGATTTGGACTGTTTTATTATCATATCTTTATGGGTTTATTACTCATCTTTTGTACATTAAACTGACAGAGCTGCAGTTCTATATGATCAGCCACCTGAGTTTTTTCATCCTGCCTCACTCGAGGAGAGACATAAGGTGAACCCATGTTTCATGCTAAGTTCTTCAGTCAGAAGACACTGAATTGTAAATTTATCATGGATCATTGTAGTTATTCTGCAGGTTAGGTAAACACATCAGTGAGTCCCAAGGTGTTCATGATTGTGCCAGCCATGGTAATATCATTGACAAAATAAATTTGTGATCTTATCTTTGTTGAGGTTCAGTTAGATCCAGATTTATTTGCTTAAGTTATACATTATTTGCAGGAGCTGTGGGAATGGGTAGCCCTAATCTAAATGAGACTTTATTTACAACCATGGTTGCTGATGATATTTTCTTAAAGCCAAATAGGCCTGCTCTTGTTGTAAGCAGTACAAGCTGGTGAGTTGCTCTGTTTTATTTTTCATGCTCACGCTGATGAGCCATGTATATGCCCCAATTGCTGAGTAATCTCAGATTATGGTGCCATTGACATATTCGGTGGTTCTTACAGTTTTCCTTCTCACTCAAACTGTATAATATTATTTCACTTACAGGTTGTCTTAAGTTTGTTATGTGAACATGGCTACTGTATTACATCATTGTTAAATGATTTTTGCCCTTTTATTTTGTTTGGATTGGCTGGAGGGATGAAAGGAAGTGGTTTAATTTCCTTCATTTGAGTGTTGAAATGATGGAAGTGAAAGGAGAAGAAAAGAAGTATCCTCCAAGTAGAGAGCAAGGAAAACACAGAACTCTGTTCAAATTCTTTTAAATATACCCTATCATCAGTTCTATAATAACAAATCACTAATGAGAAATTCTTTATCCTAGTAATCTAATTAGAAGCCCTGATATGTCTTTTTTTCCATACCAAACTCAGGGTTTTCTATGTTTCCCTATATTTCACGATCGTAATCTTAAATCTCAACCATGCAGAGTAATAATTCTAGTGTTCTCCACCTGATTAACTAGTTGACCTTGCATAGTGGAACACTCTCAAGTAATGCAGTGTTGCCTTTAAGATAATTCCATTGAAAGTAAACTTACCAGAGCATATTAAAATGAGAGCATGGTTTGCAGGACAGCAGATGAAGATTTTGGCATTCTTCTTGAGGCAGCAGTTATGTATGATAGACGAGTTGCTGCTATTCTAAATGAAGACGATTCTACTGTGGAAGTTCTTTGGAATGAAATGTCAGCTGGAAAGCAATGTTTGTACCCTAGGTTGTTATTCATCATTACAGGTGATATTTTTGTTTGCTTCATTTTCTTATCAACATTTCTTTTGCTTACCAAATGAATGTTTTTGCATCTTTGGCATGCAACAACTTCTAACTTGGGATCTCACTCCTTTGATGAATGAAGGTAAAGGGCCAGAAAAAGAAAAATATGAAGAAAAAATAAGACGGTTACATCTTAAGCGTGTTGCATTTCGTACCATGTGGTTGTCAGCTGAGGATTATCCATTGCTTCTAGGTAGTAAACCATCTCACTGGTTTTTGTTATAATTTCTTCAAGCGAGTGAAGTAATCCCATCTCTCTCTCACATTCACAGGTTCGGCAGACCTTGGAGTGTGCTTGCATACTTCATCATCAGGATTGGACCTTCCCATGAAGGTATAAACTCAATGTTGAAATATGTATGAAAACTGTTTTGCTTTTTTCTTGACTGATATAAACACTTCCTCATTGCACAAAAGTTATGTTATTACTCTCCATAAAAATCTCTGGCACAGGTTGTGGACATGTTTGGTTGTGGACTACCTGTTTGCGCTGTTGCCTACTCTTGGTAAAGCCTTACTGTTTATTGTTTTCAGCAAGTGATTTAAGGTTCTAGTTGCATTATTCACTTATTTGCCATGTTTTCTTTGGCACTCTTGATTGGAAGCATCAAGGAGCTCGTGAAAGTTGAGAAAAATGGTCTCCTCTTCTCATCATCATCAGAATTAGCTGATGAACTATTGGTAAATTTTAATTGCTTTGTTAAGATAATATTTTTCATGAATAACTAAAAGCGAGGAAAAATTTAAGCAACTTGCCCGATATGTGGTATAAAGGCACTGACACTTGAAACAAAGTTATAGATGGAAAGATAGTGGAGCTATAGTTAAGGATTTTTTTTTTTTTTTTTCAGTTTGGTTAGTATCATGGCAAAAATGATGTTGCGGTGAATGTGTGCAGATGCTGTTTAAGGGTTTTCCAGAAGAATGTGATGCACTGAAGCTGCTAAGAAATGGTGCACTAGAAATGGGTTCTTCAAGGTGGGCTACCGAGTGGGAAGAGCATGCTAAGCCATTAATATCAGAGGCAAGCTTACTTTTCTCAGTACAGTTATCTATATCAGCATTATAGCAGTAATTTCATCTAGTTTCCTCATAGTCTTAATCTCATTTCCTCTGGCATGCTATGAAAATTTTCATAGTGATATCAATACTCTACTTGCCTAATAAAACATGTACTTTTATAAAGCTGCTTTAGGGATTGGTTTTTCCTTTGGTTCATTGGGGGACTGTTTAGGTCTTCATCTGCTTTGGACTACTGCTACTAACTGAATGCTATTCTTCTCCCTACCTCCTCCTTTAATGTGCTTTCTTTAATTTTGTGGTGCATGTAATTTATAGGATTTGTATTTGTAAGTTTGCAGGTTATTTCTCAGAACCTGGGGTAAAATTTGCAGTTTCAGTTTGAATCTTCTTTGAAGATTTAAACCAGGCAAGCACAGCAAAACCCTCTTAATGGCTTCTTTAGGATTGGTTTAGGCAAAACGTCAAAATGATGGCTTCAGCTTGGACAACACAGTAGCATCCAGCTGAGATTGTTTGTTCGTTGAAACCTTGTTTTTGCATTTGACAGCTCTACAGTATCTCTGATTACCTGAATTATGCGACATTTTTGTTCTCAGAAGTATATACATTCGCATATAGCAGTAGGCGTGCGTGTGCAATATGCAAAATGTCTTTCGAGTCTATAGCAACTCCAGGTGGATGAGCTATGTCTGCTTCTAGTTGTTGCAAAAAAAACTTGTGTACTTGGAAGAAGCATTGATTTTCATACGTGTGAAGAGCACAAAAACCACGTCGTTAAGATAAAGAGTTTGGTATCAAGAGGCTGACCCAACAGTAACTTGAGCTTTTTTGTTACATTTGACTTTTCTTGCGGATTTGGCGTGCATCATCCTCAAAGAGAATCACATTCCCGTAGTGGGAGAATGCCAAAAGAAAAATTAATTTGACTTAAAATGCTTTCATTTCTAATTTTAAGTGGACTGAAATGACCTTAATTAGATGATTAATATAATATACATGCTATGTAATTACTAAACATATGAGCGGTTTTTAAAGAGAGAAGGTGAGCTAGGATTTGGAGTGAAGAAAGAGCAATGATTTATGGTTGTTTTATATAAAATATTTCACGTAAAAATATTTTCTTGATTTTTATTTGTTTGTTTCTCATAAAAATCTCACAAAAAAACTAATTAATGTGTAATATCTTATGGACAATTTTAAAATTTAGTTTATTTATTAAAAGTATTTTCAGCTCATAAAGATTTTGTAAACCATAATAATCTACTTCTATTATCATATGATTATTTTATCATTTCCACTATAATCTTGCTACCATAACCACCATCTTTATTGTCATTGTTGCCACTCCATAATTATCTTTATAATTATCATTAGCACCACTATCTTATTCATGGTCAATACACCATTACCACTTCTATTCTCACTTTTATTACTAAATTGTAGTTATTTATTTTTGACTTCACAAAAAAAATCAAGAAAAAAAAAGCAGAAAAGGAAAATAGAAAAATACAAGAGGTTACACATGAAAAAAGCATAGAAAATTACCTAAGCTGGTGGTGAATTATCAAAATAACATGTGAAAAGGCTGGAGGATCAGAATATACAAGATTAGCAAAATTGGTGATTCAATTTTGATCAAAACAAGGCCTTATTAGTGAGAGTATTTTATTTGAGGTAAAAAAATATACATTTAGATGAGTAAAGACTCAATGAAGATTTTGGAAGGATTAATTAATTTTATTGAGAACTTAATTGCAAGGAAAATTAGTTTTTTGGAGCCAAATTGAGTGTTAATCAGAAGAAATTGAAGTTTGGCAATTGAAATTGGATTTTGAAAAGTTTAATTAGTCAAATCAGGGGCTTAATTGTGAAAAATTAAAGTTTAATATCCAATTAAGGGTTTAATTGAAGAAATTCAAAACCAAGAACAAAATTGTAAAAGGTGAGAGACTTAAGGGGCTGAAATTGATCAAATCAGGGGTCAAATTGTAAAAAATTAAAAGTTTGATGGTCAATTAAGGGTCTAAGTGCACAAATCAGAAACCAAGAACCAAGATGAAAATGGTGTTAAACTTTGAGGTTAGTGATTGAGTTTGACATGAGTGGAATTGCATAAAATTAATAGTTTAAGAGATAATTATAAGTGCAATTAAAAGCAATTGAAAGAATAGAAAATAAAATGAAATATGTCAGATCTCATATTAAAAACTCTAATTTCAAAGGGTTTAACTTAGACGACACGTCGTTCACCCATTGTTCATCTTCATCCTTGACAGTTTTGGATGATCGGGTTGGCACATTCCAAGAGCTCATTGTGGAGTTCTAACCCTCCAAATGGCACGAGGTTTTTTTGCAAATGGAAGAAGAGTATCCTCTCTACAACCCCATTTCAATGAAATTGGATGATTACATCCCAATTCTTCCATAGAAGTCTCCAACATCTTGTCCCTGATTAGTCATTATTGCAATTTCAGATTCTGGACTAATCGAGTTGGCACCTTCAAGCAAATAAATATGGAGTTACAAACCTCTAAATGGAGCAAGGATGGATACAAACGAAAGGTATGCATCTCCTATACCAAGTTCAGGTGGTATTCGATGGCATTTACATCGGAGTTTCTCCGGTGAAGCATCAAAAGTGGTCAACTCAGTTAGCCTTGACTAAGATACTCATTTATGCAAAACTCCCTAACCTTTTCATGTGTTCATACTTAAAAACTCCCAGAGTTCATGTGGCTTGCCCATTTATGCATTTTCAATCTTTAATGATGTTTTTGCCTCCTTTTGGCATTACTTTATGTTTTATTATTTATATGGATTGATGAATGGAAATGTTGTCTTGATTGCTTAATCCTGTTTTGAAGTTGTTAATGTTGCTGAAATGTTTAAAAGGTGTTTGTGTGTTTGGTTTTGATGAAGCATAGTGATTTTAGAATCTGTCAAATGTAATAGTAGGTGTTTGATGGTTTTTTCTAAGTTGTTGACACATGTTCTTGATTCCTGAGTTTAGTTTGGGTCTCAAGTGTTTAAAGAGTCAGTTTTGGTTTGAGTTTTGAAGTTTTTGTTGGGTAATAATATGACAGTAGTTTCGGAAGTTGAAATCTTATACACGTTTTTAATGATTTAAGGTTATTTGTTAGTGTTTTTTATTCAAACCTATTTATTTATGATAATGTGGTTTGTTGGGGCTAAGAGAGCTTGGTTTGGAGGCCTAAAATGTATTTTTTGGGCTTATGATAGTGTATGCTGGGTTTTATGGGTAACCTGAGTTTTATATTCTTCATGTTCATTTGAAAAACATTGTCTTGAGTATTAGTTTTAGATCTCATTTTGATTTTATGTTGGTTTCTTCAAGTTCGTATATTATCATTTGTAAATAATATAAGGTTCTTTTGAATCAACAATATGTTTTTGTATGTTTTAATCTTATCATTTTGGTTTTAAACCGAAATCTATTTTTGACAAAAATCATGATGTTTAATAATCTAAGCAAATGGATACTTGATCCTTGATTTGTGCTTGATTACGAACAAAACTTTTCCTTTTATTGCTTGAAATTTATTTTGGTTTATGTTTAAGTTGCAGGGTTTGAGTTCGAGTGTTCTTCATTTTTTTTTTTTTTTGGTGTTTGATCTGTTTTTGTTAGAAAAAATTTATGTATTTTTTATTGTTTTGATCCATTTTTGGTTAATTGTTTGTTTTACTTTAATTTTTGGGTTAAACCTCGATTTTTTATTCAGTTCATGGTTGAATCAGTGTTTTCAGGTCAACCTGGTCGGGTCAAAATCAAGCCAAATACTTAAGACTTTGTTTGGTTTTCCACTATTTTGATAAAAAGAATTTTGGCTTAAAGGCATGCTTTGACAAACTATATTTTAAGTAAACTAAAATATGTTTTGATAGTTTTGTTTTGAAAAAAAATATGTTTTTGCCAAACATAGCCCTAAAAAATAAAACAAAAATGATTTTTACTTGTTGCATAAGGCCCAATCCTTAGAAAAAAATTATATTTTATTTATAAAAAAAAAAAAAAATTTTTTTAGCATGCTTTAAGAAAATATCAATGTTGATTTGCCTTTGTTTGTTTTTGTAATTTACAATAAGTTTATAAAATTCCTTAAGGATTTGACCAATATTTCAATAAACCTAAAAAATTAATTCCTGAAAATTAATGGTCAACATCCTGGTATAAATATCGGACCTATAAAAGGCTGATATTTAAATACCAAAAGTTGACTAGAAAATCTTTAGGTTTTTTTAGATATTTACTAATTTTAATTGAAAGTATTTCTCACCATAATATACGAGTTATGAAGAACCCTTTCGCCTTTTGAGATAGGTGAATCCTGTCAGGGCACTTAAATGAACCCTTTTCATAAGGACTTATTTAGGCATATGAGTCTATAATAAATTCAAAATGTCAGATTTATTCATAAAAGTAAATCTTTATTTTGAGCTATAAACAAATCACCGGTTAGGAACCTATCAAAAATTTTAAACCATATCTAAACCACACAATACAAATTACCTCAGGTAAGGTGCGTTATGGGTGCTAATATCTTTTCTTGCCACAATCAGTTCCTTACCTTTAGAATTTATAATAAGACTAGTGCACTCAGGTCTCCTAGTGACCTTAAACTAAACAATAAGGTGGTGATTCCTTTACCCCCAACACCATATTCACTGCATGCCCATGTGTAACCATAATCATTGCCACAACTAATGAAAGAACATTTTACAATTTAAAAAAACATTAACTAAAAAACTAAAACGTGTGGGGGATTCACTACGAAAAATGCTATGTGGATCCCCTCATATGAAATTATGGACGAACTGTTCACAATGCAATATTTTATCTTTTTTTTTATTTGGTCTTTATTAGACAAAATTATTAACCAATTTGTTGGGAGAGGGTGAGATTGAAAGATTGGGGCATCAAAGTAAAAAACAAGTAGGGAATGAGTGACTTAAAATTTTTTTGGCAAAATGTTTATTGGAGTCCTTATATTTTACAAATTATAGTACTGGGTCTCTTCAATTTTCAAAATTAAAGGGAAAAATCAATTTTGATTCCATATTTTATTTATTATTTTTTTGGCCCTCTGGTGTGAAGATGGGTTTTGGTTTTTGACTGGTAAGGGGAGCAAAGCAATTGGTGGGCTGTCTATGATGAAAAAAAGAAAAGAAAGGGAAATGGCGTTGTAGGTAGGGGTTGCTAATGTTAGGGAAAAAAATAAAAATTAAGGGAGATAAAAGGGGCGGTTGTGGTGATGATGGTGAGAAAAAAAATAGACGAGAGGATGGCTTTAGTTAAAAAACAAATAAAAGAAATAAAAGGGTGATTTTGTTGATGATGACCGTTGAGATAAAGGTTTGTATAGTTGGGGGGCCTGCTCACAGTGGTAGTTGAAAAGGAGAGAAAAGTTGTGGGGGGAAAAGGTTGTTATTGGTGGTTTTGTTAGAAAAGATGATTAAAGATAGCCTTTTTTCTTTGTATGGTTGATGGCTCATTTTGTCAAGATAAAAATTAGAGTTTTTTGTGTTTGTATGGTTATGTGTGAGTTGAAGAGAAAAGTGTGGGGAAAATGGTGTTTGGCTTTTCTTTTCTTTTAATTTCTTTTGGCCTCCTTAAAATTCTCTATTTTTTTGTATGGTACAACCACCTATTTGTAGGCAAAATAATGTTTTTTTCTTCCTAATTGCTTAGTCCCCGAGTAACTAAAAAATCACTTTGATCCCTAATTTTTTCCTTTATATTTTTGGTTTTCTTATCCAATTTTTTTATTTCTTTTATTTTTTGGGTATTTTGATATTTTAAAAAAAATCAACATTAACGTGAACTTAATAAAATTGATTAATGATTTTGAAATAAGCATGTTAAAACTTGAACAAATTGAAAGTAAATTTTTGAATTTTTTATTCTTTTGAAAAGATGTGAAAATGATGTAAATATGTCAAAAATATATTTTTTGGATTTTTTTTTGTATTGTTTGGATTTTTTTTGAAACAAATAAGAAAAATGAGGTAAAAATTAAGGTTATGACAACTGGTTTGGTGATAGGTTGTGCTTGTTGGGTTAAATTAGATGCCAGTAATGGTTTTGTTTAAAGGAGATTGGTTTGATGGTTGTCTATGTAATGGTTGCCGAATTTAATTGTTGAGGTTAAATCTATGAGGGTCAGTTAGGTTATATTTGGTGGAGATGGCTAAGTGTAAAGACATAATGGTGGCTAATGGAATTTGGACAGTATGATTTTTGGATGTTGAAAATTGTGTTTTTATTTGAGGTAGCGTTTGCGTTTTCTCTAAACGAAATATATTTGGTGTTTGGTTACCGATATCAAAAGAATATACAAATGATAGGCCCCACCATTTGCCTGAGGCTGGACCTTAGTTATGGAAATATATTATTTGATAATTGCTGCAAATGTCATCAACCTTTTACTTTTTAGACTGTGGATGGTAAAGCTAATCTAGTTTCTTGTTTCACCTTTTGTTAGCATTCAATCTTTTGTTTATATAGTTAATTGCCTGTTAACTGTGGATGGTAAAGCTGATATAGTTTCTTATTTCATCCCTTGTCAGCATTCAATCTTTTATTAATTTCTTTTGTTGACCTTTTACTGCAAATGTAATTGCCTGTTATATTAGTTTCTTATTTTAGCCCTTTTCAACATTCAATCTTTTATTTATATAGTTAATTGTTTGTTTTATTTTTATTGCATTGTCAACCATTAAGCAATGGATGGGTCTGACATTCATGATAAAGCTTCTTGGAATAAGGCAATGTTGCACACCTTTTGTGACATTTACATTAAAGCTATTGAGAGAGGCATAAGACCAAACACCTATTTTGATAAAGTTGGTTGGAAATTTATCATACAGTCATTCAAAGAGAAAATAGGACTTTTATCAACAAAAGCTCAGTTTAAAAACAAATAGGTTGAGATTAAAAAGGACATGAGGGTATAGAAAAAATTAATAATTGAAACTAGAGTTGGTTGAAGTACTGAACTTGGGACCATCTCGGCAATTAATGAATGGTGGAAAGAAAAAATTCAAGTTAGTTTTCATTATCAATAGCTTCACAAAATTATTTATCTTGTTGCATTATTTATTAATCTGCTAGCATTGCTAATTACATCCAACTTTCATTACACAGGAAATGAGAGGAGCAAAGAAGTTCAAGCTTGTCGGCGTAGAGCCCTTGTTGTGTGCCAAGTACGACATCATGTTTAGTAACATAGTGGTCACGAGACAATATGCTTAGACTCCCTCACAAGGACTGTTATCTGATGAAGATAATGGGGCTATTGGAATGAGAAATACAACCAATGAGGAAACTAATATAGAAGAAATAAGTGGTGACTCTGAAGAGTATGCAATTCCTGATTTTATACATGATGTTAGCAATATGGTTGGTGGACGCAATGTCACAAATAGTAACAGCAACCACAATAGTGCAAAGAGAAAGGGTGCACATCAAACTATACCTTAATGCCAAAAAAATAAAAGGGGAATTGGAATGAGCAATTATTTATACGTATAGATCAACTTGTTGAGTCTGTTTTCATGGCTAGAGAGAGCACAATAACTTCTATAGATAAAAAGGATGTAGCATTGAAGAGGTAATGAAAGAACTATATTTTATTGATGGAGTTAACTTTGGTAGTGCATTGCATACCTTTGCCACTGAATTCTTTTGTGTGAGAAGCAAGAGGGAGATGTGGGCTGCAATGGATTCTATTGATAGAAAAATATCATAGCTAAAAATAATATTTAAACAACGAAGAAAACCTTAGATGGACAAGAACAGGTGTTAACTTATTAACATATTCATGTCATTTGATTTATGTTGAATACTATAATCCACTAACATTTTAAATTTTCTAAAATCTTTTTATATTATTTTTTTCAAACATTTTGTTTTATAATTGTTGCTGGAAATATATGAAGTTGCCTAATATTTGTGTATTTCTATTACCAAGTAGTTGGAACACCATTACCATATGTGTATTCACATTATGTATCACTGAATATTATTGGGTTGGAATTTCATGAGTATTGAACTAGGGGCTTTAAATAGTTGGTTACTTGTAAGAAAATTTTGGTTTCGTACATGCAAACCAAAATTTTAGTTAGTATTATTGCAATTTGAATGTTTTGATACTTAATTTTGAATGTTAGGTTTAGGTTATTAAAATCAAAATTTTCAATTGGTGTGAGACTTTGAATGTTTAGTTACTTGCTTTTGAATGGTAGGTTTCATACATGGAAATTGAAATTTTAGTTTTTATTATTACACTTTGAATGTTTGGATACTTAACTTTGAATGTTAGGTTTAGGTCATTGAAATCTAAATTTTCATTTGGTATTTCACTTTGTATGTTTGGTTACATGATTTTGAAAGTTAGGTTTCATACATGGAAACTAAAATTTCCTAAAATTTAAATGTAATAAACTGAGATTTCAGTTGGTGTTTCAACTATTTTGAAATGTTAGTTGCCTATTATTTTGAATGTTAGGTACATTCTTATTGTTGGTATATAAATAACAATAAGTATGTGAAGGCAATATCACTTTCATATTATATCCTTCTAAAGAAGAAATCAAAAGTTATAGTTGTGAAAAACAGGTGTGTTGGTTTCTCATTGCTGGTGTTTATAATATGTAAGGTTCATTTGATTTAATATGATTGTAGCATATTACTTTGAATATGATGAACTTTATTATAAACAAAATGCATTATTAACTTTGTAAACGTCTTTTCATTTTCATAATTATGAGTACAATGTTTTTTATTTGTAAGGAACAAGTTAATAATAAGTTTATAAAATTGAAATTTCCTGTTAGTATATAAAAGTGGTTTCAATTTGAATATCTTTAAGATGATACAAATGCCCGTTCCATACAACATCTTCGATTTATGTAACAATTACCTTGAATTTATATTCCCATTAAACATAAAAAATTTATGTCATAATAAATATGGATTCGCAATGGTTTGAAGCACTTTTTTGAAAGGGGTTATGATGATGTAAGGAATAATAATAATATAGCCGATTATGTTAATTATGGTCAATTTGTTGATAACGATGGACATTCCAGTGGTAATCATAGTTCTAATAATGACAACAACAACGATGATGATTCAGATGAAGAAGGTGAGTTGTTTTGTAAAAAAGAGTTTGATAGCCATAGATTGGTTCTATGCATGGCAAGTGCCCTCGTATTATATACAAAGAACCCTGTATGGATTCGTACAACACTGAAATGTGATGGTTGAATAAAATGTTACATAAACATTAGACACGGTGTGTAAATATGTTTAGAATGAATGAGATGACATTTCAAAGTCTTCGCTTTCAACTTGAAAACCAATATGGGTTAAAAACATCCAGAAGAATGTGTATTTTTGAAAAAGTTGGAATGCTTCTAGCAGGAAAGTTCAGGAGAGATTTCAACATTCAGGAGAAGTTATTAGTAGGTACTTTAATGATGTTCTTAAATCAATTTGTTCACTCGCTACAAATTTAATACAACATGTAAATCCCGAGTTTGTAAACACACCGCATGAAATTGTGAACAATCCAAGTATATGCCTCATTTCAAGGTAATAAATTATTCGTATTTATTGATGATGCTTTGAATTAAATAAATTTGTAAGATTTATTTTTTAGTCAGCTAACATTAATGCTTGTTACTGGTTTCTCTTATATTAGAATTGTGTAGGAGTTACTGATGGTACACATGTGCGTGCATATGTTTCTTAAAAAAATCAAATTCTATTTATCGGAAGAACATGTGTGCCGACCCAAAATATTATGGTTGCATGTAGCTTTGACATGCAATTCACATTTGTTTGGGCAGGCTAGAAAGGTAGTGAACACAATACATGAATGTTTCTTGAGGTAATTGACAATCCACATATAAAATTCCCTAAGCCATCTAAAGGTAATAACATGTGTGTGTGTGTGTGTTAATGTTAATTTTCTTTTTGTAATTTTCATGTTTATATCATTATATGTTTTTATAGGGAAATACTACTTGGTTGATTCGGGATATCCTAATGAATATGGATTTTTAGATCCATATAGAGGTTAGAGATATCATTTGCAAGAATTTTAGAGGCAAGGACAACCATAAACTCGTGAAGAAATTTTCAACCGTGTTTACTCTTCATTATGTTGTGTGATAGAATGTATATTTGGAATTTGAAAAAAAAAATGACATATCTTACAGAATATGTCATCGTTTAATTACAAGCTCAAGTTCAAATTATTGTCATATCCTTGGTAATTCATAATTACATTTGAAGAACTTCAGTGCAAGATATGGTATTTATAGAGTTTGATCGTCATCTTGATTTTGTTCCTAATGATTTTTTAACTGATATGGCTCTACATTCACAAGTCCAAATAAACCACAGGTCCTCGTGTAATATTACGTATGTTATGAGATTGCAACAAGTTTAATGACACAATTATAAAATATTGTTCTTATTTGTTTAGGTCTCTTTACAATATTTTATTGGTTGTAAAATTAATTTTTATGTAATTGGAAATTAAGATTATAAATCAAGTCCTTTTAGGTAATTATACCTTAATATCAAATTGAACCATAATTTTTAACCAAACACTTTTGACATGCTTTTCATGAATATAAAGTTGAACCACACTTGAAATCAAACATATATTTCAACCTCACCAACCACAACAAAAGGTGTTTTTTCAAAAAGAAAATTTATTACACCTTAACCATAAAAGCTACCACAATAACAAACAATCATGAAGTAGGGGTTGGTTGTGGTTCATGTTAATTGGGTCTGTCTTGGTTTGATAAAGAGTGATAATTGTTTGGTTAAAAGGAGGCAGACAATTTAATTACTGTTATGGGTATAGGAAAATCTAGATTTTTTTGGCAATGGTGGTTATGCTCTCGAGAAGGGTTTAATGAGGAATGAGATTTTTTTTTTTTTTGGTGAATGAACATGCTTTGTTCTTTTTTGGTGTTTTTTTCTCTGATTTTTTGTTTATGTTTAAGAAATAGAAAGATGATGAATGCTTCCCCCTTTTTTTTGGTGTATGTCGTGTGTTCTTTTTGAAGGAGAGTTAAGACACTGATTATGAGAATAGATTAGGGAATTGATTGCAGGTTTGGGCTATAATTCTATAGTCAAATTTCTAGGATTTGAATTAAAAGATTGAAATTTGGTTTTGATTATTGGGATTGTAACTAAAAGATATTAAATTAATTCCTTGATTTGAATAGATTATAGACTAATTTGAATTAATTAGTAAAAATTAGTGGATTAAAATGGGCTTAACTGAATCAATTGAAAACAATTGGATTAAATTGGTATATAATTGAATTGAAATGATGGAAAGAAACAACTAGGACTAAAACAAAATTATATAAATAGTCAAGTGGTCCTTGGAATATTTTCCTCTTTTTATTACACTTTTTGACTTTTGAAATTTATTTAATTTAATTAGGGCTTTAAACCTTGAATTCTCTTTCAATTTAATCACTTGATATAATCTTTCCAATTTAGTCTCTTTTCATTTTAGTTCTTGTTTCCAAACTCTTGTAATTTCAACCACATTTGTCCTAAATCCTTTATTTCTTTTTAATTGAATCCTTAATTGAATTGATTTAGACCTCCATATTAATCTACTTATTATAAATTCATCCTTGGTTTCTAAAAGTGTGCAATTTTAACCAATCTAACTCCCAATTATGATTTTCTTCTTTAATTAAGCCCCTTATTGATTTCTAGCTTGGCTATTTATTTCAAAATAATCCTTGAACTTCAAATTTTTTTCACTCTTAGCCATATTAAATCAAATTAAACTCTTTTCTAAATTTTCTCTTCAATTGAAACCTGGATTATGATCTAAAAATTCCCAAACTCAAATTTTGCCAGTGGTGCTCAATTATTAGCCCAAATTCAACCCCAACTATATATATATATTTTTATATGTATTTTTTTTATGAACTTTCAAGACTCTTTGACATATGAAAATTAAATAAAAATAGTTGAAATTAACTAAAATGATTGAAAATACATATTTTTTTAGATGTTTTCTAATTTGTGAAACATGTAAGTAATAGGATTCAAAAATTGAATTGCATGTCACTTGCCCTTCCAAGTTTTAGATTTTCAAGCTTAACACAATTGCAAACCAATTTGGAAGACAGGGATTAACAAAAACTTAAAGGATATTAGAGTTTCATTATGAATTGTAAGGTGATTAATTGTGGATTGCAATATTCTTTCTTTTTTTTTAATCCTTTTTTATGGTTATCAATTTTTTCTATTCTATTCCATCCTTTGATATAGTTAATTATTAGAATTTAGCATTGGTGATTTATTCCAATTTGGCCTTTTATGTTGTTATTGCAAGATTAGAAAAACATTCTGACATTAGGTTAGTGCTTGATTTTATATATATATATATATATATATATATATATATATATATACAACTTTGTTGTTTGTAAGAAATTGAAAATGACAGGGCCAAAATTAAAACAAATAAAAAACTTGCAAGCCTTTTGTTTTTAAATCAAATGTGGTGACAGATGTAGTCCTTTTTTCAAATGTTTTTTTTTTTTTTCTTTTTATCTCTGATCATCGAGTTCTTTGCTTTTCAACTCGATCCTTCGATATTGTGTTAATTTGCATTTAAAATTTATAATTTATTTCAATTTATGTTTTATATGATTATCTCAATCTAAAAAAAAAAGTCTCATCATTTGATTAGTGATCGATTTCACTAGAAATAATTCAAATTTTATTGTTTGAGAAAGATTAAAAAAAAGGACTACAATTTAAACATATAAAAAATAAGAGGGCTTTTTAAAAAATAACTTTTTTTTGTGACAACACCTTTTGGGTTATTTGTGCCTTGGGATGTTAACAAAAAATAATTTTGGTCTCTTTAGTTTGTCAATTAAATATTTGGTCAAAAAACTTTATTTTTATTTTATTGTAGTCTTTGAGTTTGAGAGAAAAGAGAGATAGTCGTTGAAAAATAGCAAATGAGAGAGAAAGTGGGTGAAATGCCATTTATCGGCTATAAAACTTGTCATTTTTTTTGTGTGTCAAAAGGTTTCATTTGATGAAAGGAGTTCTATTTATATTTTTATTTCTTTTTATCTTGCTAAAAAAAATAAATTAGAACTCGAGAATATTTATTATTCAAGTTGATTTTTCATTTTTAAATCAATTGAATTCTAATTTAAGATAAGAAATGGAATTATTGAGGCCCTTATGGTGTTTTTTTAGGTATTTTAATTGAAGATGGTTGATTTTGTTTCTTTGAAAAAAAAAATTTATACGCGCGATTGCTGAACTTTTCATGTCACTTATGGTGGTCAAAATCTAAAAGTAGACGACATATCATCTAGTGTATTTTTTTTTTTAAAAAAAGGTGAACGACATGTCAAATTCCCCTTGAAAAATTAGAAAAATAAGATAGATATTCCATGCACTTGGGCATGTTTTAGAGGCCTAGGCTCGCACATCTAGCTTATTTTGTGTCATTTGATTTTTTTTTAATTTTATTATTCAACATTTGAACATTTATTATTTTTTCTTACTAACTTTTCTTTTTGATTTCATTATTCAATATTTTGTTGACTTTGAATTAGGTTATATAATTTATTTTGGTTTGTTTTTTGTAGTTTTATCATTGTCTTAAACAAGAATCATGATATTTGGTTGGTACTTAATTTTGCGAGAGTCTAATTTTTCATAGTATAATTAACAAAAAATAATTTTTTAAAAAATAAATTTATTAACTCAAGGGATGTATTTGGTAGGTTAACTTAGGTTGATTGAGAATAGAGTTTTATAATGTTTTAGTTTTCTTTCTATAAGATTATCACATTCTCAAACAAATATCTCAGCATTGGATAAGTATTCGGTTTTTTTGAGTGTTTATTTTTATTATCATAAAATTGAAACCACAAATATCCAATAGCCTATTCTTGAACCACGAGGCTGTGTGTGTCATAAATTGACACCACAGGGACCTCAGTGTTACTAAACCAATTACTTGAACAAGGGCAATCTGACCAAATGTAAAAGAGTATTGGGAGTGATTTTAGCAGTCCAAAATCTAATCCCCAACGAGGCTCCGCGCTCCCTCTCCAAAAACATACCAGGTGAGTGGAAATAGCAATTTCGCTGAAGTGCTGTAAAGGGTTTAGAAGAGGGTTTATTGTTGAAAAAACACAGACCACTATCATGGCGATGAAGAATTCACTGTGCAGATGCAGAGTACTTGCAAAAATCGCTACCTCACAACCAACTACAAGGCGAATCTCTCCTCCACTAGTTCTCCTGCTTCAACAATCATCTTGTTACTCCACCGACGAAAAGGAGCACAACCCACCAACAACTACACTAAAAAAAACACCACCTTTATACAAGAAATCACCTTCTTCTACAGATTTTCCAAGGCCCAAAGAAATCCCATTTCAAGCAAAGGTTGCTAATTCCATTAACTTAATTGGGTATATCGATATGCCTATTCAAACCCAAGTTTCATCTCCTGATGAAAAGTTTCGGGCTGCCACTGTTATTACCCAGGAACCTTCTTATCATTCTCCTGCTCTTCGGTACTCTCTTTTACTACGACTTTTTTTTTCTTACACTTCTCTCTTCTTTTCTCTTCCTGAGTTTGTCTGTTATTTTTGTCTCTGTTGCTTATGTAGAAAAAAGATTTTGGATGGATTTGCATTTTTAGTAAAAGCTGCTGTAAAGTTTGTTACTTTCACACTGATTGAGTTGCTTTGTTCTGTTAGTGATGCTATCTATGTTTCACTTTTGGTTGGTTGATTTGTTTGTCTCTTACAATATTAGGATTCCAATAATATTTGAAGGTGATTTGGCCCATATTGCTGCTTCACACTTGAAGAAAGGAGATTTTGTCTACATAGATGGGCAGTTAAGTACTGACCCCCCTCCTTTCCCTGAGATGCCGGATCAAACCCAAGTTCAGGTAAGCATCATTAACTATGGACCTAAAAATGCAAACATGCGTCACTTGCACTGTGCTTTGGCGTTAATTATGTCTAGCATTGGATTCTTATAAGTATTGTGTTAATTTTATACTGTGGAATGAATAACATCAGGAGGTTGGTCTATTAGATTCTTTTCTTTTCTTTTTTTGATAGAGTGGTCTCTTAGATTCTGGACTTTTGGTAACCAGAAAATTTTAAGAATTTTAGGCTTTGCATAACTTAGATTAGAAGAGAGTTTTTCTTCATGCCCTGAAAGAAACTCAGGCTTAAACATTCTCGAAATATGCCCCTGCCTTAGCTCACTTCTGTTTGCATTGGTCAGTAACTAGGTGGAATATGATCTGTTAAGGTTCATTGCTTCTTGTTCAACAGGATCTCAAAGTCAAAACAGAATGAATAATGGTCAATGCCAATATTGCAATGAGTTGATCTGGATATAATAAAGAAATTGAATTTTTTAAACATATGCGAAGGTGATACCAAAGATGATGCCTCCTTGCATCATATGCTGGAATTTCTTAGCATGCCTATCTGATGCAGGATTGGGATAGCCCGGAGACCAACAAAAGATGCAATAGATGCTCTTTTACAAACCTGATGGGTGTTGTGCTATTGTACATGTGAAAAGCTTATAATGCTAGATGTGTTCGTTCTTGCTAGGTTTTGGTGAACAGTATCAACTTTATTGAGGGGTCTTTCCAAGTGAAGAAAAGTCTACTCGAGCAGCAACTAGAAGTGCCCTTAGATGATGATGGTAAATCCTTGTAAGATATTTTTATTAACTTTTTTGGTGATGCTGATTGCTAAACTATGGCTTACTTATCTTTCAGCCAACATTAAGAGAAAGGGTGAATCTGGATCGAATTCCTGGACAGACCTTCTTGAAAATCCAAATCAGTGGTGGGATTATCGTAGTAGTAAGCGCAGTGGATTGGTAATGATTCACCCTCTAGGTAAGTTCTTATTTAGCTGTTGATATTTATGGATCCGTTACCTGCTTGCTTCTTGTTTTGCACAGGTAAAACCAAAGCACCCAGATTTTAAACACAAGAATAACAACCAGTCCGTCTGGCTTACTGGGGCACCAAGTTGGATTTTTTCAGGACTTGAGAAGGTGAAATTTGATGTTAAGACTGCCCTACCAACACAAACAAAGCAGCAAAAAGGTACAAACAACTTAGCTACTATCCTTAAACTACCTTCGCCTGGGCTCCCTATGCTGCTTCCTTTAAAATTGGCATATCTAGCAATGTGGATGCTTGTTATTTTTTTATGTCAATATGTGCTTAGAGAACAATTCTCATGGGATCCATCAGATGCTTCTGTCCCATGTGGCAAATGGCACCATGCTGGTATAAACATACAATATCCACACTGATAAAGACACCGGACTTGAAACATTGTTTATGCATTCGTATGATCATAAATGATGGAGAGTAGCCTAAATGATTGAGAGAGGTAGTCCAAACCATTGAGAGATTGAGCTTTAGTTTATGTTTTGGTTTAATTTATTTGAACTTTTAGTTGAAGTTTATTAATTAGGTTTTATTTGTTGGGCTTGATTTAATTATTATTGGGTATTTTATTTAGAGGGCTATAAGCCCATTTGCTTGTTTTAGTTAGGTTTTTAATATTTATATCCTACTTATTTAAATGTTAGACAATTGTTTATGAATTGAATAAAAATTGCAAAGTTGCAGACTTTTCTAGCCCTTATTTTTTCTTTTCTTTGGCTTCTTCTTCTCTTTTTTTGGCTTCTTTTTTTCATCTTTGGTTTTAAATCTCTTTTGTCCCGCATAATCGTTGGTATCATAGCCTGGATTTTTAGTTGTTCTTACAATTAAACAATCTATGGACTTGTTCAAATTCCTAACATTTAACTTGGTTCATAAACCCTAGACCATGTAGGATGCTTTCATCAACAGTGAAAAGAAAAAATCAGTAGTACATTACAAAAAATATAGTGTTTATGTTTTCATTTTTCCCATTTACAATCAAAATCTGAAAAGAAAAAAAAAATGCAATCAGCCAAACACACCCTTGGATTTATTTTGCCCCTAAAGCATAGCCACCACACATTCATTCCCCCACCTCACAGTTACGAATCTAGAAAGCTTGTAAATCTTCTTCTTATGTCCAACTCAACTGAGTTTTTTGCATGTTGAGATCATAAAATATATTTAAGTAAGTAATGAACAATACAAATTTAGAGCTGATTTACATAAGTATAATGATGCTCTTAATGTTGGAGATTATTTCATGATACAAATTAGACTTGAATGATGTCTTTTGGAAATCAGTCATAAATTGCAAGTGAGTAGTGTTAGACCATTCAAAGTGTTGCAAATGATTGAATCAAATAATTATATCATTAAATCATTACTAAACTTTGATATTAGCTCCACTTTTGGCCTGAAGGACCTTGTTATATATAAAATATGACAATCTATCCATGATGATTCTTTTGAAACCTTTACCCCATTATATTTATCTTTAACATAAAATGAACATATTAGCTCCACTACTTTGGATGCACAAGTTGTTTTTACCAGGGATGTGAACTTCAGCGAATTCCAATATATGATCTCGACGACTAGATTCAGACTATACTTGGATTATCAGAGAGACATCACAACAACTTGGTCATGATCTTTGGGAGCATTATTGGAATTGTCTTGAACTTCACTTGATGAGGTCAAGTTGCTCTAATCCTAGGAGAGTTGGTGGGGACATTGGACTTGAGACTTTATTTATGCTTACGTATAATCATAGATGATCGAGGATAGCTCAAACCATTGAGAGATTAGGCTTTAGCTTATATTTTGATTTAATTTATTTGAACTTTTAGTTGAGGTTTATTAATTAAACTTTATTTGTTGGGTTTGATTTAATTATTGTTGGGTATTTTATTTAGTGGGTTATAAATCTAATTGCTTGTTCTAGTTAGGGTTTTAATATTTATATTTTATTTTTCTAAATGTTAGACAGTTGTTTATGAATTGAATAAAAAATAAAAATTACAAAACTGCAAACTTTTCTAACCCCTTCTTTCTTTTTTTTCTGGCTTCTTCTTCTTAGCTTTTTTTTTTTCTCTGGCTTCAAATCTTTCTTGTCCCGCATCACACACGTATTTGAAGAAGGTTAATGATTATTCATAGCAGATGAGTGTTCGATGTGAAGAAGACATTTAATTTCTTTTCCAAATTGTGGACTTGGGCAACATGTCTTTGTAGTATTGAAGATACTTGGTGTTAAATACTGGTTGTTAAATGGAACACTGATGATGGGTTTGCCATTCTAGCTTTCTGTAACCAGAACCACCAGCAAAGCAGACAAACACGGCTAACAATGGTTTGAAGGAGGGCCACTTTCCTTCCTAAACTTTTCTATTACTTGCCTTGTCAAGTTGGTCTGGATGAATTTATTTATTTTTTAACCAAAGAATGGGAATCTTTTTCCCATTTCTATTTATTTTTCTACATAAAAGGAAATACTGAAGGGAATATGCAAAATACCTTCTTCTTCTAAACGGTAAACAGATAAACAAGATAAAGGAGCAGAGTTTCTCTTCTCATTTCAATTTCTCATTTGTGCTCCTGGCATTCCTATTTGTGAACTTCCCGTGTAATTGGGCAGCGCCCCCTTCTGCACGATTTCTATCTAATATTGTCTATCCAGCATATTTAAGAAAAAATAAAGGTAAAAAATTTGCTTTCTAGAAGAATTTGTCAGTGATTTTCGTTGATAATTAGGGAAAGGAAGACTCTATCCAATTATCATCCATAATAATGTCAGCATCCCCATTCTACTTTGTTTTTCCCCAATTTCTAATTTATCAGCAAGACTTTAGGTTGCTCTGCTGGCTTTTTGGCTTTTATCTTGTTTTTTTCTCTTCATAATACTATCTTCATTGTGGCATATGATTTAGAGGAAGAATGCTGGAAGGACTTGGTGGAGAACCCTCATAAATGGTGGGACAACAGAGTTGACAAGGTAACGCTGCAAAACTTATTCATCTGATCTAATTATTCGTGTATAACTTCATGCCCCCTTGTTTGTTGTATTTAGAAAAACCCAAAATCTCCAGATTTCAAGCACAAAGAAACTGGTGAAGGATTGTGGCTTGACACATCACCAGCTTGGGTGCTCCCAAAGTTGCCACCTACAAAAGGAGCAGAAAATGTTGCTGGCACTGAGGGATACAATGCTCTATTGAGCCAAGGAAGGACATAAGTCACTTTTATAAGCTGTTCAGGTCTGCTGATGCAATTCCCAGTTCAGTGCAGCATTTCATTTGTTTCCCAAGTCACATTTCCGATCATATTTCACAGGAAATTGTCTTACATAGGTTGTCCAAGTTCTCCAATACCAGATATATGAAGAATCTGAAAATGAAAAGAAGCTTCTAGCTTTTAATTTGTTGGCTGCTATCTACTATTGGATCATGCAATCATTCTTCCTGATCTTATGACTTGCAGATGCTGTATATCCTTGCTGACTCCCTCTCCAGGTCTCTCAAAACTTAGTTATTAGATCGAGATGGAGTTAGATTGTCATTTTCATGTTTTTTTTTCCTTTTTAGACTTCCTAAGCTGACTCGGTTCTTTAGATATTGCTCTGAAGCTTTTAGCTTGTTGTCTTAAGTCCTTTGTGTTCTAAATTGAACGTGGTTGGCTTGGCGCCAAAACGGGTTTCATCAAAATGGCAAGTCGTAAGCTTGTAGCGAGGCTTCGTTAGCTATAAACATAATTAGATAATGCACGAAGAACAGACAATCGAAATGAGTTGATGATGTTTTGAGATTTGAGATCGACTTAAGTAGGAATTTTCAAGTTCGAGAAGGGACAGCTGATACTTGAGAGAACTTTCTGTTCAATAATGTGGTGTAAACGCTATATTTGAATCTAAATAGTTATTACTAATTTATATGCTTGTGTTGTGTGTTATGCTACGAAATATTTAGAACATAACTATTTAGTATTTTTATTAAATTCAACTAAGTAGATAAATATTAAAAAAAGATTTATCCAATTTCTTGTTTAATTTTTAATTTAAAATTAAATTAATTTGGCGAGTCTAAAGATATCTTACTTAATTAGTAAGTAAAAAAAAAATCATGATGAAATTGAAGAAAAGAAGAAGATGAAATTTACATAAAAACCTCTTAATTCAATTTTTTATCTAGTTTAGGTTTAATAATAAATTGTGTGAGAGTTGTCTTGTGATTCAATTGACTTGATCGATTAAAAAATAACTTAGAAAATAGATACAAAAAATATGAGAATAAAATTGAAAATAAAAAAAATTAGTAGAAAAAACTCTCAACCCTTAGTTAAAGTTTAAAATTAAATTTTATAAAAAATGATTAATATGATTCAATTAATTTTATCAATATAAAACAAGCCTAGATAATTGTTTTATATGCGTGTGTGATGGGACTAATATAAGTGGTAAAAACTCTAATTTCCCAAGTCTTTTTAGTATAAAAAATACCTACACCTGACTTTTGATGGCATAACATAATTGTGATTGTTGTCGACTAAAAGCAAACAAACAATTAAATTTTAAGCATTAACACAACTTATTATGAATTATTAAAGGCATAACTTGTTTATAATGTCAGAATTAAAACAAAAGTTAAAAGATATCAAATATTTATTGTTTATATATTCATATTTCAATGTGAATTCACACAATAAAATAATAATTTTATACTTTAAAAATAAAAATCAAATAACCTAGTTTAAAATGGTCAATTTGTTATTATCAAATTCATCATAAATACATTTGTTATCTCATATTTTCATAGCATAGTAAAATATTAAATAACCCTGGAAAAAGCAAAATTTATTTAATTTGCCTCCCAAGGTTTTTACATAATTTCATTTTAATTTGAAAATTAAAATAACTAGATTTCTTTTAAAATCATATTTGTTTAGGCTTGCATCTAGAGGTTTTTTTTGTCATTTTATTCTCTTTTTTTTTTAATTATCAAGAAGACCAAGTGGAGATTGAGTATTTTAAAAAATATAAAATATTATTAAAATAAAAGGTTGTTAGTGCATGTATGGCATGTGCTAGTATGCGGAAGATGCTTGTGCATTTCAGGTGGAGTGTGCAGCGCCTTCTCGTAACCAAAAAGGCCAACCACCATGTTATCTAAAGTGTCGCATCTTATTGAGCGCTATGTGTGCTGTGATTCGTGGTGTTTGAAATTTTTTTTATCCATCTCCTTTTCTCTCTCCTATACTCGGAAATTGTGTTGACCAAACCATAATTAAAAGTTGTCTTCTGATTTTGTTATTTCAATTGTAGTCTTCATTCTTTTAATTACTCTTTATCTATTTTGAATCCTTTTTTTTGTTTGATTTTTTTTGTCAACTCTTAACATTACATCCTATATTATTTTTATATCAAATTCGGTCCTTATTATTTTAATTGCTACTTTTTTATATTATTTTCTTAATTATTTGTTTTTTAATTTTATCCCTCATCATTTAATTTCATTTAATTTTCATGTTAGAATTGATCCTTATTGTTTTGATTGTTTTTTTATTTTATTTTTGAAATTGGATTTTTTTTTAATTTCATCATTTAATATTTTATTTTCAATTTCATCATTCGATAGTAGATTTATTGAAGATAAAACTTCTTTATTATTTTTTCTTATTTTTTCTTTTCTATGAGGATAACTTAACCTTATGACTCGGGTCGTGAATTTTTCAAGCCAACTTAGATTGACTTGGGACTTTTATATCATTTTAGTTTTATATTAAATTTTTCCTCATTCTTTTAATTGACTTTTTATCCTCTTTTGAAATTGATTTTAATTTCATCGTTTAACATCAGATTTTTGAGAATTGATTTTTATAAAAAATTTATGCAATATCCAAGTCTTATTACCCAGATCACGAGTATAAAATATTAACCTAGATTAACAACATATTTTTTTACATTGGATTTTTTTTTATTTCAACCTTCAACATTAAGTTTATTAAATATTAAAATTTTGATTTTATTTTTTAATTGCTTTTTTGGTCCTTATTTTTTTAATTGCCTTTTTTTAATTGATTTTTTTAAAATTTTATCCTTTAACATTTGATTGATGATAATCAGGGCTTCATAATTTTTTTGATGTAATGATTATGATCTCATGACCCATGTCATGGGTATGAAATTGAGCTGCTTCTGTTTTTTTTTTTTTATTGATTTGCTTTCTATAAAGATGATCTGACCTCACAAATCGAGTTTTGAGTTTGTCATGCTAACTTGGATTAGCTTGGGGTTTTTTTTCCTGTTTTTTTATGTATTTTTTATTTTATACTTTAATATTGAGTTATTTGAGAATTCATTTATGTTATTTTTTTTTCCTTTTGAAAACCATTTTTTTTCTACTAGTCATTGTTATCACATTTTCTCTTTACATTACATGCATTTAGTGTTGTTTTTATTATTATTATTATTATTATTATTATTATTATATAATTAAATTAAATCATCGTGTTGGACTCATTGGAGTCTATAACTTTGGTTTCAAAAATTTGTTTTTGCTTTAAAACACACTAGCAGTGCTTGAATATTGTTTTTTTTAAGTTATAGACAAAACTAACCTTACCGTGACAAAGCTTGGGTCACATATAAGTAACGAGAATTTTTTTTTTTTTTAAAAATTGTTTCTTATCAAAGAAGAAAAGAAGAATGAGATTTAACAATTTTGTGAAAATAATGGACGAATATTATCAAATACATCAAGGGTTTTATGCAACTTTTGTTATTATACGAGCTAAGCACCTAGGTTTGATTAAGTTATACCATAGAATTTTAGGGCATCCAAAGTTAAACCATTGTAAGAAAAAAAAATCTTGTATCAAATGTTGTTAAAATCACAAGTTGACTCGTAAAATCGTATGATTTTACGAGTCAATTTATATATAACGTGTAAAATCGGGTTAAAAACTCGAAAACCAGCAAACTCTGTCAGACTTGATCAACTCTTTAAACTCGGACTGAGTTACAAGTTTGACAAAAGTTACAAAATTTATTGACTCTTGATTCGAGTCTCGACTTTGCCTTTGAAGTTTTGCCCGCTCCCCAACCTTCCCTTTCTCATTTGCCTAAATCTCACATTCTCAACTCTAGCACTGCTAGCACTAGCAATGCTAATTGGGGTTTGGAATTTTATTGGGGACGTAGACAAGGCGGGTGAGAGAGGGGAAGGGAGAGGAAGAGGGGGGTAGTGAGGAGGTGATTGTTTTGGTTTTGAGGATGGAAATGGAAGTGAAAGGGAAGGAAATGGAAGGAGGAAAAAAGAGTTTTGTGGTATTCAGAGAGAAAAGAAATTTGTTGAGGGGATTGAAGAGAAGAAGAATTTCAGGGTGGTGGAAATGAAAGCTATGGAAGGAGTAAAATAAAGAAATGCAAGAGAGGAGAACAAGGAGGGTGTGGTTTTTAAAGGAGGCCGACACAATTAAAGTGATAGGAAGGATTTTATGCGGTCCATAATTGAGATGAATATTTTACTCTTATATAGTTTAATTAAATTGCTTTAATTTTAATTTACTCTTACGTAGTTTAATATTTCAAAAACAAATTAACATACTTATGCAACTTGCGAAGTTCAAGCAACAAATTGGATTACAATGAGTGCCAACAAGTATTTTATTATCTTTTATGTTTATTATTCTTATAATTTTAGTACTAAAGGAAGGATTTTATTAATGTTCTTGAAATATTGCCTGCACATGGCTTGTATATTGATAAAAACCAAAAATGAACAAAAAAATTGTTTTTAAAATGATGACTGAATCTTGTGGAGACATTTTTTTTTCTAATTTCAATAATACATTTAGGATTAGGCTAATGAATGACCCTTAAAACATTTATTAAAAATAATTTAATATTTTTAATCAATTAATTATTTGAATTATATATTTTTAAAATGTTTACACATTTTATATTTTAATTGTGTTATATTATTATTTACTTATTTGATTGGAATTTTAAATATATAATTTGTTAAAATATTTTATTTATAATTTTATGATTCGAATTTATATTATTGGAAATTAAACAAAAATTTTTCACACCACATAATTGGGCTAAACCTTGCAGATACAAGAACTTAGCCCATAGTAGTCAAGCCACCCGAAAAAATTAGACCATAATTGTTAGCCACCGAAAAAACTGAGCCCATGAATTAACAAACGTAAAATCCACTATCACTAGGGTTTATCACCAGGGCTTCTTCTTCCCGTTGTTTGAGAAGCAAAGCAAGCAGCATTTTTCAGTCTTCTCATCTCTAAATTTCTACAACCAGCTCACTCCATCTTCCATCAATGGGGAAGAAAAGAGAGAGGCACCAAAACCCAGAACCTTTCCTCCCAGAGGAAACAGACTCTATTGCCTCCTCCACTAAAACACGATCCAAAGCATCAAAACACCACCAGAAACAGCAAAAAGTAGTCCTCGGCTTTAATTTTTTATGCCTTTTCTTTCTTCTTTTTGGTTCTGTTTCTCTCTCTCTGTCCCTCTAATTTTGTAATGGTTTTGTACTAGATGATATCCTCGGGGATGAGCTCGAAAATCTTGAAGCAGGCGTTGATTCAGCAGAAGGAGATTCAAGCCGAGGAGAGAAACCCTAATTTTAATGCTCTGGAGGAAGAATTGCCTGAGCCTGAAGGAGAGGAATGTGCCGAGGATCAAATTGATGATTTTAGTGGCTTCTCCGAGACTCAAAGCCAGTTTAACGATTATCCTGTCAGTATTTCCATTTGTTATCTTAAACTTATTTTTTGAGCTGTTTTTTTTTTTTGTCAATTTTGTTGGATTGGATTTATTTTTATTTTAAACTTGTTTTGTAAAAGGAGTGAAACTGGATGGTTTGGCAGGAGGAGATTGATGAGAATGATGAGAAATTGCTGGAGGCATTCTTGTCAAAAGATGCTGGTCCACAGCGAACACTTGCCGACCTTAATTAAGAAATTAAAAAAAGACTGATGCAAATGTTTCCTCAGGTCATACTTTACTTGAAATCAGTTTTTTTTTTTTTTTAAACCCCTTATTTATATCTTTAACTTGTGCATTTAATATTGTGTTTACTTTGCTGTACTTGTTTGAATCTGTATAGTTCACTGTTTATGCTGAATATCTTTGTTTGATTGCAGAGTTACAGCCTATACCTAAGTTGGACCAGTCTCTGATAGATTTGTACAAGGGGTAAATTAACTACCCTGTTTTTGGACATTTTCTTTCCATTTTCTCTTATTAAAATATTTTTTGAAACAGATTTGTGAAGGAAACGTATGATGCACACATTTTGGATATGATTATGTGTAGAGTTGGCGAGTATCTTAGTAAATACACAGCTGGAAAGATACCTAAGGCATTTAAGCACATCCCTTCTATGCAACTTTGGGAGGATATCTTGTACCTGACTGAACCTCAGAAATGGTTACCAAATGCAATGTATCAAGCCACTAGAATCTTCTCTTCTAATTTGGGTGCAAAGAAGGCAGAGCGTTTCTATAGGCTTGTCTTACTTCCTAGGGTTAGGGATGATATTAGGACGAATAAGAGGCTGCATTTCAGTCTGTATCAAGCTTTGAAAAAGTCTCTGTATAAACCTGCTGCATTCAACAAGGGAATATTGCTTCCGTTGTGTAAGGTATATACTAGCATGAAAATCTTCTGCATGTTGTTTATTCTATAGAATTTGATAACTGGCTGATTTGCTAATCTGTAACGTTCCAGTCTCTTAATCAGTAGCTGATTTGCTAATCTGTAATGTTCCAGTCTCTTACTACTGCCTCTTCACCCAGTCATAATAAGTTGTTAATGCTGGTCTTCTTAGATTGACTGATGCATTAGTTTGCTGCTATCCTCTTTCTCTCATACCTCCCTGTTTTTGTTTAGATCCTAACTGCTACTTTGTAACTTACATGTTACAATGCAGGACAAGGTGGAAGGATCAATTAGGGTTTAAACAAATTGAAGTTTTATGGGTTTTTTTTTTTTTTTTTTTTTTTTTTTTTTTTTTGTGGAGAATTGAAATTACACTAGGCAATCCAATTTGTAACTGCTAAAGAAAAGAGGCTCACAGGAGCAAACTCAAAACCTGAATAAAGACATCGTAGGATAGACAAAACTAAACTCCCTGCCAATAAATTTATTGGCCTCCAATTGATAGGATGCATTGTTCTAATAATTTTTGATTTAATGAACCACTGATCGTGCTTTAATATAAACCCCTTTTTTCTTACTTGATATGCAGTCAGGGACGTGCACTCTTAGGGAAGCTGTTATTATTGGAAGTATCATTCAAAAGGTCTCCATTCCTATGCTTCATTCATGGTATGCTTACTCTTGCAGAGGATAATCATGTATGTTTCAATGCATGTCTTGATTGGTAGTCCAAAGGATTCTGCCTGTGTAATTGTAACATCATCTTGTTACCTGTTAAGAAGGCATGATTAACCCCATTTTGAGTTGATCTATGACTGGATAGCCCTTCTGAATACCCCTCAAACCTAGTGGATGCAACTCTACTATCCACATTCCACATTCCATATTCCAAAGTTCTTGAATCTTGCATTTCACGACCCACTGTAAATTGACTTTACTCATTTTCCTGTTCCAATCTCTTCATTGTTTAGTTTGAATTTCTTGTTGAGAAAGATAAGAATTTCATGATTAACATATGCATTATGCATTTTATGACGTTACCCCAATGCTTTTAATCATTTCAAACCATTCCTCTTTATTTCCCCCCTCATTTTGAGACACACTAGTGCTAATTTCAACAGCCAGCAAACGAGGATAAGATGCTTCTGTAGCAGCTGGAACTTTGCACCTTCTATTTTTCCAAGTTTCATGATTTACATATGGATTTTATGAATTACACCAATGCTTTTAAACATTCAAACCATTCTGCTTTATTTCCCCCCTCATTTTGAGATATACAAGCGATAATTTAAACATTCAGCACATGAGGATGAGATGCTTCTGTAGCAGCTGGAATGATGTGTTGCACCTTTTATTTTTCCAAGTTTCAAATACTTGGGGAGGAGTCTAACTCAAACATTTCAATGGAATTGCAGTGTTGCAGTGTTGAAGCTTGCGGAGATGGAATATTGTGGCACAACAAGGTATATAAATGTTTAACACATATTGAAAATAAAAAAAGGAGAAAAAGGAAATGTGTAACAGTTAGCAGATTTACTTGTTTATCCATGCTATTTGTGTATGTGGTTTGCCTGTGTACTTCAACAGTCCATGGTCCTAATTATGCATGAAAGCTTTGTACAAAGTTTTCGATGTTTCATGTGAAACACATTGTGATGAATGATCGTGCTCCTTGCTTTCAAAGAGATTCTAATACTCCACTAGGAATTATCACACAAAGAGGCAACGAGCTGGAATTTTATATAATATGGTCTCATAAGTCATGCCTGACAAGGATGCAAGCCTACCCCTGATTTAGGAAAATGAGTCATGACTTAGGTAGCGGGGTCCTGGCAATATGTACCTTGGGTTTCTTGATGTGATGGTTGTTCCAAATAATTATTGATGCTTGCAAATAAACTTCATAATAAAATACCAAGAAGAAAACTTGTAAGTATGGAGAAGGTAAATAATGAAACAATTGGTGATATTAAGAAGTTTATTACTGTTCTGAAACAACTGTTGATGCCTGAACCTGTGTAGTGTGGCTCCATACTTTAACTCGGGAAGGAATAGGCAATAGAAAATTCAAGAGAATGGACTTTTTTTTTAAAATCTTTTCCATTTTGGATCTGGTGCTTTTTTAGTTGCCAAATGATCTGAATACTACTTGACAATGTTACTTTGGAAAACCATCGCAGTTATTTTATCAAGCTTCTATTGGACAAGAAATATGCCTTGCCATTTCGCGTACTTGACACAGTTGTTGCTCATTTCATGAGATTTCTCGAGGATACAAGAATAATGCCTGTAATTTGGCACCAATCGCTTCTTTCATTTGCGCAAAGGTTGGTATTTTTTTCCATGTTCCTTTTAATTGCATCTTCTCTTTTTAGTTGTCTGAATTCTATCTGGTATGTATTGACTTTAAATGCTTAATATTGAATGGGAGCTAAAGGGTTTTTCTTGCATGATTTAGCCACATCAAGTCTATCTTTTGCATTGTTTCAGATGCACTTTTTAATGTTATGTGTACAGACTCTTCCTTTTCACTTTGTTTTATGATGCATACATGTAACCTGACTGATCAAGAAAGGGGAGCAGGGGTAATGGGAGATGATTCTCTTTTACTGTGTTTTTATACGTGTTTCATATATGTCCTCTATCTGATAGCTCATATGAAACACTTACTGTAGCAAAGTAATTAGTATGGATCTGTTTTGCTAATTGTACAGATGCAGGTCAACAAGGGAAATTACTAATAATTACTATTTTCAAATTATTTGTAATTGTATTTATTGTGTGCTTTTTTCATTTTAGGAAGTTTTCCTCTTGAAAATATTTGCAACATTTAGGATTTTATTATTGTTACAGCATTTTATTGGTATTTTATTTGAGTAGTGAATTTGTTTTCTTCTTTAGTCTGAGACTCCTCTAGGTTTTTTCTGTGTCGACAAGCACGTATTGTTTGTAATTGAAAAGCCATTTTGATGGATGGGATCTATGAATATTGCTACCTCGCATAATCAGGTGTCTCTCAGTGTTCTTCTCTCTAATAGTAATGTGGCTCTTCAATGTCTATATGATATTTTGTTTCTTCTTTGAGCAGCAATGGAACCTTTTTTCTAGCAGCAATAAATTTTTTTTGGAGGTGCCAATTGATGTAGAAAAGGAACATGAATTAAAGAAATAAAAAGAAAAAAAACCCTAGAGATTGACTAGGGGTTCTTTGAATCACAAGGAAATAAGAACAAACATTCTTCAGGTGAAACAATCAATTTCGAGGTCATGATAATTGATTTAATTATTTAAAACGCCATTCAATTACATAGAATGTGCTTCTATAGGCACATGAGAAATCTAGAAGATCCCTAAACTAATGAAGGAAACAAAATCAACAAAAACCATTCTTAGCAATAATGAAATCTTGGTTATTTGCAACTATTGTAATCAGAGAACTTCTTAACAATGATAGAACTACACAATTAACAAAATTACAAGTAATTTGAAAATAACCCTTCTTGCCATGCATCCTAACTGAAGATTAGGACTCATTTCACACCATGTGCATTCTGCCAACTGAAATTGTTGTGTACGCATTAGTTTTTGTTAATTACTGTGCCTTGATGGGCAACATCAGAATAGGCAGTCTCAAGGTATATTTTATTGTTCTTCCCTTGTTTCTGAATTTCCATCTCCCCCTTTTGGAATACTTGCTGAGAACTTGAGATTTCCTTTTTCAGCCTAATTTCTCCTTTGAGCAGCACTGTATGACATGAGATGCTTCTTCCTCAACTCTCTTGCATTATTTATTAGTTTTTATGGTATTAAATCAAGTAGCTGCCTCAAAACACATTTGCCTTTTCACTCGTACAATTTTTGTTGAAATCTCTCAGATACAAGAATGAACTGCAGAAGGAAGATAAAGATAATCTTAGAAGACTAGTTCTAAGGCAAAAGCATAAACTAGTGAGACCATCATCCATCAGATAGTTCTCTTATATGTTTACACACATAATATTGCAAAATGAGTCAATTTTATTTTTTTCATTGAAATGTTTTAATCTCTGCCCCCATTTTGATTGCAGGTATCTCCAGAAATAATCAGAGAGCTAGACAACAGTCGCAATCGTGGGGAGAAGGATGATCCCATGTCAATAAATATCCTTTGCATGCAAAATTAACTTTATACTACTTTTTTGGTTCCTTGCCTGTTCTATTTATTCATCTTTTGTTATGTTATGCCAGCAGGCGGTAACATTGTTTTTTATATTTTCCTGCATATTAGCCTGTAAGTGTTTGTTTATGAGCTAATTATGAAGTAGGAAAATGAATTGAAAAAGCCATATTTTTGGAATAAGGATGACAATGAGATGGATCAGTGGTGTTTAAGGGCCTCTAATTTTGATAGTACTTTCTAGGTTTGCCATGGTCATGATATGTCCTTTGTGAATACTAAAGAGATTGGGTAGACTGAATTTGGTTTATTGATTAGAAGCTAAGAAGTATATTTTCAAAAGCGGCATGCATTCATAATATTTTGTGATAAAAAAGGTTGCATGTCTTCATGTCTTCTGAGACTTGAGTAGGTTTCTGACAAATCGTATCTTTTCTCTATTCTTGGATATTGATGGTTTTAAGTCCTCGTGTTACATGCGTTTGGTCAAGTTGGTCATGTTTGTTTAGTTATCTGTATTGAAGGTTTATGAGAGTTTCAATTACAAATGAATGGTTTGCACCTCTTTATGGAGGTTTTGATTTGCTATAAATTATCACGGAGTTGGTTTAAAATGGAGAAATATGTTTTTTTCATAAAAAATGGTATTATAATGATAGTTTCTGTTAGTGAAATTTTACATTTTATCTCCCCTGGTCCTGCAATTAATACACAGTTGGATAAATTTTTTATTCCTTGACTTCCTCATTACCATCTCCTGTTTCTGTGATCAATAAAACAATTGAGGAAGACAGGTTTGATATTCCAGAAGTACCTATGGAGGAGGACTGAATGCTTAGCCTTGGTATGACAGTCATCCTCTGATTATCTTGTTGTTAGCTAATAGTTTTTTAGTGTGCCTTTTCTTGCATGGATATATAATCATTCAAGTTGCTTATAAGTTAATCTTCGCATAGCTGCCAGAGTCTGGTGCTGAAGCTCTTTCAGCTTCTCTTAAACTAATTGAATATTGGGTTCCCATTGCAGGTTACTGACTGGGAGCTTTGATGAGATTCAGGCTTGCATGTTTTTTGGGTGAATTCATATTATATATTAAATGCAGGTAAATAGATATTAATTGTCCGGTATAATCTCAGATATAGGAAAATAGTATTTAATTTTCCTTAATGTGTTGATTTTCCCTTTTGTATCCTTATTTTAGGAACTATCTTCAGGTGTAAGGTTTATTTGCTTTCTGATTTTGTAGCAAGGATATTTCTTAGTGCTCTTGCAACTTGTTCTTTTGTTCTGATTCATAAGCCAAGCAGCAATTTTTTGTTTCAAGCGTTTCTGCATTAACTCATACTGGTGCAAATAATGAATGCCCAAGAAAATCTTTGATCAAATACACTGACAGTTGCACTTCATGTATCCCCTTAGCAGTTGCTACACTAGGTCATGTCTCATGCAGTAGGTTATGCACAGCTCTGAGAAGGTGAATTACAATGTTGCCTGGAGCCATTTTTCCTGGGATGGAAAGATTAAGCGGGAGTAAATGCAAGGTAGTATACTACCATGCTAGCAGCATTAGCCCGGCTCGATTCAACCGAGTCGCCCGCTGAAAAATGCTATAGTTTTCTCAGAACTCTTACCCTGTTTAGTAGTTGGTGCATGAGTAGGCATGCAAGCAAGTATGATCAATATTCAGTGTCTTGTTTTCTTCCAATTTTTTAGATGTCTTTTCCCATCAAAATCAAGGCCCGTAACAAAGGCTTTTGGGATTGTGCCAATGAAATTAATGACTTTATTCTGGCCCAGCCAATTGTGAAATTTACGCGAGAAGTTTCTGTAAATATATTGCAGGGGCAAACATGAAATCAAAGCACGTGAATCATCAACAATGATAATTAATGTTTGTCTCTATCAAAATGGGTTTTACCCAGGAACGGGGAAAGTATGGAGATCAGCTATTATTGATCTCCAAGAGATGAGTATTCGTAATATCAGTGGGGTGTTTTAAAATCAAGCTAACTTTGCCATCATTAATTTCAGTGCACATCACAGAACCGTGTCGGCTCCGGCATGGCCACCATGGATGGCCACTTGCTTATTTATTATGCAAGCGACTGGACTGTATTCAATCATGCATGTTGCCGATCAGCTAATACACAAACATGACTTTGATTCTCATTGGCTGCAAATTGATCAACGCTGACGCCTCCCAGCCAATACAAGCAAAGCCCCACGCACGTGCATGGATTGCGTATCTACCACCTTGTTCTCTTGGTGTTAGCTGCTACTTCATGCTTGCAAGACATGGTCGTCGATTTCCCTTTTGACATAAAACAATGTATAGCCTAATCTGACCAAGAGATAAATAGCACTTTTTGGTTAGCTGGTCTAAATATGCCATTTTACTATAATTGTTAGATGTCTTGGTCTACGTTAAACAGCGCTGGGATGTCACATACCTTCCATCTTCAGGCAGCATATCTGATTTGCTATCCTTATCCACTGCTTATTTAAATCATAGTTTGGTGCATGTTTATACTATAGATTAAGCCCGTGTGACAACCTAACACACCTGTTTAAGGTGCTCGAATCGCCACGTTGAAGCTCTATGAAGAAAGCTTAGCATCGTCATACAACGCGAATCCAAATATCACATTCACACATGCAACATAAATAATGCATTTTAATCTCTCTGGAGATGCAAAGAAATTGAGACGAGGCATATGCATGGAGATATTTTTAAAGAAAGTTCTAGGTTGGATTTGCATATTGTTGCTTTCATGTGGGCAAGGCGTGCCATGAAGTCACCGATATGTAAGGTGCATGAGGAAGATGACATGGACATGGGAGGTGACCGAATAGCCGGATGCCACGTTAATGTTTTCGCAGAAAACAAAAAAAAAAACAAACAGAAAAGTTCTCTCACAATACGCAAGAAAATATTCGTGTCACCATTGATGCAAAGGGACCAGCCGTTAGCCTCTTGACACGTAAGGTTTCGGTCATCTTTTCTCTTGTTTTCTCCTGTGGATTTCTGAAGAATTTGTAGCTTTCAAAATCTTCGGCGGAAAGCAGCTCATTATTGGCTTGTCCGGCTGATCAGTCCAGCTCCAATCGGAATGCAGTATCTCTTCCTTCGTGTTGAGGACTATGAGTCTTTGGTGACCTTGTGGTCCTATGTGGAATAAGTAATTGTGGGTGTAAGAAGTGGAGCTTTGATGTCTAATGTCTGTCAGCATCCATGTAAAGCTAGCTATTTGTCCATTCCCTATTACCCACTCAACACTTCACCTGATCAATACGTTTTTTTAGGGCCCTCGACCATTAATTTCTCAGTGATCAGTTGTTATCAGCCTGGGTTTTAAACAATTCAAGATTCCTGATCGTCTGCTGTTTCCAAGTTAACATTATAACTGAGGTAACGTGGTTTATCCATGGCTGCCAGCAGCTACAGTTTGAAACAAATTTGTTCTTGATCTTCGCTAGCTCGTGCTTTGAAGGTCAAGCAGTTTTTAAAGCCCGTGCTAATCAAATCCAGCTACTTGCTCACTTTTGACAGCTGAAACCCAGCGGGAGAGCCTTCCTAATTTGTGGCTGGAATTTCTCTTCGTGAGTTTTGTCGTCGTTGCTTTATGTGTAAGAAAATTGACGCCTGTTATACAATTCGTTCTCGGCTGGCATTTGCATGTTTCTTTCTTCATCTCTGGCAAAATTGTCTCGAACCACAAGTGTTTTGCTTATCGTTACCTATATGTTTAGGTACACATTTGTTTATTAATTTTCCACATGAGCTTCCAATTCTAAGGTATTTCTTTGACATGGCAGCTTCAATTATGTGGCTGCAATATATCCCACGAATGCACGGGCTTTATAGGCTTTAAAGTTCACAAACATTTTCAATTCCAACCATGACCTAACACTTTTTTTTTTAATAGGACATGTTATTTTGATTGGCGTTTTGTTCTGCTCAAGGGAATTTTTTATAAAAAAATAGCATAATACAAAATAATACTATTAAAATATTTATTGGTGAAAGAGTACATTTTTATCTTGTAGTGTTTCATAATAGCGACATTAATTTAACATATTATACTTTTGAAATGGGACAATTTAATATGTAGTTTCACTATCAATTATTTAATTCGATCAGTAGATTCAGCTATACGAACCAATAGATCTTTTTATACAAAAACCATAATTTTATTAAATTTTTTTCAAATATATTTATAAGTGCTAATGATGTAGTTGGGCTTGAGATAACAAGTGATTCTGAGTATTTATGTGTAAGTCTGACAGAACTGAATGAGAATTTACTCGAAAAGATTACGTAGATAGCTTAGCAGATATATTTATAGATAAGTTAGACAGATCTAGGCACAAGAAAAGATATGATTACGTTAGACTATAATGATGGTTCAAAATAACCATAATTTTTTATTTGACTGTTGAATAACACTTAAATTTTTATAGGAGTTTTCAAATACTGTTTTCCTTCCAGTGTAATATGAAATTATCATTCGCACCATCAAATCTTTAGATATTCCAAAGTCAATTGATTTTGCGGTCAAAACTACACCAATAAAAAAAGGTGTTATTCCACCCGAATTTCTTGCTGATATGTTAACTCATTTATTTATTTATTTTATATGCTAATTACCCAATTTCTCCTGTAAAAAGATTGGAAAGTTCTAGACCATGACTTTGCTTGCCAGTCCCGGGCGTGTTTACGGTGGAAAGCTAGCCTGCGTGGGTTCCAAGTCAAGGCATGGAAAATTTGGTGCTGCAGGAGGCATTGCAGGCTCTAGAAATTTCTCCGTTGGTGATGTCGACAGTGATGGAAGCATACATGACCTATGGCCTCTACGTAGTGAGTAATTGTAGATTTTCAATTTAGGGTAGGATAATATCTTCAGCCACCAATTAAATTCCAATTAGTAGTGGTCAAAGGAATGCATGCAACTCATGTATGATTCCATCACTGTAGACTTTGCTTGCCGGTCCCGGGCGTGTTTTCGGTGAGAAGCTAGCCTGCGTGGTTCCCGGTCAAGGCATTGCAGGCTCTAGAAATTTCTCCGTTGGTGATGTTGACAGTGATGGAAGCATAGCCTCTAAGTAGTGAGTAATTGTAGATTGTCAATTTAGGGCAGGATAATATCTGCAGCCACCAATCAGTAATGGTCAAAGGAATGCATGCAACTCCAATAATTCGTGTGGAAATTAAAATGCGAAGCTTTCATGAAACTTAAAACTTGTCTAACAAAATTACTCACCAGGAATTCTGGAGAAATTTCAGGCCTCAAAACGTACGCTTGGTGTTATAATTATATCTGAGGTCATAAAATGATCCAATTTTGACACAGATTGCTTACATATAGCAGTGACGCCTTTCTGGTCTGTGGTTACAACATTTGAAGATCAAACCTCCTGCATGCTTAAGCAGCTGCCATTAATGGCGACCAAGTATTATGCAGTCAAGCTAGCCATGACTGCATGGGGCCGGGGGCTGATAAGCCAACAGTACTTAATTTATTGTTTTGATGCGGGTTTCTCGCCATAGCTGCAGATAATTATTAGTTCAACAATGACAAGTACAGCCTGACTTTTTTTTTTTTTGGTAACCCGGGGTGTCCGGGTCAGCTTACGCGCACCACGACTATTTCCCGGGCCCACTGAATATCCTGCAAGTCCAGTAAGCAGGTAAAGCACCGCGGGGATGACAGGCTGGTACTCTTGAGGATCGAACTCGGGACAGTCGCAAGGCAAGCCTTGTAGTTGACCACTGAACTAAACCCTCATGTGTAGTACAGCCTGACTTTGCTCACAGTGATGAGTGCTGTATTTAGTTAGTATATACTCTATAATTGAACTACGATACCTTATAGTTGGGATCGAGATTTTCTTGGATATAAATAAAAATATTAAGATGTTAAATTTTTTAGTTAAAAAAAAATCATGTATGGATTAATTTGATATAATTTAGTTGATTTTATGGGTTTAAAAATAAGTAATTTATATAACTTTTAAAAATATAATTTGACTAAAAGATTTCAAGATGTTTTTTTTTAATATTAAAATAAAAAATATATTGGATTGATTTGGGGTTAACTTGGGTTAATCTGTCAAATATGTGCCTGAATTATGAGACAATAACTTCATATAAAATAAATCAAAATAAATTATGAAATCTAATTCCTAATTAATTTAATGTTGAAAAATAAAATTAAAAAAAAAGTTAAAAAAATAACATGAGTTAACCTATCAAACCTATAACCCGAGTCATAAGATTAAGATAATCTAAAAAGCAGATTGGAATGAATCATGAATTTCAATCTCCAATCAAGTTAATATTAAAAAATATAGTTAAAAAAATAAAAATAAAAATAAAAACTAATTTAAATCAACTCATCAAATCTATCACCTTTATTATCATATTAAAATAATTTTATAGAAAAAAAATAAAAAATTTATAATTCTCTTTATCAACATATATGAACACATTGCTCATTAAAGTAGGACTTGTGTAGTACAGTCGACGCGCACCTGATCACCTCCATCAACCCTAGGAGTCATGCTCGTGAATTTCAGGCACTTCGATGCACCTTATAAGACAGCTACCATTGCCAAGATGAATAATAAGATCGCCAATATAAATTATTTCCTCTTCCTCGAGCTCCTTTTAGTAATCGATTTTGGGATTTCTGGATATATATTGTGCTTAAATGTTGACTTCCTAATTTCCTGCTTATAATAATCCAAAATGTCTCACGAGATGAATCATTTATGCAATGCCATGTCAGGATGTTGGAAAAGCTTCGATGATCCTGGATGGGATTTCTGCAGCTTTTAAGCATAAGTGTCAAGAATCTTTGTCCTCTTTTACTATTGTTTAGCTCACTCCAGACAAACGTAAATGAATTAAAGTCTAGCTAGTTGGTGAAATAGCATTAAGATCTGAGAAACCACCGCCATGGATTGCTGATTTTGGAATTCTGAGCAAGAAAATGTTACAAAACACGATGAAATCATTGGTTTTGTGATTCTGGGGTCAGTGAGGCCGGTGCTCCAGGCTTCTGATAAAGCACTTTAAGAGACAGAGATGGAATAAAGCTTGCTGTATCTGTCATTTCGCCTGTAACTTTGGGAATTTGGTCATACATTTCACACCTAAACCAAAACCAAAACCAATTTGTGTTTCTCCTTTCTCTGCCTTCGTCCCCTTTTCCCTATTCATCTAAATTATCAAGATGGATAATCAGGCTTTGACTGGCTCGCTAGAAACACAGAGTTTGTGATAGGCTCAATTAACAGTCATTAGTCTTAGGATTACGTGTAAGGTAAGAAAACTGAACCCAAGATTTAATTTTTAATCCATATTTCAATTGGATTTTTACAGAATGAAATTCAACTCACAGTGAATAAATAGAAACACTATAATTAATGAATCTTAATTAGTGTTCTTCAACAAACCCTATTGTTCAATTATTGGAACACATTCTAGAGCCTTACTAGCTGCCGGATCCGAGCTTTGTCACGGGCTATATAATTTTTTTTAATTAAAAATTAGAAAAAATAATCTTAATTAAAAATCAAAAGTTGATGTATATATTTAATTAAATAAATTGAGAATTATCAACATTAAAAAATAAGAGATAAATGTTGATCGATAGCAACATGGACCATGGATCCGACTACATTTAATAATTTTATTTCTTGAAATCAATTTTTGAAAACAAAGCAAAAATTAAACAATATTTGACCAAAAGTTAAATTGAAAAGTTAAGATGTGTATCTAAATAAAGACATTCAATCTCAGAATACTAGACCATGAATCTAATTATCTTCAATAACTTTGTTTCTTAGAATCAATTTTTTATTTAACCAAATGATAATATAAATTGACACACATAAAAGAAATGGAATACAATCAAAGAAAAAAGAGATTATTATGTAGAGTTTCACAAAAAGAACACCTACCTATTAATATCATAACAGATGTTGCAATCTTATTTGTAGACCAAGTAAAAATTAAATGATATTTTATTAAAAAAATTAAAAATATTTTTTTTAAAATTTATTTATTTCAATTAATTTTTATTAAAATATAATACCTGCTAGTTTAGGCATCCCACACTTACATTTAGTTATTTTATTTTAATTAATTTATATTTAGATAAAAATAAATAAATCAAAGCTAAAAAAAGAGGGCAAGCACCTGAGCCTGGGCAGCCAAGTGCTCTTGGCCTGTTAAAAGCAAAGGTCATGCATGACAAGCCTTTTTTCTCTTTCTCTCTTTTTTTTTTGCTAAAAATACCCTATTTTTATAAAAGAAAATAAGGATGATGCGTTGTTTTCTAGCCTAGTTTCCCACCACAAACACATAATTAGAAAATTGAGCAGGTGTTTTTTTTTAATCTAAAAATGCATTTTTCAACTCATTTTCACTGAAAACAAATAATAAACATTCTTATTATGATAATGAACCACCGAATCAACCCAAAACACCTCAAAACTTTTCTAAAAACACAAATCAAACCCAAAGAAAAAGTCATCTCCAATCCCAATCTATTTTTTTCTAAAAGATGAAAAGAAAAAAAACACCCAATGAAACTCGTCTCATCGAATGGAATCCGTTGACATAAATAAAAACATTTTTCATAAACATAATGTGGCCAACCAATGACCTTCTCTCTCTATTGCTATGTTCTAATGATTTTCTCTCTCCTTTTTTAAACTAAGGAAAATAAATTTTTGAACTAATATTTTTTTTTAAATAAAGGGATTGTGATGGAAAAAGAAAATTATGGAGACAAAATAAATTTTTTTCACATGGGTTTCATACTGAACTTTAGTCCTCTTTCTCTCAATTGTGTCTTTCTATAACAAATTATAAGAAATTGATCATTAATTTGGTCACAAAAGGATGCAATCAAAGAGAAAAAAAGTTTGAATACCAAAATAAAATAAAAAATTAACTGCTCTAATCCATAGTAAAATGTGAGAGGGAGCATAATCTATTTTGCACCGCAAAACCACCACTTGTTTGAATATCTTGGTTTGGGTTTATGAATATTGGGGTTAATTCATGCAATTTATGGGTTTGTGAATAAAACGGGAATTTAGAAATTTTCAAATATAAATTTTCGAACAAAATATTTTGAGATATTATAAATTTAACATGAAAATATTGAGGGTTGCATTAAATTAAAGAAAATAAACTAACTAAAAAGTCAAGGGGTGGAATTATAAGAAATGAAAAGAGGTATAACTTAATTATAAGAAGAAAAGATGTGGGGAAAAAATAATACACTTAAAGAAAATGAGGTCTAAGTGTAAATAAGAGAAATTATCAAGAGAAAGGGAGTGAGTTTTTGATTTTGTTCTTGCCAAATTAAGAGAGAAATACCAAAAATCCTAAGAACCCATCCAAGATTAAGGGTTTATAGGTAAAATGAACACTTATGGGCAAGAGATTAACAAGAAATTTTAAAGGTAAAAAGCAAAAGGAAGGCTGGCTGTCATTAAAAAAAGGGGAGTTGAAATTTTTTAACTGGTTAAGGATTGAGACCTTGATTTTTTCCAGGTAAGGAGTTCTAAACATGGTTATATAATTCATTTTGAATTTGATTACGAATTGATGTCTTAGTGTTGAAATTTAATTAGGGTTGTTAGACTTTAATTGAGAGAAAAGTGTTAACTGTTAAAAGTAAGTAAATTCATTTATTGTATGTGATTGGGAGCAAGAAATCATGGTGATTCATCAAAGAAAATGTATGGGTAATTGAGTTAGGGGTGGCCGGCCATATGAAGAGCAAAGAGGAAAAGAGAGAAAATTTAAATAAATAGAGTAAATTGGCTCTTGAAAGATAGTTTTGACACTCTTATATGGTATGTGATATGGTTAGGGGTTAAGATAAAAGAGGGAAAGTTGAATTGTGGATGTTGTGTGGAAATGAAAAAGTTGACGAATCTGGACAAATTCGTCTCCTGACTTCTAAAGAGAATTCGAGTAAGAGGATGAGGAAATTAGGATCAGGTTCCTCATAAGAATTGCAGTTTTGAATGTTGACTAACTAAGTAAATTGATCTCACTTAATTTGGAGCTATAGAACTCAACTTAAGAGTCTCTAACCGAGACTAGGTCATAACAAACCCTATAGGACAGTAGGTCTGATTCGTTGACAAGTAAATTCGAGTGTCTTGAAGGTAGAACTAGGTTCTCCTCCCTTCAGGGGACTTGTATCCCCATGTCTTAAATTTCCAATGAGACCAACCTCGCTTGAAACAAAGTCCTAGAACTCCCGATATAATAAGAATTATAAGGAGAGGTTGAAACACAGCCTCTGCTGGCAGATTTGGAAAGTCGCTAAAGTGATTATCTAGATGCATTTAGGGTGAAAATTGAGTCCTTTCACTTTGGGAACATGTGATATTACATTTTAATTTTCAAAAGAAATGAGCCATATTCAAAATGAAAATTTGTAATGATAACTATGATCGGATGAAGAATGATGATATTAATGGATTAAATGAGAAAAACATAAAATATAAAAAAGGAATAATTGATGTGAAATGTGAATAGCAAATGTTGGATATTATGTGAAAGGATGGAAGTTTGTGTAATGATACTGATATTTTGGATAGTATTATGAATGTATGTGTATTCAAGGTGAATGGTTCTTGTGTGAATTGCCAAATAATGAAGTTATCGTTGACAAAGAAAATATGAGAAATGTAATATGTGGCGTGGACTAACATACATTTAGTATATGTTAGTATCCTGGACAAAGGGATCATCATGTTTTGACAAACATATATTTAATGTATGTTAGGATCCCGGGTAAAGGGATCACCTTGCATCGACTAACATATATTTAGTGAATGTTGGGGTCTCGGGTAAGGGGATCACTATGCATTGACTCCTACGGGGTGATGATGATACCGATGAAATTGGTATTGGTAATGTGTTAGGCAAAAATAATCATGGTTGATCTTATTAAATCTTGAATGGAGGTTGATAATGGAATGAGAAAGATTTCCAATGGAAACAAAAAAAAAAGAAGTGAATAGAATATGAATGCATGTTTGCCTTTTTAAATTGTTGGATTTCTGTGTTGCTATATTTATTGTGATATTCATATTTTAATAATATGTATTTTGTTTCAGGACCATCACATGCACGATAGGAGTAGATCCTTATTTATGTTCACTTTTTGTAATCTAGGTTCTAGGAAGTATATCCTTGTATTTTATAATATTACAACTTTTATATAATTTAATTTTTTATGTTTTAACACCACTTAAAATTGGATTGTACACCTTTGTGCCTGGTTATGTATATGGGTTTTTATAATGATATTATACGCTTTTTTTTTTTTGCTTAGAAGGGGAAGTAATTAACAAGCTGGTGGCCCATAAGTGGCGGTGTTACGCTACAAGTTTATTATTATTTTTATCATAAAAAATATCAAGATAATACATATTTTTTAAAAAAAAGAAAAAAAAAACTAAGATTATAATTATTGACTTGAGATTCAAAAAAATTAAAAAGCAATTAAAAAAAAAGTTGAGTCCAACCTGGTGAACTTGCTAAATCCATGACTCGATATATGATATCGAGATAACTTAATATAAAAAAATGGTAAATAAAAAAATAGTAATTAAAAAAAACCAAAATTCCTTCGAGTATTGTCTCAAATTAAATGTCAGACATGCAATCAATAAATTTAATTTAATAAAAAAACTAAATTAGGGGCAACCATTTTTTTCATCAAAGAAAAGATATCAAGATGATGCAAATCTTATAAACCCGGGTTAAACTCTCAAATCTGGAAATTATTCAAATTCTTAACCTGAGCTCAACACCTAAAAAATTAAATGTTGGAAGATGAAACCAATTAATTCAATTTAATTTGAAAAAAAAAATTTCCTTTAGAAAATCTAAATTTAAAAAAGACAAAAAAAAAAAAAAAATAAAAGAAAGGCAACTATGTTATTTTAAAATTGACTAAAAATTTTATCATAGAAAGCGAATAAAAAAATAATAGAATGGTAAAGGATGTAAAATAAAAAGCTTTTAAAAAAACAAGAAAACCATGGAAGCAAAAAAAAAAAAAATTGCAAAAACCATCTAAACAAAAAGTAGCAATAAAAAAGAAAAGAACCAAATCTGATACGTGAAAATATCTATTAGGGGTGAAAATATTCTAATAAATTATTCTTAATGAAAAAAGAATTGCAATAAAAAGAGCAACTGAAATTGAAAAAACCCTCTTAATTCCATAAATTATATTAAATTTTAAAAATTGTGATGAAAAGAATAAGGATGAAATCTTAAATATAACAAATCTTAGGGGTTGATTTGATTTTTTTAACCCCAACACGAAAATCAAGGAAGAGAAAGAAAAAATAAAGAAAAACAAAAGGCTACACCTGTCGGTCCGACCAACATCGAGCTGGACATGCTGTTTATTTATGGATGAGATGCTAAGATGTTTGACCATCTTGCACCCGGGATAAGCCGTGTAAAGAAAGGTGAAAAAAATAACATTGCTCAAGGGTCAATAGTTTAATGGCACATGGTGAAACCAAATAAAAAATCAATTAAAAAAAAAATCAAGTCAATCCATGTTAACTCAACTAACTTGCAACTCGAGATATAAGATGAGGATAACCACATAAAAGAAAAGCTAAACAAATTACAAAGCTCATGATCCAATAAATCAATGTCAAATGAAAAAAAAAGAAGCAAATTCTAAAAATGATTTTAAAAACAATACCAAACTCAAACCAAGTAAATTATTGAAACTGGTGAACTGGTTCATGAGAATGGAAAAACTCTGTAAAAGACAAAAATAATCACAAAGCAAAATTCTCAATTATCAAAAATAAAAAATAAACAATGAGGACTAAATCTTTCACCAAAAATAATTAAAAACAAAACTAATCAGGGAAGAGATTGAAAACTAAATAAATGAAGAAAATGATAGAAAAAGAGTAATGAAAAAAATGAGGGCTAAAATTTGAAAAAAATAAATTAAATTCTAAAGGAAAAATTGAAAAAAAAAATACAAAGGATAAAAAAAATAACAATCAAAATAATAATAACCAGATAGGATACAAAAAAATAATAATTAATGTGGAGATGGATTAAATTGAAAAAATAAACTTCAAGAAGCATTAAAATTTAAGTAAATATAAATCAAAAGAATAAGGATCAAACCCAAAACAAATACTAACTAAATTTTTAAAGGTCTGGCATGAATATCAAGGTCCAGGAGAGAGAAATATAGGGTAAGAGAAAAAACCTCATCATTGTTGAGTTATCGTTGCCTTGGCAAATGTGCCACCCCAACAAATATGTCACATCCTTATACATCAAATGAGACAATGATCATGTTATTTTTTGCCGCCGTAATTATCCTTACACACCTCCAGAATAGTGCAAAGAACTATTACGTATATGTGGCATGCTTCAACATATTTTATTAATTTATTAATATTTTAATAAGGCAAATTATGAAAAAGAGCCCAAGGGCATACCATTATCACAAAACAACCATGACGCAAAAATAAAAATGCCCTCCAAATTCATTTTTGAAATCTAAAAAGTCAAAGGTTAACTATATAATTTTACTGTAAAAAAATAATACAAAGACAAATAAACCCCTCTCTGCAAGGTCATTTTTTTGAGGAGCAAAGCTATACATTTTATTTTATTGTGCAAATAAAAAGAAAAGGATGAAAAAAAACCCTTAATGAAAGATTATTTTTTTCAGATTCCAATGGCCAAAAAGTATTTTTACTTTGCATTTTCAAAGTTGAACGATAAAATTTTCTTTGATTAATTCACAAATGACATTTAAACCCCTTTGAAAAAATGATTTTACCCTTAATGTCAAAATAATTGTTAAGAGCAATGAAGAGTAAAATAGCTATTACACTACTTAAATCCATAGTGATTCTCCTCCCATGCTATATAAGAAAAAATCTGAGCCCTTTAGGTTTTTTATTTTTTTTTTTTTTTTTTTTTTTGTAATTGTAACTTTATGTAAAAGAAAAACTTAGAAACAAGCCAATAAAGAACCTACAACTAAAATTCAAAAATAATTAAATTACCTCAAAATTCATCAAATATTATGGAATCCTAGGTTAATTTTTATAGGTTATTTTGGTTGTTCTCTTTCTTTTCTGTTCTTTTTTTTTTTTATCTTTTGAAAAAATAGTTATAATATTAAAAGGATAATATTTATTAAAAAAATGTTTTATATTTTTTTTTAAATATATTAATTTAAAAAAAATGTTTTATAAATTTTGTAAATATGCATGTGTTTTTAATTTATATTCATGCCACATATAATAATCTTAAAAACTATTAAAATAACAAAGGTTAACATAATATAATTTTAAGTGAGAATTTGTAGTGATTGCTATTTTTAAGAGTTGTGTATATTTATCCTAAGTACTATTAATTATTAATTATTCTGAAAGGTAATTCAATTATCCCTAATTTTATTTAAAAATATTTTACATAAAACATGTTTATTCATTTTGAAAATTAATTAAATTATAATTATAAAATTTATATAAATTCTTTAAAAGCCAAACATGTTTGTTTAATAAATATTTTAAAAAGAAAAGCCAGAATACTTTATTCAAACATCAATCTTTATTTGTTAATTATGTGTGAGAGTAATATTTGCCCTTTTATCATTTCTATCAATAAAATAAAATTAGCTAAAATCACGTTAACTAGTAAAAGAAAATAATGTTCAAAGAAAACAAAAACAGAACTAGGTTAAAAAAAAAGAAGAAAACCTTGTCATTGTCGAAGTTGAAATACAACTTTTGATGCCTTTGTCGCTTCTAAGGGAACAAAAAAATCCTAACCTTTATTACATTTGCCGCAGAATGAATGCATCCATTACTTTTTGGTGGAAGAATGACATTTTGTCCACTAGTTAACCGACATTTTGTCCTAGTTTAGGGACAATCTTCTCTTATAATAGAATTTTTCGGTTTATTTTTATATTTTAAAAATATTTTAAAATATTTTTATTTTAAATTAATATTATTTTAATATTTTTAAATTATTTTGATATACTGATATAAAAAATAATTTTTTAAAAATAAAAACTATTATTTTAATATATTTCTTAAGTGAAACATTTTAAAAAATAATTATAATTATACTTTTAAACATAACTTAATTCCTTAATGATAGATTCAAATTTAAAGATTTTTTTTTCAAGATATTTTGTACAAGCAATTTCTCGTTAATACAAATATAGATACTTTGTTTAAAGTTTTATATGAGAAATTTTAACTCAATAGAGTTAGTATGAATAAGTAGTACATTGAAAAAAAATACAAATAAAAAAAAAACTTTGCAGAGATGCATGTATAGTAGATATATGGCAGACAACACATAGACAGTCAAAGGCGTTGCAAAGCTGAATAAATAATCTATCTTAAATGACAAAGAGCTAACTAATGCAAAAACATTCCGAATAAAAAACAGGAAAAATAACAATATCACAGTTTATAATTTAAAAGGTGTGACCAAAACACTGTGTATGCATAATAATGTTCATCCTTTTACATTTTATTATGGGTATAACGTTTAAAATTTTGATTTTTTATTTTAATTTAGTCCTTTGTATTTTTCTTATATAATTGCATCTTTTTTTAGTCAAATTTAAAGACAACTTGAATTAAATTTTCTTACTATAGACAAAAATAAAAAACAAGAGATCAAAATAGAAAATACACCATAAATGAGTGATGGTTTAAAAGTTCATAATAAATGTTTACTTTAGTTCTCGAACTTTGCAATATATATATATATATATATATATATATATATATATATATATATATTTTTTCAATTTAACTTTGGTATAAAAAGTTTATTTTTTCGTTTGTGATTTGAGAGAAGAAAGGCGATGAATCCAATAATAGAAAGAGAAATCAACATTTTCACTTATTCTAGCCACAAAAAAGCCGATTTTGATATCAAAGGGATCCATTTGGTAATGAAAGTTTCATTTATGTTTTTTTTAACCTTGAAATGGCCTAAAAAGCAAAATCCAAGCTTATATTTTTTATATTTGTTTCAAGTTGATTTCAGGTTTTTGGTGTATTTTTTTTTTTGTTTATTAGGCTATGTTATGGGTTTGTAAAGATGTTTAGATTCTTTTTTAAATGTTTTACATCAAATAGGTTGAAAATTGAATTTTTGATAAAAACAAAATATATACATGTCATTTTGTCTTAATAGATGATGTGTTGTGTGAGATAGTTTTTTTTTTTTTTTTTTTTTTTTTTAATTTATTATTGTGAACAACATCTCAACTACCCTAATTACATTTTTTTTTAAAAAAAAGGTCCCACGTGCATGCTACTCTTGCAAGCCTACGCATGGGCTCTTTAAGGGGCCATGCCTAGTGACACCTAACATTTTTATTTTTATTTTTTTAATTTTTTAAAAAAAAATCATATTTTATGTGTTTTTTTAAATTATATTTTAGTTAATACCTCTTCTCTTTGATTTTATTTTATTAAATAAAAAGTTAAGTTTAATAAACATAATCATTAAATACAATATAAATTATCATTAATATTTCATGTTATAAAATCAAATATCATGATTCACCTTTTAACTTTTTCATATACATATACTTAATTATTATTAATGTTTTTTTTATTGACACAAATAATTTTTAAATTATTTAATTAGACGTTCATAACCCTTTTCATTTATATTTAATATTTTTATATAAAAAAATGTGTTGGAAAAATTTGCATATTCAATTTTTTTGCTTGAAAAAAATCCAATCCCACAGAAAAATATGGATAAAATAGCTAGTTATTATTAGAATGCGAAGCTTTCCATCAACTCTCTGAAGCTCATAGGCTGCAAAAAGACATCAAAAATCATAATTTGTCATTTCGAATTGTAATTGTAACTATATCAATCAATCTAGTCTATGAATTTCAGCTAAAAATGTCTCTGCAGTATTTCTCTTCCAAATGGCCCCAAGAATATCCGCTAAGACAACAACTGCTGCAAATCGAAACAAAAACAGACAAGCTACTTTTTGTTGGAAATGAAACATCATGAACACCCTGATAGAAGTATTGTTGTAATCCCGTATTGTTACAGAACTCCCCTTCTCTCTGTCCATAAAAATTCTTTAGAGGTTGTATCCTTTGAATTTGAATGATAAAGAAAGACACAAATTTTCTGCATCAAAAGAAGATTATGGACGCAAGTACAGTAAGATGAATGGGATATAAGAGTTTGTTTACAGGGGAAAACAAAACGATTGAACCCATAAACGTTTGATAAGGAAATACATAATTATCTAATGTTGAAGGACACAAATAAAAAATATAATTAAAAAATATAGAAAAAAATATGAGTCAATTTAGGTTAATTTACTAACTCTATGACCATGAGTATAGGATCAAGATGCCTAATGGAAAGGAAATACAAAAAATATGATAAATAAAATATTAAAGATAAAATTAAAATAAATTAATTTAAAAAACCAAAAAAATATTTGTGCATTTTTAAAGAAGCAAGAAAATTTTGAAAATTTAGATAACTGAAAGAGATCGCTTGAGCTACTAGAAAGACGATCTAGAAATCAAACAAATAAAGTATTAGAAAGAGAGGATCTTATTTTTATATTTAATCAATTGATTTAATATTATTAGAAAAAAAAAATCCTTTGAAAAAAATGCCTAAGGTAACTCATGGTTTTTTTTCTTTCAAAATGATTGAAAAATCTCATAGGAAGCAAAGAAAAATAGAAAAAAATATATTTGAGGAATGAAACTGAAAAATATAAGCTTAAAAATGGAGAGGAAAAACAAGCAAATTGGAGTGAATTTTTTAAACCCATTTAATCTCTTAACCCCACAATTAATTAAATTCCATAACTTGGATTCAACCAAGAAGCTTAATAATCAACCAATTTAATGTAGATTAGTTTAATTTAATTAAAAACAATTCCTTTTTTTCTTGTGGCAATACCTACCAATTTTTAATGTTAAAGGATGTAATAAATTAATTAAGTTAAATTAAAAAAATAAAATTCCTTTCAAAAAATCTAGATCTAAAAAAAAAAAAAACACCAAGCCAACTTATGTTATTCTCAAACAATTGACAAATCCTATGAAGAGCGAGAAAAAAAATGTTGGAAGGTGTAATAAAAAAATAAGATTTTAAAAGGAAAAAAATAGCCAAATTTGGAGGAACCTCCTAAAGTTGGAATACTTTCTCTCGAAACATATGATTTATTGTATTTGAATGGAAAAATATTTAATTCTGTAATAAATATTTAATATTTAATTTTTTTTTAATTTTTTTCTAGTTTTGTTCAATATATATATATATTTTATATATTTTAAAATATTATTGACGGGGTTACTAATGGACCATATCCATCAGTTATATTTCAGAGAATTGAAAAATAATTACTTGCAAATATCATTGCTATTGTTAAATCTTCAAAGAAATTACAGATGGTATTCCGTCAATGATATGTTATATTTACCGACAGAATATATCGATGGACAACTGTCGATGATATGTTATATTTACCGACAGCTATACCGACAGACAAATAAAAACACCAATGAAATTGCATACGGTATTCCATTGGTTATATGGCAAACTTCCCAAAGGAAATATCGATGAAATGAAATATGAAATTTTTTTTGACGTGCTTTGTCTATTTATAAATCTATCGGTAAATTTATTACTGATGGATTCACCAACACACAAAAAATTAGTAACAAGAGTTTTTCTAACGGGCTGTTTCAGTAATGTCCATGAGCTCATTGGTAAAATACTTATTGATGTAATATGAGTGTAAATATCGACATAAATTTTTATTAGTAAAACTATTAAATCTGGTAGTGTTTCCAACAATGGAAGAAATATTTGTTGCCCCATACAAAACACTATATTTGTGTGTTATTGTTTCTTGTAAATCATTATGGTCATTCTCGTTATGAAATTATGCTATACTAATGAAAACTTCACTGCAATTTGAAAGTTTTCTTTTCTTTGATTCCATGATCCAAGGGTATTCGAAAGTTCCGAGAAAGAAATATATATCTACTTGGCTTGATATATATTGTGCTATGGTTTCCTGAATGAAATTTCTTTAGGAATATGAATTACAAGTGAAATTTCTGGTAGAAAAGTGTCCTCTAACTAATCTCTTGAACGAAATGGAAAATGACACAAAATGTCCATAAGTTGCAGCCAGCACACCCACATACACACATCTTCCAGCAACTTGGTGATCAGTGTCCACCAGCAATGGTGCAAGGCAAAAGTTTATTTGATCAATGTGAAGGAGCATGTTGCATTTACGTATTCGTTTTGAATATGACACATAAAAGCAAATCTCTGAACCCTTAAAGATATAGTTTAATTGGTCAAATTATAAATTTGTTTTTTAAAGGTTATTAGTTTGAGTCTTACAAACCCCAGGGCTATTGAAGGTTTACATGGTTATTAATTTCAAGTTCTATAAGATTAGTCGAAGTACGCATAAGCTGCCCAAACACCTATATTAATTAAAAAAAAAAAACCCTTCCGAGTTTCAGTGTTCCACACCAGCTCTTTCACTGTTTGATTGCTAAAATTCTTAAAACCCATAAGTTGTGTGGCCACAATGAAGGGAAACAAGCTTTCCAATTTCCTTGTTGGGAGTCGTCATCTCATAACATCAACTATGAATGTCCCTTCCCATAATGGAAACCTGATCACTAATATTTTGGCAAGATATTTTCATTTCGAGCAGCTCATTTGGCCATCCAAACAATAAAACATGCAGATCTTGAAGGGTTTAATGTTGTCATCATGTTGCTAGTTTGCTACCAATCGATGGCCAATTACGTGTGGTTAGAAAAGTTTCAGATTTTATTTTGAGTGGAGATAATTCCAGAGGCATTTTGTCGACGCAAGTTGACCTCAAGCTGAACACTATGAACACACAGACAACACCATGCAAGTAGCAGAAAGAAAGAAGCCCATCCTTTAATGCACACACCACTCCTTGGCTTTGTGTAGTGGGCAAGAACATGATGAGAAACCTTTCTTTCTGCGACTGAAACGTTGTGTCGATTGGACCCTTCAAGCACCAATTTAAGCACTTACCAGCTTGTTGGAGAGTTTTTGCAATAGTACAGTTTCTTGGATAGCCCACATTCTACGATGCAAATATACTCATTGCGTAAAGCTCTTAATATTATTAATCTTGTTCTTAAAAAAAGGACCACTTAGCTTCCAGTTCCTTGCATAGAATTAATCCCATTAAAGTATGTTGATTTTTTATATATTTAACTAAAATTCTATTCGTTTCACCGAAACATTAATTTTAGTGCAATCTTCGTGTTTTAGATCATTGTGCTACCATTGCAGTTGACATTTGTTATACATTTTCCAACTACATCATTGCTTACACACCAATTCGCATAAAGGAAAGTGTTGAAAGTAAACTAATTTTTAGAAATTAGTTGAATTGTTGACCGGTTAGGAATAGGTTGACTGCATGAGACATAACAATCGAGTGCAATAAGTTGAAGCAGTCGACTAGTTGAGAAACGGTCGATCGATTCAGTCGACATAATACAATTCTTGTTTAGATTAGGATTTTCTTGAATTAGTTAAATTCCTTGATTATTTAGGACTTTATGCCTATAAAAAGGCTTGCAAAAAATTATTAAAAAGTACATAAAATAGAGAATAACTAAAAGAGTTTAGAAAAAAAATGCTTAATAAAAGTATATTTTCCTCTCAATCTTCTTTTTGTTCTTAAGTTTTTTTACTTTGCATTACTTTTTTTGATCCTCTACCACACTTCATCCTTCTTCTAACAAGTGGTATTATAGTTTATATTTTGATTATTTAACATAGTCAATCTAAACTTGTCATTTCAATGTCCTAGGCTGACAAAAAACAACTCTGAAACTTAGTGTATTTAAGTAAAAGCTTGGTTAGGTTCTTAGGATGTATGAGAAATGGTTGAAAAAGGCTTTGAGAGGCCTATAAATGGAGCAACATTGACTTCAACCCAAAGGAAGGCCATGCAAAAGACACGACAGAAGGATCAACAAATAATAACAATCATCCACCAATGTTTGGATGATGCCACTTTTGAGATAGTGACTAACGCAATAACTGCCAAATAAACATGAGAAGTTTTGTAAGAACCAAACCAAGGAGCTAAAAATGTGAGAAATGTACATCTATAAAATCTATGTGGTGACTTTGAAAAGTTAAATATACTTAAATCAAAGAATATTTCAGAATACTTTGCAAGAGTATTGACTATACACAATCAAATAAAGAGATATGGAGAAGAGATGTAAAAGACACATGTGATAGAGAAGATCTTACACTCGTTGCCAAAAAAGTTTCATTATATGGAGGCCACCATAGAAGAGTCGTAAAATATGAATGTTCTTTCAATCCAAGGTCTCATGAGAAAATTATAAACCTATGAGAAAAAGTCAATGAGATTCAATAGGATGTGAGTGCACAAACATTTTTTTCAAAGCAAAATAATTCTGGATATTTCTAAAGGGGTGAAGGACATGGACAAAGAAAAGGAAGACGATGAAAAGATAGATTTAGAAGAAGAGGTTGTGACAGCCTCAACAAGTTAACTGGTTGACCATATGAAGCAAACCAATCGACCGATTACATTGATAGTAACACTTTAAAATTCAGGTTTGACAAATCAAAAGTTAAATGCTATGATTATCAAAAGATAGGTCATTATGCTAGGGATTATTGGAGTCCAACCAAGAGGGTTGAGGAGAATGCAAATCTAGTGATAAAATAAGAGAAGGAAGGCACCTTATTACTATTACATGATGAAAGAATACAAGATAAAGAGAACATGTGGTCTCTAGATAATGGTGCCAATAATCACATGTTTTGAAGATAGAGACAAGTTTATAGAGTTTGATGAATTAATGTAATGTCACCTTCATGGATCATTCAAAATTTTCCATCAACAAAAAAGGTACGAATCTCATAAAATTAAAAAAAAATAAAAGTTATTAATTTATTGGTGATGTCTATTATATCCTTATTGTAAAAACTAATATATTGAGTTTGAGACAATTGTTAGAGAATGAGTATAAGATTAAGATGAAATATCATACTTTGACATTACTTGGCACTAAATGAGCTTTGATTGAAAAGGTAGCCATGAGAAAGAATAGAATGTTCATAGAGATGAATGTGCCTAAATGCCTAAATACATGTGTGAAGGATGAGACTTGGTTTTGGCATATAAGACTCAAGCATGTAAACTTTAATAGCTTGAAGATGATGGCATAAAAGGAGATATTGAATGGTCTACCATCCATTATATATCCAAATTGGTTGTGTGAAGGATGTTTAATGGGTATGCAATTTTGCAAAAGTTTTCTGGAGCAATCCACATCAAGAGCAATTCAACCTTTATAAGAAATACACAATGATGTTTATGGTCTTATCAAACCATGTTTGTTTGGTAAAAATCTATATTTTCTATTTTTTATTGATAATAATAGTAGAAAAACTTGGGTATACTTCTTAAAAAAATGTCTAATGTATTCAGTTGTTTTAAGAAGTTTAATGCATTAGTTGAAAAAAGAAATTGTTATTCAATAAAATTACTTAAGACAAATATATGGGGTGAATTTTTTTCTAATGATTTTAATGAGTTTTGTGAAAATCATTGTATGAAAAGACTCCTAACGGAGCCTAGATCCCCACAATAAAATGGCATAGTGGGGAGAAATAATAGAAACATCCTCAACATGGCAAGAAGTATGCTCAAAACCAAAAAGGTGCCTAAAAAGTTTTGGGTTGAAGCTATAGATTATGCTATCTACTTGTCAAATAGAGATCCTACTAAGGGCTTGAATGACATGACTCCACAAGAAGCGTGAAATGGAACAAAGTCATATTTTTCTCTTTTAAATTCTTTTAGAAGCATTGGCTATATGCATGTAGATGATTAAGTAAGGAACAAACTAGATGATAAGAGCAAAAAAATTATCTTTGTGGGCTATGAATAAAAGTCCATAAAATACAAGGTTTTAAAACCTAATAAAAAAAAGATGGTGATTAGTAGAGATGTTGAGTTCAATAAAGAAGAAGTATGAGATTTGAAGGTAAATGGTGGTGAGAAATATGACTTCCTACTGATTCTTGATGAATAATATAAAATATATGAAGATCATCAATAACATATAATTACACCTCCATAAGCACCAATAAGCTCAACTTCTCATTCTTCTTCTTCCTTTTCTTCTTCTTCTAGTGGAAACTCAAGTAGTGACACTCCACCAAGAAAGATAAGTAGCCTTGAAGACTTATATATGACAACTACTCCTATTGATAATGATGTAACACTATATTATCACCTTGCTACATGTGATCCTATAGTGTTTGAAGAAGTAATAAAGGATGAAAAATGGATAATTAAAATGGATGAGAAGATTGCATCAATTGAGAAGAATGACACATGAAAATTAGTTGCTAGACCAAGTGGAAAAAAAGTCAATAAGTGTCAAGTGGATCTACAAAGCAAAGAAGAATGCTAAAGAAAAGGTGGAGAGGTACAAAGCGAGGTTAGTGGTAAAAGGCTATAATAAAAAATATAATATTGACTATGATGAAGTATTTGCTCTAGTTACTAGATTGGAGACCATGTGATTAATCATTGTCATCGCTGCCTAACATAGATGAAAAATCTATTAAATTGATGTCAAATCAGTCTTTCTTAATGGTTTTCTTTAAGAAAAGGTTTATATTGAGCAACCTATTGGATATGAAGTGAAGGGACATGTAGACAATGTATTAAAATTGAACAAAGTCTTGTATAAATTGAAGCAAGCTCCAAGGGATTGATATAGTTGCATTGATGGCTATTTATTATAGAATAAATTTGTTAAATGCTTCTATTAATATGCTATCTATATGAAAATCAAAGAGAGTTATGATATTCTTATTATAAGTTTGTATGTGGATGACTTAATCTTTACAAGAAATAATCCAAATATATATATATATATATATATATATATATATATATATATATATATATATGGAGACTTTAAGCAAGCAATGATCAAGGAGTTTGGGATAACAAAAATTAGTCTTATGACATACTACTTAGGGATTGAGATAAAACAAGGAGAGGATGGAATCTTTGTAAGGCATGAGAAGTTTGCAAAGGAGATTCTGAAGAAAATCAAGATGAAGGATTGTGCAAAAGTAAATACTCAAGTTAAATGTGGGGTGAAGATGTTAAAGAATGATGAAGGGGAGAATATAAACTCTACAACATTTAAAAGTCTAGTTAGGAGTTTAAGATACTTAACATGCTCTCTTCCAAATATTATTTTTGGAGTAAGACTTGTGAGTAAGTTTATAGAGATACCAATTATGATACACTTTAAAGCTTTGAAGCAAATTCTTCATATGTCAAAGGTATTGTTGTTTTTATCTTATTTTATGGATATTCTAATAGCTTTGATTTATGGGTTACAATGATACTAATTGGACTAGAGATATGGATGATAAAAAGAGCTCTATAAGTTTTGTTTTCTATATGGGAGACACAATATTGACATGAAGTTCAAAGAAGCAATCTATAGTCTCTTTGTCAACACGTGAAGCTAAATATGTAGCTTCTACATCATTTGTTTGTCATTCCATATGACTAAGAAGATTATTGAATGAATTGCAAATGCCAAAATAGAGGTCTACTAAAATTTATGTTGACAACTCATCAGTCATTGTAATAGCAAAGAATCCAGTATTTCATGATATAAGTAAGCATAGTGACACAAGATTTTATTACATACAAGATTACATTGCAAACAAGGAAGTTGAAGTCAAGTATGTGAAGACACAAAACCAAGTCGTAGATATTTTCACAAAGCCACTTAAATATGATTTTGTTTTTATCAAGATAAGAAATATGTTTGGAGTTATGAAGAAATCAAGTTTAGAGGGATGTTGAAACTATATTAATTTCTTGAAATTAGTTGAACTAGTTGATCAAATAGGAATATATTGACCGGATGAGATAGAACAACCATTTGGAATAAGTTAAAGTGGTCGAATAGTTAAGAAATGGTTGACTGATTCAGTCGACATAATACAATTCCTGTTTAGATTAGGATTTCCTTGTATTAGTTTAATTTCTTAATTATTTAGAACTTTATATCTTTAAAAAGTTTGTAATTTAATATTATTAAAAAAAAAAAAAAAAAAAAACTAAGAAAGTTTTGAGAGAATCACTTGAATAAGAAAGCTTTGCATTACTATTCTTTTCTTTATTCTTAAGTTTTTGACTTTGCATTATTAATTTTGATCTTTTACCACATCCATCCATCTTCCTCCGACATAAACTTAATAAGGGAGCTCTGCAAAGTTGACTTGAGAAAACTTTATCCATCCTCTGCAAGTTGAGACTGGACTATTATCGAGTCATACCGCCATTGCAAGCCCACTTCAAAATCTCACTCATTGATACTTACGTGGAAAGGGTAGGATTTGTTGAGTATTCCCATTTGCTGGGTACCATGATGTTCCCTCCTGTGACTGGGAGATGGATGAGCCTCACGATTACGACTCAACCAATTAGAGGCTGCCGCTATCAACTTTTCTAATGGTAGCATAATTGAAGCTAGAGAGAGGGGTAATCAAGAAAAACACATCACTATTTCACAAAGCTGATGGCCTTTAGGATCAATCCACTAGGTCACTTACAATTTTTTTACTGAGTTAGCATGTTTCGTCATGAACCCATTTCGTTTCTTTAAACCTTCGTTTTTTTTTTTTCAAGAAAGAGACCAACTGTCATCTATCCACCTAACTGAGGCCAAATTTCTTATGAAAACTCATTTGATATTTGAATACTTTTTGCAATCTGTCTTGCCTTGGACTGTCATTGGTTCGGTTTAGGGGTGGGAGGCTAACTTGCAAGGGGAGCTCATGTTTGGTGAAGGAGTGGAAATATGAATAGAAATCTTCGATTTCATTGTGCCAATGCTGATCACTCTGTAACATCTTGAGAAAGGAAGAAGACTGATTACTATATAAAAAGAAATTGGATAAATCAACTGCAGAATTTACAAGTGAGGAGAGAATGAAACAGAGAGAACAGAGATCTACATTAACAGGGGGGAGGAGATTCGATACATATGCTGCTGTAAATACACAATACCTCCTCCCTTTTTTTTCTTTTCATGTACATAATAGAGTGAAAGAATAAGAAGACGACCAGCTGAGCTCCAAATCTACCTACACCCAAAAGCTACAAGCTGGTCCCTCAAAACCTCTCACTCTAAAATAACCAAAGAAAAAAAGCTGAAACATAACCCAGCAACAGGGGTGTTGATGATACTGTATAGAGAAGGAGATTCCGGGGACGTATCTGCAAGCATCCCTCTGGAAAAATCTCCTCTCTCTAATCTGCCAACAAAAAAACTAGATACAGGACACCAGGCTATACCATCCCAGCTAGGCCTGCTTCTGCAAATCATTGGCACCAATAAATGTGCCATGAAAACCATATGGAACTCTAGATGGAATCTTGACTGTGGCTTCTAACTTTAAAGTCATTGCATTCACAATTTGTAGCTCCGATTTCCACTCCTTCTCATCATGCACGAAAGCTAAAATGTACCCGTCGTCTTCCCTCTCCGAATTGGGGTCTCGTGGAAGAAACAAGGGCTCTCCGCCAAATTTCTGGTCTCCGTAAGTGTGCTTGTGTACCTCCCCAGTTGAGAGGTCTACCTTAGCGAAACCTGAAACCTTAGGCCATGGCTCAGCAAGTGCTAAGTAAGCGAACCGGGTCTTTCGACCGAGCAAGTTCCGGTTCACCATTCCAGCTTCTAAATTGACCTGATCAGCTTCAGACATGATTGGACGGCGAGTTGACTTGCCAGTCTTCAAATTGAGCCTAATTTCTGATAACACACTTTTCAAACTCTCATCGCATTCATTGAAAATGGAGTCTGGTGGGGTCATACATGATCCAATCACAACAACCTCATCAGTCTCAGGCTCCTCCCAAGCGTTCCAAAGGTGGAAACAGAAGCAGTCAGGTGTTTCAATCCACCTCATATTGGAAGCATCGGTGGCATTCTTGTCCAAAACCCCAAACCTTGCCATCTTATTCTTGTCATAAATCACCGGAGACCCTCCCCGAATCATTTCAGGCAATTTGAACACAACTTGCTGATCAGGAACCACAACAAACCTCTCTGTGATTGCAAAATCATGCATCATAGTAGGCTGATCAAGTGAGATTTCAACATCAGGTGACTTTTTTCCATCCGGGGAGAATCTGAAGTACTTGAGGTAAGGCTTTTGAACAACATCATAACTAAGTGCAAACAATTCACCTGAAACTGGATCAACTTTTGGATGAGCAATCATTGTTGTCTTAAGCTGACCATCAAAATCATAACGACCAACTGTCTTAAGGTCACCAGAGGGCAGTACACGAACATGGTATGGCAAATCATCTTCAGACATTGCAAGTAAGTGACCATCAAAGTAAACAAGACCAGCGTTTGCGACACCAGTTCCATGGCTAGGATCAACAATACCAAAAGCTCCACGGGCATAAAAAAGCAAGAGTCTAGCTATGCCTGAATGACCATGTAGCTCACCTATTGCCTTTGGGAATAAAGGACGTCCCAAGTCACGTTCTTGAACTAGCCTATTGGTCTCAGTGAATCTGCTAGAATAGCTGACTGAGCCCTTGTTGAATTGAACAGCATGAACCATGCCATCACCATCGAAAAAATGGTGACCAGCTACTGGCTCGTGGAGTGGATTGGCTCCGTTTCTTAGATAAACACCTTGAATGCTATCTGGGATTTCCCCGGTGACCGGCAAATTGTGAACGACGGGCTGTTCCGGTACCGGAGCGAAGTTGCCAGAGATTTGGACTCTGGGGTCAGCTGTTTTGGGCAAAGGGTGCTGACGTTCATGTGAAACCAAGGCAGTTTCAACAGCATCTAAAGCCATAGCTGCCGTTCTTTGTAAGAAATTCCATTGCTTTTGCTGCTGTTGCTTTTGGGGCACAACCACAACAGGAGAGAGCGTGTTTTGTTTTGGGTGTCTGGTGGTGGGATCGGGGATAGTAGTAGATGGTGTGTACGCAGTGGGTTGCTTTGGGAAATGGAGAATGGAAGGGGTTTGGAGTGAGCAATTGACGTTGACATTGGGCTTTCTACCAGGCCTGTTTAAAGAAGACGAAAATGATGAGGAGCCCAAGGTTGTAGGCACGGCTGTTGCTGTTGAAGCCATGTTTCTCTATTTTGGCGAAGTTGTTTGAGCTATAGCTGTGATTGGTGTAAGGTGGAGGGTATTCTTTCTTTTGGTGCGCTGCCTTGTTGGGATGCGAGAGCTGTCTTGTTTGCTTTTGGTTCAAAGAAACAAGCAGTTGTGTGAGAGAGAGAAGGGAGGGAGGGAGCGTGATCTGAGGAGAGATGGCAGAGAGAGGAGCGGTATATATAGAGGGAAAGGAGAGGGAAGGAGCCAAGGAGGTCCACCGCGAACTTGTTTTAGATCAACACGTGTATTGTAAAACAGTAGAAAGAGAGCTCAAAGGGAGGGAGGGAGGGATTGACGAAGTGATATAAACGAAGTGTTGTAGTTGCGGGACATAGCTGCTTAAGACCTTGACACGACCACCCTCTTTTTCACTATCTTTCTCTATTATAAAATTCCTTTCTTATGTACGTTTATTTTGCATAATGACACTAATAGTACTACTATATATATATATATATATATATATTTTTTTTTTTTTTTTTGAATTTCATATTAGCTACCAGCAAGTACCAGAAGAGAGAGCGGAAAAGGGCTTCTTGCTCCTCGAGAAAACAACTACACATGACAAAAAAAAAAAAAAAAACCAGAATGGCCAATCCAATAGAAGGATGATAATATAATAAAAAGAGGAGAAATTCCCTTTCCTTGTTAGAAGACCATTATGGAAGAATAGTGCACTGTTAATGGAGGGGAGGGTTGATGGTAATGGGGCGTTAGGATTGATTGAGGCATTGGTGGGGAGGTCCGTTAATGGCTTATTGGTCCCTTTGAACACGTCTAACCCCGCGTTCTTGCCTCTTCCAAGATTAACCTGCCTCTACACGTGGCTCGCTCTTTCTTTCTTGTGCTGCCGCTACCTTTACAACGAAAATCTTAGGTCACCTTTCACATACCCCACACGCCTTGCCTCCCAATCCCAATTCCAGTTTTTATCTATCTATTAATCATCTAATCTTTAATTTCTCACTATATTATCATTTCATACTAGGTGAAAGTTCCTCTCATCCCACATTTTTCTGCTTGTGCTCACGGCAAATGCAAAGAAAAATCGATCTATTGCTGCCACTGTTGTTGTTTCCTGCTCCACTTATTGTCATCATCTCTTGTTTCGCGTAAAACTACTTGACAGCAACACGCAGAATTTCCTACCTCGTACGTTTGGATTTGGTTCAATTTCTCCCTAACCATGTAAAGATCTTTCTTCTCTTCTGCGTTTCAGCAATATGCATGAAATTGCAGTCCTAAGAGTTTCAAGTAAGAATATTGGAGAATATTTATTATATCAATAACTCTTTTGATATTAGACTTCATCTGAGGGAATGGAGAGTGCAGTGGGAAACTCCTGTGCCATGCACTGTGTGGTGATTAAAGGCACCAATTCCCAAAGGAAAATTGAGCTTCTGATTTGGGAAGCAAAACTCCTGTGCCATACATGTTACAATGGTGGCCATCATCAGAAGGTAGGAACCCAAAATGATTGTTTGAGATTATTAATGTTTTTAAATTTATCATTGATAATTTGCAAGCCACATTTTTTTTCAAGCATGAGTGAAAAGATGCATCTTTTTTTTCTTTTGTGTAAAATCCAAAAGTATTCTGCATATATACTCATGCGTTGCTAAAGGTGGGAACCCCACACCCCAAAATTTCATAAAGATCCTCCATAAAATTCAAAAGTTAATATTCTTTGTTTTTATCCTCACAAATTAATATTAGTTTATTCCAAGAAAATGGAGGTGGCCAGGTGACCAGCCATAAATTTCAAATAATTACAACAAGGCATTGATTTTCGAGGGAAGAGAGGATTCCTTAAGTTTGTAGAAAAACTGGCTACGTCCATGGTCTAGAACCTGCCAGTGGACCAAAATCAATCTAAAACATTTGATATTAATTAATTAGGTATAGGTAGAAGTTTGGCACGTTAAAAAACAAAAATTGCAGCAAGAGCTGGGTGTTGTAATCTCTCCTGCCCCATGTGAGATATCTATCCTGAAAATACTGTAATGATCAGATGCCCTATTTAATGGCTCTGCCTCTCTATTCTATGCTAGCATATCGCCTCCAGAAAGATTTTTTCTCCTCTTCCTCACAGCAAAATAATGTTCAAAATGTTCTTCCGATTATATATATATAATTAAAATATTAATTCTTGTGGTATGATGTTGTAGGTACAGATTCCATTCTCATCAACTAATTACACAGAGCTTGCCATTGTTTATTATTATCTTGGTCTAACCGCCGTATCCTCCATTCATGCTCTTTCATATGAAGCATAGCATTATATTATTAGTGGGATTAGTCTCGTTAATGTCATGGATGACCCCAGACCACTAAAAGAGCATAATATTTTATTCATTACTATAATATTACGAAACATTAATGGATGAATTGATGATCGATGGAGATGAACCTCTTTGGTATATGCCAGATATTTAATATATAGACACAAGCTTCCTTACGTGTATATATGAGCTCCTGACAAGGACGACAAACTTGCGAGTGATCAGATCCCTAATTTACCTTCTTTCTGCAACTTTTTGATTATTTCGTCGGATTTATAATTGCTTTACTTGTTATTATATCAACTTCGTGATCAAGGCTTGTGTGTTTAATTAGTGATTATTCCTTATTACTTAATTAGGTTACAAAAAGTAAAACGATGGCGTCGGCAGGATTTTATCAATAAAGCCAATGATGGGTTTTACCCCACTGATACCATTGACCTTGCAAAGAGAAATTAACTTCATGTTTCAGGTCAGAGATGGATGCAGAAAAACACATGTGCTGTTTCTCTTTTTGTTTTTGTGCTTTGTACGAGTGTTACATCTTCACAAATCACAACCTTTTGAGCTCATGATTCCACAAGTGCTAGGCCTAGCTAGCTAGCTGAGGAGGACGTAGTACAATACACTGGGACATGTCGAAGCTGTTGCTGCATATAGCTAGGCTAGCCCATTAGCCGACCACCTCTTTGTGATAAAAATTAATTTCTATGATCTTCGAGACAGGTACAAGTGGGTGCCTGTCACTTCACATAATCAGAGAAACTTCATAGATATTTCAAGCTACGATCCATGGAGAGATCGTATGGTCTCACCACATGGACCAGATTTTTTGTTCTGATGTCATTCAATTTTCCTGGGCTTAATTAACTGCATACTCACTTTATTTCTTGTTTATTTTTTTATTATTAATATGAATATTCAATTATTTTATATTTATTTTAATTAATTTTATAAATTTTAAAATTAATGATTATATAAATATTAAGTAATCCTGAAATTTATTAGGTCTTAACTGGAGGTTTAGATTTGTGAGACCCTCAAGTTACTTCTCGTTTACTATGCTTAGAGTAATTGAAGCATGAAGTTATATGTGGCATTGATTTATGCATATACATATACATTGCATTCGCATGATCAAATGAGAGGTTGGTTTAGGCATAATAAACAGATAATTAAATTAATATGAGCTGATAAATTATTGATGCTCGTGATCCAAGAGAAGTGGGCAATTCACGTGATTTTACTTTAAAATCAACATCATACATTAATACGCAGCCGACATGCATGAGGTAAATCACATTATTATCAGGAATTTACCGGGCTTGAAATGTTTGATTGATTATAAGTAAATTCATATAATTTTCCAGAATTAAGTCCTCACATATCTCATGTCCTTGAGGATTTCAATTTATATATACATAAATTTTCTATACATATGTACGTATATATATACATACATATATACATATATATATATACACACACACATATATGTACACATACATACATATTGAGACAAGGCCCTCATGATATATTTAGTTAAGGAATTAGATAGGTATCATGGATTGAATTGATGATTATATAGCCACGTGTGCCCATTCAAACCTTCCCTAAATCAAGAAAAGAAGGAACATTAAACAACATAAACATTTGAAATACATTGACAAATTTCCTCATTTCAATGCACTAGATGCATGTAGATTAAACCTAGGCCTATAAATGTGAAGTGTACATCTTTGACGGTTGAAATTAATCAAGAATGTTAAAGGATCCATATTCAAGTTGGATAATGACTCTCTCTCTCTCTATATATATATATATGCTACTGTGACGATGTTAAAAGTTTATTTAGTAGTAAGGCAGTGGTTATTTTTATGTAAAAGTGTTGTTTTGCTTGAAAAAAATATTGAAATAATAATTATTATTTTTAAAATTTTTTTTACACCAACACATTAAAACAATATAAAAATGCTAAAAAATAACTTAAAACAATAAAAAAAAATTTTTTTTAAATATTTTTCAATAACAAAAATAAACAGGATTTAAATTCACTATCGTAGGGTCGCAGCATATGTTACACGTGCAGGGACCACATCATTTGGGCACTTTATATGTGTAAGGTAGTGACTGATCACATGGTGCCACATGCTCAAGTTTTGTTTTTTTGCCAGACAATATTGATCTTGATTAATTATTGTTTTTTTTTATACAAAAAAAAAAACAAAGAATTAATGCAAGAAATTATTAATCAAGATTGGTGGTATTCGATCGTTTCTCTTCCCTTTAATTAACTTGTTAGCATTGGTAAGTGGAAAAGGGAAAATGAAGTTCTTGTTTAATTATGAATGCTAATAATTTATTTCTCCCTGTATTTTTTAACTAACGAAGACTTGGAAGGTAAGATTAGGCTAATCTTAATTGGGGTAAATTAAACAGCAATGCGTAGTAGTTGGGTTACTAATCTTAAAATATTCTTTAAACTCCAAATATATATATATATATATATACCCTTTTTTTTAATTTTTGTATCGTTCCATTCATTACACCATTAAATAATTTAACCGATAGATTTCATCAACAATGAGATATTGATTGCAGACGGTCTCTAGCTGCAATCGACCACTATCATGTGCCCAGAAGAAACAAGATTTACGAGGAGACACAAGAACATATACAAATAGCCGCCAAAATCTTAAAAGGCAGCTTCTATTTTGCTGGATGTGTGTCATTAATTCTCGATTAGTTAATTGAGGTTCTTTATGCAAGTTGCCATTTCTATATATATAACTATAGCTAGATGCCTACTGTGTATTTTCAGATGGGTAGTAGCATGGAAGGTTAGTGTCCCTGCTGGTCACGGACAAGTGATCCCAAAAATACTTGAAGCTGCCATTTCGTTGACCTCGTTGGACCACCCGACTCTACCTGAAAAAACTGATTAACTGCCTAGACCAACGAACCTGGCAGGACCCCATTTTCTTGTGTAATTAGGGGCACTAATCCATCAACTAATGCTGTTTCTTTTGGCTACATGGAACGTTAATCTCTCAGTTAATTGCCGTTTCTTTTGCCTAAATGGAAGGCTGCAAGGTTCAAGAAAGCAAACGGGTGCACGCATGCCTCCCTGCTCCTAGTTCTACTGAATATGTGTGCGTTGCATGATTCTCCCATGTCCATCTAGAGAGAAGATTCAATGACCTGTGAAGATAAAAACAATAATGATGAAAGCAGCAGAACATTAAACCTTATTCTTCAAAATGTGTCAACTACTGCTCATAGAACTGGAAGACAATGAGGCAGGATAAGATTCTCGTGTGAGAGAGAGAGATCGGTGTCGAGAAATGGTCTCTCTCCATGGCCCATTTGAAAGGATTGTGCTGGGGATCAGGCACATGGAGGCACAATAAAAAGGAGAGCAAATGTGAGGTGATTGGATACCTGAAACCAAGAGTGGGAGTCTCTTTCTCTGTATACAGAAAAGTTATTATTATTTGTTGACACTATTTGAAAATGAGAATTAGACAAGGACTCACTCATAGCTTGTCGCCAAATACAAGCATTAATTTGTCCCAAGTTTCGGTCAGTAGCAAATTAAAATACAAAACGATACGTATCAATCATTATAATAGCTAGCTTGGCTCCCAAATATTGCACTGCTTTGCATCTCTTTTATTGAATAACCTTGTTCTTCTTGACGTCTCCATATACACCAGAAAAAGAAAAGGAAAGATCCAGAGGAAGAAGAGATTCATCTCTTGATTACGTCAATGAAGTTAATCTGGATCCATGGATTCCAATTGGGTGGTTTACGAGCCATCATAAGCCTATGTGTGTTTGCCACGTGCAGGTATGTATAATTCAGAAAGAAGAAAGGTTCATGATGAAAGCATAGCATGATTGCTGCCATTGTGTTTATGCATAAGGTTGGTCAATCTAGAACCTTACCAAGTCAGCCTACCAGGTGTCGAAATCGGCCACAAGCCTACTTGGAATTTTACTTAGGTGGCAGGCTGTCACAGGTCATGACCATTAGCCACTTGGACCTTTCACTGAATTTGTCCACCCGTCCCACTTACATATATAGCTAGCTAGGTGATACCTAACTTTTAAGTACTTCGCTTTCTTCTTCTTCTTCTTGGATATTATAATCTTTTAAAATCCAATATATTTAAAAATAAGATTTTTAAATGTTTGGAGAATAAATAATTCATTCAATTTTCAAAAGCTTAAAAAGTGGATGATAGGTAGTAAAAGACCAAACATCCACAGAACAATCTATCTTATTGGGGCTTAATTACAATTCCTCATATGATAAAATCATTAACTTTTAATAATAAAAAAATAGCAATAAATTAAAGAATGATCATTATATTCCAATAACAAAAATATTTATTCTTATTTTGGTATGATAAATTCCTTAAGATTTAAAAGTATTAATATATAGAGAATATAAATTGTGAACCCTTTACCTAGGTGGTTCATGAGGTATTTATAGCCTCTCGACCTTATTGTTTTACTAGAGTGAAGAGACTAGAGAGTCATTATCTCTTGATAGTATTAATGATAAATAAATATCTCTTACACAATATTAATGAGATGGAAATATGATACGTCCTTGGAAAAAAAAATTATATACCTACAACTGCATTACTATATTTAACAGTTTTACCGATGGAAATTTCTATCGATATTTACATTTATAGTCCATCAGTAAGTATTTTACCGATGAGTTCACGGACAGAAATAGTCCATCAAAAAAACTCTCATCGGTAATTTCTGGCCTGTCGATAATAAATTTATCGATGGATTTATAGAACGGACAAAGTGCACAAATTTTTTTTTACCTGCTTCATTATATCAGTATTTCCCTCAAGAAGTTTGTCATATTTATACGTTCAAATACAATAAATCACCATCGGTAATTTCATCAAAGAGTTAACAGTAGCAGTGACATTTGTAGTAATTCCTTTTCCAACTTTCTGAAACATATCTACGGATGTGGTATGTCGTATCATTGGTGGTAATATTTTAAAATATTTTTTTATAAAAGATATATTGAATAGAAGTAGAAAAATAATTAAAATAAATTAAAATTAAATATATAAAAATAAATTAAAAATAAAATATTTATACGTTCAAATACAATAAATATAAAACAGAGATGGCGTTGAAGGAGTAAAAAGAGGAGGTTGGTCGTCGCGGGGACCGTGGGGCTAATAAGAAAGAGCCCATGGATCACTCATGTTTAATCTCATCTCCATTACCACTTGGTAGAGTTCTTGATAATCTGAAGTGAGTCGTTTATATTTTTTATTGAGATGGATCGTCTAATCTTGTACTTGTTGGTCTAACATCACCTTCAACTCAAGATTTTGAGTGCTCAGAACTAATTACAAGCATCTAATGGTCGAAACACTATGGATCATCCGCAAGTTCTAGTTATGTTATTAGAGAGTTCGTACACCCAATTTCTATCTAGCCCACTGGATGATCATGCCTCTAACCACAAATTCGGATCGAGATATGGATGGGTCGAAGGATCATTCATGTATCTCTCCTTCAAGCGGCTATTATATGTATCTTAGAAAGAAAAAATAAATTCATCAAATTAAAGGAAATCATAACTTAATAAAAAAAATGGTTGAAAATCAACATACCAAGAAATGTTGAACTTAGCTATCCACGAAGTGTTGCACCCTTTTTTGGTGTTCATCACATCAAACATGTGTTTCCATAATAATGTCCATCAAGCTTGGCTTGCATCCAAGAGCCGTAGCCTGAAAAATAAAAATGTTGTTAGTTAAATATATTTATAAAAAATAATAAATAAAAATATGGAAATAATAAAAAAAAAAATCTTACCATTTGTTCGCATGCGAAACAAACAAAATGAAGCCGGTTACATGCATGATAACAAAATTATGAACATGTTGGCATTGGTTCTCTGTACAGACTGTGACTGTGGAGTGAAAAGTGTAGACGTCATATATTAAATGTAGTTCGTCCATACAGGCTTTGAGATATATGACGGTCTAAACTCTAAACTACTTCCAAACCACCACATCATTCCAAGTTGGAAGTTCGCTTTTTCTCACATAATTTTTTGCTTTCTTTTGCTCCTTGTATAAAAAATTACGCAACTTATATGTTACCAATAAATTATTTGTTTGAATATTGACAAGTTCTCACACAAAGGCATTTCCCCTCCATCATCATACTTTGAAACGTGGTTGATTCTTGTTCTCAATTATGGCTTCAAATAACATGAGATAAATTTTGAGATCTCTTCAATAATATAGGCCTTGCATATCAAAACCTTAACATGTGCCTTGTTTTTTACTTTTCTCTTAAAATTAAACAAGTACCTATATGGAATAGAACGAATGTTTTGAATAATGTAAAGAAAAACAAAAAAAAAAGTGTTTATGATGTATGTGTAATTCTTAACCTCTCTAGTGGATACATCCATCTATATTGGACTAAAGGAGTGTTGCACCGCAAAAAAATAATTTTTTTTTTTTTTTTGCTTAAAATGCAATTTTTTTTTAATGTTTTCATATCGTTTTGATTTGCAGATATCAAAAATAATTTTTAAAGAAATGAACAAACTTTATTTTGATGCATTTTTAAGCGAAAAGCACTTTGAATCGTCACTGCTACCATAATCCTAAAAAGGCCCTAAGCCTCCAACTTTTGCCTCAAATGATAAATGTATGGGTAAATACTTCATCGAGTCGAAAAATGATGGAGAGAATATTTTCTCAAGTTTGCATATTGTCTGGACAATATTCATTTCAAGCCTCTTTATATGTTGTGTCCGCAACGTGTTGGAGCATATATCTCTAAAGAAATGACTGGTCTCCGTAAGTGCATCTCATATCCCATTTGATAATAAATCCTAGTGAGCTAATGGAATGAGTGTTTGCATAAACACGTGGCAGTCATGGCTCTTCATTCCATATAATCTACAATCCTCAAAATTCACCAACCTTTATATATTTGAGGCATGTCCATCAGAAAAACGTAGACTTTTAAGCCATTGGTAAACAAGTAATTGTGCATTTTTATTTAAGCTAAAGCTGGCTTTGGGCTTTGTGACCTGTGACCTAACATAAATCAACTCCATATTTTTACAGTGACAAAACAAAGCTATATTCATTCTAGCCTTAATGTTTTCTTTTGTCTTCCCCTTCACATCCATAACCATGTTGAAAATATTCTCAAACACGTTCTTTTCTATATGCATAACATCAAGGTTATGATAGATGAGCTAGGTCTTTTAATAAAGAAGCACCCATAAAATACTTTGTTTAACCTAATTGTGGGTCAAATCAAAACCAGAAAACTTCTACTTATCAGATTGAAAACTAAACACGATGTCACTATAATCTGATACCACGTAATACAATTCCTCACTCGAAAGAAGCGGCGGTGCAACATACCTTTCAACAAAGTCTTTGTTTCTTTTTGTACTTGTGATTTGTTGGCAAGAATCGTCGGTGGAAGTAAAAAAAAAGACATTTTACCGTCATTTGTTAACGTAAATACCTTGTTATTTTTATATAGTATGGACATGCTAGTTTTTCATGTGTGCTCTAACCATAAACCATTCGGTAAGTAGAAAAATCATTGATAGTCCACATCAAACCTGTCTTCATCAAAAAATTATGTTTCCTCAATACATCATAAATCAAAGCTTCGGACAACCACAAGAGATTCAACTCATCAATCAACGGTAAAAGATAAACATCTATATTCCGATCTAAACTATTAGGATCAATGGTGTCAGGTCTGACAGCTCGTTAGATTCATACCCAATCGGGCTTATCACAATGCTCAGCCTAAGGGCGGTGGTTACGACAACCCGCTAAAACCCTGTCCACTTATGCTTGGCTCACAGCATAGCCCAAGAACATTGGATCTAGTAACTCGTTTGATCTGTACCCACTTGGGCTTAACTCATAGACACGTCTAAGGATGTTGGATTTTAAAATGAGCCAGACCCATGTCATATAAACCTAGCATTTTGCCAAGCTTAGAGATATTTGGTACAAACACAAGTCACACCCAATTATCATGATCTAACATGATACAAATTGTTTTGTGTATTTTAAATGTGTTTTGCGTTATTCATTTATTTATTTATTGGTATGTTTTTGTTTTTAGTTTGGTATTTGAATTACTTTTTTTAGAGAGAGAGAGAGAGAGAAAGTAAAAAGGCGTATGATAAAATAGGACCTATCCAAGGGGCCAAAACGGGCTTCCAGAAGTGGGTCCTTTGCATGTCCCCCCTACACCATTCGTTGACCCATAGGCTGTCTGGATTAGGAAGTCGTCCTGCCAATAGCCATAGAGGGATTAGCTTTGGACAATCTTTTCCAAATTATCAAATCTGCTCAGATGGTAAGGCCTCTTTCCGTTACCCTTGCGTGAAGCGCCTACTGCCTATTGCCCATTGCTATCCCTTGCCTTTATAGAAAACATCACTCCCCACTCCCTACTTTTCCACACAAACTTTTGAATTTGAGTTTTCACTTTCAACCTCTGCATGTTTTCTCCCTCTTTTCTCATTTATGTATGTATCAAGCCAATTCTTCACTCGTTGTAATTGAGTTTTATTTCCAATCAATTTCTTTTTTTTTAAAGAAAAAAAACCCTTATTTATACTTTTTGCAGGTGGAGTTATGCCTCCAAATACAATTTATTTTCAACAAAAAGGAGGCCACTTTTAAATCAGGGCAGAGGAGTCTTGAAACTGTAGATAGATGCCGAAGGAGGCAAGGGGCCTGTAATCTGATCTGTCGAAAGGACTCTACACAGCACCGATTAAAAGATGCAGTTGCTTTCATTGACTCGATACTGCAATGGTCGGGACAAGTCGTGGCATGTGTTGCAACTCAACTGAGAGAGGTAAAGCTAGTTTGGTTGGAGAATCTGCTTTTTCACTGTAATGGAGGAGGCTCCACTTCTCTGAATCAGACATCAAAAAAATATACTTAACAGAATATATATGGTGTGGGAAAAATATTGCAGTATCATGCCAGTGAGAAATTATTCTGGAGTGTAACAACCGTAACATTAATTTTAGCTGAATCAGTGAGAATAATTATTAAAGCTCAACCGTAAAAATTATTCTCTGAATCAGAGTATTGGCCGGACTTCCCTTTCTTTTCTTTTCTTTTCTTTTTTTGTGAAATTTCAATTGTTTTAAATTTTATGCTTTAATCGAAATTATAAGTTTGTTCATATTTTTAGATTTTATCTTCATTCTCTTTATATTTATTCTTTAAATCTTTTTGTGAAATTAATTTTTATTTTCAATTTAAAACTTCAATCCAAAATTATTCATTCTCCAACTTGTTTTGTTTTTAAATATAATCCTTATTTTTTTAATTGTTATTTTTTTATATTTTTTTGTAATTGTTTTTTTTTTTTAAATTTCAACCTTTCATATTTTATTTATTAAAATTTAGACTTCGAGATTTTTACAGGTTTAGTGCTTCTAGTCAAATAGCCTTGGTCACGGGTTCACATATATATATATATATATATATATATATATATATATATATATATATATATATTTTCTTTTTGATCTCATTGATTGATGATGATTTCTTTTTTTTTTAAAAAAAAAAAAAAGGTTTTATGATTTTTTTTTTATAGGGTTACCTCACTCTCATGACCTTGAATGTGAGTTTGGTGAGTTAAATCAAGTGAGATCGAACCTTATTGTTTTTGTCTTTCAATTATTGTTTCTATGTGATTGATTTTTTTTTTAATTCATCCTTTAATATTTAATTTGGTGAGAATTGACCTTTGTGGTTTTTTTATTTGGAGCTTCTGATCACGGGTTGGCATCAATTTTTTTTTTACTTTTTTTTTTCTATCTTATAATTTGACATTCATTTTTGTTGTAAAAAATTAGACTTTGTGGCTTTCTTTGTTTTCCTTTTTATATAGTTATCCTGATCTCATAACCTGACTTATAAGATTGGCGGGTTAACCAGAATGAGCTCAAGCCTTTTTTTTCTTACAATTATTTTTTTTTCCTTTTGTATGTTTTTTTTTAAACATTTGATTGGTTGAAAAAACATAAGTGGCCATTGTTTTTTTTCTTTTCTTTTTTTTTCATCATTTAACATTGATTTTTTTCTTTCTTTAAAATGCATTTGCATTGACTAACATAATTTTTTTCCTCATAAATGTTTTTTATTCAACCCGCAATGGAGCACAAATCATATAGCTCATGTTGATATATTACATATGATTCTAATTAAACAACAAGTAAAAAAACAAAGAGTGAAATTAACATCAGCATTGTTAACAATAATACTATAATATGATTGGGATTTACTGGGTGATCCTTATTCATCATCTCATGAATCACTACCAACATCATTGTTGATTATGCAAATGTACTTCCTTATTCCTTTTTTATTTGTTTTAGTTTGATTATCTAACTTTAATTTCTTACAAGTTTTTTTATTGCTTAGCCATGTTTTTTTTTCATTCTTTTCTGCATGTTATTGCATGCTCAAGTCATTATAGATTGTTTTGAGACAAAAAAAACATGTTAATTTTATATGAAAGAATTTTTAGTGATTGTATAAATAAAATTAAAAAAATAAGGATTAAATATGACAGTTTTGCCACATGTTTACTATTTAAAAGGTGCAGAAATCCACAATTTAGTATTTCAATTTTATTTTCTTACATTTGATTCCTTCTACTTTTTTATTTCTTCTTTAGGTCTCAAGTTTCATTTGTTTTATGTGTTAGTCCCTGTATCTTGAGACAGAGAGAGTGAAGGTCACCAAAACAATTTGAGAAGAGATAAAGCAATAGGGTGACTGGATTTTGGCCACTAATAAGTTGGATTTTGGTATTTATGAATTCATCTTTGATCGATGAACTCAATGGAGTGATTTTCACCTTCATGATATATTAGAGCTTAAGATTTTTTTTTTTTTGTATTTGATTTGATTTTGATTTTTTAGGCCAATTTGAATATATTTTGTTGTTAGAAATAAGGTTATAAAAGTTCATGAGATTTTTAAGATTTTTATTTTTATATTTCTAAGTGAAAAATGGTTGGAATCTGGGATTTTAGCATTTAAAAACCTGGAACTTGATTTTCATATTATTAGTGCCATTATCTGTGACAAAAAAACACGGATGACAAAAAAAAACAACTCATCGTCTGCCCAAGCTGTTGATGTGTCATCCATCCTCTTTAGAAAAAAGTCATGTGGGTCTGGGTTCTCATGTCAACCAAATGTGCATGTTCGAGCAATGAGCGCTTAGTCCTTCAATTTTTTAATCTCATTATTTTTTAATATTTTCTAATTTTCTAATTATATTCTTCTTATATAAATTTGTTTAAATAATTATCTAATTATTCTATTATTTTTAAATAATATAAACAACTTTTATGTTTATATCAACAATATCTTTTTGAATAATTATACATGCATAATTTTTCTAAAGACAAATGAAAAATTTATTTTTCTGTTTTTTTATATAATTTTTCTCATGTTAAATATTTTTATATTTTTTAATATATTCAGCTTAAAATTAACTATTCATTATATTATTATTTTTTAATAAGATTTGCTTTTAATATTATTATAAGTTTTTGTTTAAAAACAAATTATGATAATATAAATTATTTTTGAAAAAAAAAAACTCATTAATAAGGAAAAATTTATTTGATTAAATAGATATCTCTTTATACTTGGTTCAAATTGTTAAAAGTATTTAGATATTGAATTTAATTATTTATAGTTTATATCCTGACGTGGCGACGTTGAATGATAGAGTTGTCTCCTTGAAATTTAAGGAGTTTTGGATTTATTTATAAAGTTATGATTATAATATTCAATAGTTGTTACTTAGTATTATGGTTATATATATATATCATTTTTCTCATCAAGATAACTATAAAAAAAACTTATTTAATTTAATTCAAGTCAATATTAACTTGACAATCCTAAACGTGGTTCAATCCTAATAATTTATAAATTCCATTTATTCCAATAAAATAAATGATTTTATATTTGTGTTTGATTTGCATGACACTTCACATACGGGGAAATAAAATAGAATTTGGAAATTAAAAACTAGCAAGTTGACTCTTTTGATATGACCATGCAGGTAAATGAGCACATGTGTGTGCCTATAACTCTGGAAGGTTGGAGCACAAAATTGCATCAAACATCAGTTCAGTGATAAGTGATGTATATCATTCATCTATAAAGTTTACAATTCAAATCTCATCTAGATAGACATATTTATATCCACACATGTGATAATAGCTCATTTTGAATGTACCTTGAACTATTTAGCTCTATTATGTTTTTGTTTTTGTTTTAGTTTTTGTGGTTAAGGTTGTGGTTGGGTACAACCCATTTATGTACAAAACTCTTTTAAAATGATGAAATGATGTAAGTATTTTGTGGTTTTGAAAGTGTAGTAATAGTTGTTTTTTTTATTTTAAAATACATCAAATAATATATATTTTTTTTATTTTTAAAAAAATTTTACTTTAAAAAAATTAAGTTTTTTTAAAAACATCATTCTAAATTGCATCCCAAACGTTCCAGAAGCATACACCTATTTAGAGAAAAACAATCTATTAGGATCAACACATTAAAACAATAAAAAATTTAATTGAAAAAATTTATTTTTTTTTTTAAAACTATCACATTACAAACCTTCCAGAAGCATACACCTACTATAATTTTAAAAAAATTAATTTTAACATTAACATATTAAATTATAAAAAAATAATTGAAAACAACCCATTCTTTGCATAGCACGCAGGATAGAAGGATCATGACAAATCCATATTATATATTGGATGATGAACACACCGGTATCTACCATTTTGAAAAATACCTTTTTATTAGTTTTCATTACACAGTACCTGTCGGATTACACCAGTACTGCAGTGAGATCATATATATTCATATTCACGTTCAATGTCGTTGAAAGTCATCAGTCGCAGAAAACGACCTTAATTATTTTAATTAATAGCTCGTGAAACCACTAATTATATTAATTAATAGCTCGTGAAACCACTAATTACTCCATATCCATGATCATCCAAGTTATCTTAGCTGAGCAAGTTACGAATATTATTGAATTTAAATCTTCCTTACCTAACATCATCCACAATTCATCACGTAAGATGATGATACGCATAAACTAAGAAACACCCTTTTGAGTTCCACGGCCATAGGCATCCGAACATCTCAGCCCTTATCTCTGTAATCTTAATTTAAGTCTTCTAACCTTACTTTTTCGATAAACTAATTAGTAATTAATACATAATGCTGATGAATAATTAAACGATACTTTGCAGGACGGTGCAAGGAATTATTTAGATTAATCTACAATATTCGTCAAGGTGACAGAGAAGCCGTTCGAATTATTTAAAACTTCAAACTGCCAAGCTTGATCAGTTATGGAGACCCCAGTTTTTTTTTTTTTTTTTTTTAATGATTAAGATTATTTTATTCTAACTCGGTGGTTTATTTTTCTATCTCTTAATTACGATTAATATACTCTGCCGAGCAGCTTGTCTAGTGTGGACGCTCGTGACCAACCGTGCGTGTCCACAGCAAGAGCATCTTTATTAGTTCTTAATCTCTTCCTTCTGATTTTGACATTTTGGTGCATAAACCAGTGCCTTAGTGCGATTTAGGCAAATAGTATTTGATTTGATTTTCTTTTTCCTGAGATGATATGGAAAGGCAAGGTAGTTGATGATGAGACCGGGCCTTAATTTTATATTTTTATTCCTTTCGAATTGTTTGTCTTTTAATGGTGGAAGGGATTCGTGGCCGTTTGGAAGAACGACTAAAAATACAGTTTTTTTTTTTTTTTTTTTTTTGTAAAAATTGAGAGAATTAATGGAGTAAATATTTTATTATATGATTTGTCATATCATTTGGGATTTTTGTTTACAGCTGTTAGATTGATCCGATCATTTTCTGCAATATATTTTGCCCACCAACCAACATGTGTTTATTATTTAAAAAAAAAATCAAGTAAGGAGCAGCTAAATAGCCTCGGAGAGAAAAAAAAAAAAAAAAAAAACATTATAGCTTATGCACTGTTGTTTTTGGGAAGGGGTCAATTGTATTTAGGAGGAGTAAATAACTTTGTATCAAAGCCCTTAAATTTACTTTGTATCAAGTCAAACAAGACAACATGATGTCAAAGACCATCATAAAAGAAAATTATATTCTAGTTCACATCTCGTTTCTATTTTTAATTTTATGCCTAACCAATATTTTGTGAAATCAAACAAAATTAAGTATTATTTTTTTCAAATTGATATACATTTATTTTCAAACAAAAACTTATCACACATCTTAAATTTATATATATATATATTTATCTTTCGAACATTCGATAGGTTAGGAATTAATTATTATTTTTACTTTTTTATTAGTTTTTTATGGGATAATCTCGATCTCATAATTTGAATCATGAATTTGAAAGGATATGCCGAGTTAACATCGATCTTTTTTTAGGTTTTCTTAAACCTTTTTTTTTAGTTTTTTTTATTTAATATTGAGTTAATTGAGAGTTGTGTTTTGTAGATTTTATTTTTATTTTTCTTGAGGTTATCTTAATCTCATAACTTGAGTCATGTGTTTAAGGAGTTGATCTAGGTTGGCTTGAGTCTTTGTTTTTGTTTCATCCTTAGATATCAGGTTAATTTAAGAATTGAGTTTCATAACTTTTTTTTTTTAATTTATCTTTTATTTGGTTATTTCATTCTTGTGATTTGAGTCGTTTGTATTTGGTGGGCTTACATGGGTTTACTAGTATTTTTTAGGTTCTATTTGTTAATTTTTTTTTTCAATTTTATTCTTCTACATTGGATTTATTAGAAATTGAGTTTTATATTATTTCTTTACTTTCTTTTCATGGGGCTATCCCATCCTCACGACTCAAGTCATGAGTTGACATGCTAAGTCGAGTTTTTTTTTTTTTATTATTCTTGAGTCTTTATTATTATAAAATCATTACATTATTTTAATTGATTATTTGATAAGTTGCTAAGTTACCTTTAAGAACCTAAGTATAAAGAGTATAATGAGATTATTCAAGTTAAAAGCCTGATTGAATTATGTGAAACAAGAGTGGAGTGATATTAACTTAGAGTGTAAACATGTGAGGGGGTTTGTGGGGAATTTTTTATTTTGGTCCTTCTTTAAATTTTCTTAGCACAACAAATGTAAATCTTATTTCATGAAATTGATTTCTAAATCAATTTTGAAAAAAATTACCAAACACATTGAATTATGTAGAAAATGCAAGGGGCAAAAAAATCAACACATTCAATATAAAAAATATGAAATTGAAAAGGTCAATCCAAATTTTTTTAAAAAAATGGTGTTATTCAATGAACCAGCATTAAGAGTGAAATGCATAGAAAAATGGTGAACTCTTTTCTTTTAGTGTCAATGTTGTCATGAGGTACATAGTCCTTGCTGATACACTTAGGATTCCTCATGTCTCGCGTTGAAAAGGCTTTTGATATGGGTCAAGTGCAATGAATCAGAAATCTAGAGAGTTGGTGTTTTTCTTATGCCAAGTTCGGATTTCCAAATTGAAATAATCATGTGAGTGAAATCTAGAAAGAGAAACAGAGACGGCAAAATAATGCAAGGAGTGGAATTTGAAGGAGGGTGGGGGGGTGAAATGGCAATGCACAACATGATTGGTAAGGGTTTTTTGTGTTCAATAAGTGAGAACTTTTTTTAAAAAATAATTTTTATTTAGTTTGTGGTAATGAAAATAGATATTTGAAAGAAACACAACAATTTAAGTTTTGAAAACAAAATATATTTTATTAAATGAATTTTTACTTTCTTATTGATGTATTTTTTTTTTTTTAGAAAAACATTTATTTTTTTTATTAGCAATATGACTTTTGAATAAAAAAACTAAAGGCCGTTAATATAAATATTCGTAAGAACCTCAATCATTTGAATTAAAAAGAGAGAGGAAAAACTATTTCTCTTCAATCAAATATCCCCTTTTTATTCATTTATTTCTTTTTTGTTTTGACAAAAATATTTTTTTTTTCTAAGAATTGTTTCTCTTTAAACATAAATTTATCATATTTTTGAAAAGCATGTTTCAATAAAAATAGAAAAATCTTGACTTTGATAATATGTACGTGATAAAAAAAATTAATCTAAGAAATCTTTCTTAAAAAAATATATAATAATAATAAAAAAAATATTCATGACCATATTTTTTATAAGTCTTGCATATTAGCTTCATGTATAATAATTCACAAAGTAATTGTTAATATAATTACAAAAAATACAATCTTACTTGAAAACTATGGAAAAAATGAATAATATTTTAATTATTCATATATAGTGAATTTGATTAAAAATATATAAAAAAAAAAAATTCAAGAGTAATATAATAAAGATCAGAGGTGTTGGGGTCTAGGAGAATTGGAACACGAAAAACAAAAAGTCAAGACACGCTTGGGCCTCCAATGCTAGGCTTATGCACCTGACCTTTTTAAAAAAAAAAATGGCCGAATGATGTGTCTGGTGCCTAATATTTTTTTATTTAAAAAAATTAAATAGTCAATGCTTTGACACTTGTTTCAAAGTCCAACAACTTTTGATGCCTATAAAATTGGATTTTTGGGTTTTTAGACAAACAAATAACATCTATTTTTTAACTTGTTTTCATTTAAAAACACCTAAAAAAATATCATGGAAACCCAAGTACATAATCCTAAAATGTCATAAAATCAACCAAAAAACATTAGAGTAGTTAAAAAAAAATCCCAAGCTTGAATTTACTTTTTTCCAATAAGATAAAAGTTTCAAACCTTCTTAATGGAATACTACTCTTTAAGACGAACTCGGTAACATCAAGATTGATCTTTTCATTGTTATAATGAGAACAATTGAACATTTTTTTTGCTCTCTATTGTTTCAATTATTTTCTCTCTTTTTCCTCTACACATAATGACCAAACTGCAAACAAAATGAAGTTTAGAATCTATACATACAGTCATCAAACAATATGGACCAAATATGTTAAATTGAACCTGCAAGGATCAAACTATAGTTTTCCATTTGTATTGAATAACAAAAATAAATGCCTTTTTTTCTTAATTTTAGCCTTTGTTCTTTTCATTTATTTTTTTCCAATAACAACTTAAAATTCTTTTCATGAAATCGATGGTTAATTCATAAAGGGAACCACTCTTAGAGACCTTGTACATGCAATATATTACAAATAAAATCGAATTATGACACATAAACAATGCAAACACTACTAGGAAATTGGCAAATAGAAACAAAAAATTTATCATTTGTGTTGCCAATTTTAACAAAAATATGCAAATACTTCTATATTATATGCCGGCAAAATCACAGATGGTATTACAGTAGGATTCAAGAAGGTAAATCGTATGGTGAGGTGGCATTTCTATCGACAGAATTGCCGACGATAATACCATCAGAATAATTTTATCGGTCCGTCCGTTGGTAATATTTAATTTATGACCTGACACTTGATCTTTTTCTCCCCTTCCCTCATTTCTACTTCTTCTTTGTGCATTTTGTTCTACAACAAATAGCCACCCCTCCCCCCAATCTCAACACATTTCAACCTCCCATAAAAAATCTGGCCACCACAATACTAGATTGATTACCATCAATGTTCTGATTCAAATTTTATTAAGGATTCTCTACCTTAAGTAAGTAAATCTATCTTTTTCTATTTTTATTTGAACATAATTTTAATTATTTTTTGTATATATTTGTAGTATATATATTTTGTTTAGACATTTACTTGTGAGCCTGTCATGTATTAAAGTTTAAAAACAATATAATAAATGCCTTTAATCAAGATTTCTTTAAATTCATGCATGTAGACCAAATTAGTATGAAAACACTACTCTTTCAACTTGAAACATGGTTTATGTAATGATTAGTGATCATGGAATGATGAATTTTCTCAACACTTAAGTCATAGAGGATTGGTAGGTAGTTTCAAGTCGTATGATCATGACTCCATCTCCTCTCCTTCCATGAATAGGACGGAAACAGAAAGTGTTTGAAAAAAATCGCTCTCCATTTTCCTTATACAATGCACGCCCCTTGCCCCTAAATGTCAAATTATACAAAGGCACTTTTAAGATTTCCACATTAACGAAATGTCTGTGTAAAGCTCCCTCATAATTTTAACCCCATGCAAAATTGGCCCCCACAATATCTCATGAAAGATTGCAAGAAAACCATTGAAATCATAAAGAATCTGTTGGATAATTTGTCCCAATTACTTTTACCACAAATTTTCAAAAAAAAAAAAACTATGCACACCACCAGTCATGATCGTTTCAAGATATTTGTAAATCAATATTTTTTGGCCAATCCAATCCTACTCCAATCAAAACGTTTAAAGAGATACTTTCTCTACATGCTCATGGCCTATTGGCGAGCAGAGCAAAGCAAAGCAAGCACATCATGGCTGTCAATATCTTTCACCCATTTTCCTTGATTGGAGGACGAACACTTTGCCATTCCAACCAACGTTAGCAGTTCAACGGCTCGAAACTGCCGCGAAGGATACATAGCCGTTCATTTTGCGCCACGTAAATCTTAGATTCTCCGACAACATGGAAAAACGTGTCCTTTTTTTTCTTTAACCATTTGCTTTACGACGCGTGTCCAACGACATGTTTTACTCAAACAGACTAACAGGAGAAAGCTTAAACCGACTCTCTGTAATGATTGGTATTGTTGAAGAGAAAAAGTATCTGCTGCCTTTGTAAACCGACCACGCTAGGATTGTTTTTCTCGTTAACGTTTGAAATTATGCCAAAACACACATCTGTATAGTGAAAGATGTTGATGGGTTTGCCTTTTCTTTTCTTGGATTTTCTTCTACCTTCTTCTTCTTCTCCTCTTATGGCCTCTACCTACCTTGGTTTGGTCAATTACTAGCCTTTTTTTATGGCTGGTGTGATGTTCTTTCGTGGAAGCAATTTTGGTCTTTGAAGTTTCCGAGAAATGCACTCTGGAGGGAGGAAAAAAGGAAGATAAAATCAACCCAGATTCCAGTTTTTTTTTTCTTTTCTTTTCTAATCTGGTCTGCTACTCAATCAATCGATTTCCAACTGTTTGCGAGGTCTCAGAGGGGATACTAATTTAAGAAATATTCTTTAACTCAAGGTCCCATTTAAAAAATTGATCCTCAAATAATACAAAATAACAGCTTGTTTTGAAAACAAATAATTCGAGTTAAATAATTATGTCCCAGTGCCGCTAGAAACCGGAATGGAAGTTATGAATTGTGTAATCTTATTTTGTTTTTGAAGAGAATATCTCCTTGGTGTGTGTGATCAGGACTAACAACATGGATTTGCTCAAGATCTTGGTACACGCAAACTTTGGTTTGAATCTGTTTGTGTGTGTTTGGGAATATGAATTATCCTTTCAACTTTGATTACTTTTGACAGAGACCAATTAATTAGGTAAATGTCAAATTAGAATCGTTCACTCAAACTCCATCCATGCTGCATGGAAGTTCTTGGACGATAACGAATTGGCATCCACTTAAATCTCTGCTCGATCCAATTGTCTAAGTCTTAAAAATGGAAAAGATCAAAGACAGAGAAATAACAATGGATTTGCTTCAGAGAATTCAACGTGTTGACATCTTACACTCCGAGCCGTGTTAGTTTTGGCAGAACTCCACTATCCGGGACGGTCAATGGATCTTTAATTTTCTATCCGTCTCTTCCTTGAGTTTCAAGCAACATTGCTGCCAAATTCTCTCCAACCTAAAGCACTCAGGAGAATTACGTGCGTTTCTAATTTTATTTTATTTCTCTTTTAGAATTTGGTGTTTTTTTATTGTTTTGACCTGAATTTCCTATACCTTACGTCCACGTGAGTTAAATCTTTTGGTCATCTTTCTATATTTTATCATGGAAAAGTAGTGTTCGAAGCACATTAGTGAAGAACCCTACTGTTGTCTTTGAAGGTATTTCACTTGAGAAGTCTCAGGTTAGATCCTGATAGCGTGTGAAGATCTAAAAACGTGAAGAATTGCCCTAGTTGAAGATGCATTAGTCTTCTCATGTATATAAAATAAAGATTCTCACACTTAAAAAATGAAGATCCTTTATAGATATTTGTTTCAAAAGAAATTTCGATTAAAATTAATTTCTTTTTGCAAATAATTTTAAAAACACAGCTGTTGTATTCAAAACCTAAGCCTGAATGCCTTTAGATTTCTAAATAACTTAGCCATTAGGCCCATAGGGTTCTCTTTCACTGAGTGAACTACTGCGATAGCAGCTATTTTCAAGAGTCCAAATCTAAGCCTTGACATGGCCCAATTAATTAGTTTCCAGACAGATGTAATCCAGCCCATCAACACTATAATTTATTTGAACCTAAATCATCGTCTACTTCTAATCCAGCTCTGTTTTTCTGCAACTTTTTTTATTTAATTTTTTTACCCATATATTCTTTTTCTTTACTGGGTCTCGTTGAAAAAACCTTTCAAGCGTTGTAAATCAGAAATGATAGTGCAATGTCTAATGCCATTTGATTATCATCTCTATTTGATAGTGCAATCTCTCAATTATCAGATTCCAATTCATAATAATGATTATTATTATTAATTAATTATATCATTGAGATGTTTTTTTTTTCTTTTGCAAATCAGTTTAATGTTGCGTTGGTTTCCAACAGTTATTTTTGCTTAATTTTGTATGACTAGAGGGGGGCGTGGTTCCTAAAATAAAGACATTACTCATTATTGACACATGGGGATGTATTGAGTTATTGCATACTATACTACTTGAGAAGTGTTGTTTTTTGTGTTTTTTATGCTAAAAGTTGTTGGATCTAGCCGCTAGGGATATTGTTTTTTTTGTTTTCTATGCTAAAAGTTGTTGAATCTAACTTGACAGTCAGATCCAAATCGCTTCAATACAAATACAGATACTACTTTGAAAGTGGCATAAGTCCCCAAAACTTCAAATTTTTCAAAAAAAAAAAAATGACTACATGCCTCATATAAAGAAGAGACCGTGATTAATGAAGAGCAATGGGGGAAGATTATTGGGTATGGTTGCCTAATCAGACACAATGTTTTCTGGCTCGAACGGCCTTTTCCCTTTTAAAATATTTTCAATTTTATTTTTTTTCCTCTTAATGTTTTTTTTCTTTTGGTAAAGAGAGAATAAATTGATGGGATTTTTTTTATATTGTACAAAAGTTGAGTGATGATGATTTTTTTTAAGTCTAATTTGGTCGTTAGACCCAAATAAATTGAGTCTGGCTCCATTATCAGACTCATTGCTATTGTGTTGGTTCCGCAGCCAATGTGATAAGAAGCAAAACTCAATGCTACTGGTTCAAGTTGTGGTGGACATAAAAGGAGTAGATGAAGCGGTGGTTAAGTGTGTGTTTGATTTAGTGGAGGAGAGTGAATGGTGGGCTATGAAAGTTTTGACTCTGTAGTTATAATGTTAGAGTTTTAATTTTTATACTTTGTCCTAAAGTAAAGGAATTTCTTTCCCTTTAACTTTTTTTCCTTTTAAGATATTTTCAATTTTTTTCTCTTTAATTTTTTTTCTTTTCTCTTATTCTTTTTTCATACTGTAAAGAGAAAATAAATTGATGAGACTTTTTTTATATTGTACAAAAGTTTGATGATGATAATTTATTTTCAATTTGAGGTTGGGTTGAATTTCCTTAAGAAAACATGTTTGTTTTGCGTTTCAAAAATTCTTTAAAAATTTTGAATTTTTTTTCTTTAATTCAAATTAATATTTTTTTATATTATTTTGATGTAATGGGAATCTCTAATTCTACAAAGATCTTTAATAGGCTGCAACATTGTTTCCAAGTGTGGCAAGGATTCATAAATGTTTCAGAATCCTTTTCTTACAAGGATTCCTTATTCATCCTAGCTACAAAAAGGAAAGAAGATTTCAAAACTAATTCTACCTTCAGATTTGATTCTCCTAGCTTATATAGGACTTCTAAAGGGCTACAAATCTGATCCTATCATATTTAGGATATTAAATTCAGATTTATTTATTTTATTGTTATTTTCTTCCTAGTTTAGGGTTTATTTATATTATTTGGGTTTAATTGTAAGTGGGCATCATATAAGTCCACATAAGGGGTCCATTAGGGTTTATTTTAGTTTGCAGTCACTATAAATAAGGGCATAACCAGACATGTAAGGGAGACAATTCAGATTAATAAAAACTTCTTGTTTGTCGCACTTTGTGTGTGTGTGTTGGTGAGATAATCTCTCTTTCATGGTTCTCTAAAGAACTGAAAAACGACTTATCGAAGAACAAATGTCTTCATGGCGTCATCCTTATACTTCTCGTTCGCGAATCAATATTCGTTGGGTGGGGGTCTCCGTTTTCAATAGTACTGGTGCCTAGGTACAAGTTATCTTTGTGTCACACTCCAATTAAACCTGATTTACTTGGCTTTCCGGGAATTGGTGTCTTTGCATGTGGGTTGTGTGACCACGTGATTACGAGGTTCGCATCATTTGGTATCAGAGCTTGGCTCCATTAATCAGGTTATATCCTTCTGAAATTTTCGTTCTTGTTGTTTCCGCAAATATTCCTTAATGTCCAATTTCTTCTTCTCCTTGATTTTCCAGCATATAAAAAAAAATATTAGTTATTTTGTTTTGTTACAGTCCAAAATATATCAGTTGAAAAAAAAATACAAAAAAAGAAAAAAAAATCGTTCAAAAAGATGTTTATTGGTTTCTACCGTAGAAAACTTAACAAGGGCAAATTGGACCAAATCAACTCGGAATTAGCTCAAATTTGATACACTTATTACTGGGACCCTAATAGCATGAAATATTAATTTTGGGGTCAATTTGATATCATTCGATTTGGTTTTCAATTTTAGGTCTAATCACGTCTGATTCATATTGTTTTTGCGTCAGTATATCAAACCTTATCGTAACTTGCTCAAACTTCATATTCTGTCTATTTGGGTTGATATCGCACTATATATTAAAGTTTAGCTCAATTAGACATCATTTACTTTAGGTTCCAGATTCGGACTTGTCGTAAACGAGTCTGTTTTACGTCAAGTTTTGAAATTCGCTTTCTTTCTATTGTTTTCATTTTTTTTTGCTGCATATTTGGGTGTTGTTTCATCATATTTTGCATATTTTGTTTCTATTGTTATTCAAGTCTTCAGTTTCGTTTGTATTTCGGATAGATTCACTTGTTACTTGCGAGACTATCATCTCAGTTTTGTTTTTGCTTGTTTTCTGGTTTTTTTTGCTTCTTGAGTCATATATATATTTGGATTGCGCTGCCAAGTTAGTTTTATTTGGTGTTGGTTTCAGTTTTGCAAGAATCGCAAGGTGAGATGAGAGGTGTGAGCATGTGAGGATATTAAGAGTGTTTGAGCGAAACACGAGTGATGTGAGGATTTGTTTTTACCACTAACCAATTTTTACAGGTATTATCATGTCAGATCAAAATAACAAATCGCGTCCTCCTGATGTAAAACTTAAATTCCAAATGCAAGTCATGACGAAGATGATGGAAAGAATGAATTTCACGATGGGGAACGCGTGTGACAGACTTGAGAAGGTGGCAATACATGGTAACATGGCTAGAACATGTACCCAAGATGTGAGGAAGGTTGGTGCTGAATTGAAATCATACCATGGCAGTGGGGATGAAAGGCCAAAATGGGATGATTATGAGGATTTTGAGGAAGACGTTGATGATAATGGTGATGGTGGTTTTAAGGATGAGACCATAGGCTATCGGAAAGGTTTTTGGCAGCCTAGAAACCGAATGGATTTCATGTATTTTGATGAGTTGTTATGGCAAAAGAAAAGGAGGATTTAAAAGGAGAGGTGGTATCAAAGGGACAGAAATAAAGAGATTGGTGTTCTAAAAAAAGAATCCAAGAGTCTATCTCGTATTCTCGGGGAGATGAAGCAAGAACTTGATGTGTTAACGGCAGCAGTCAATGCACAGCAAGCTTCACAAAGAGAGGAGAAAAAATGTTGCAATGATAAAATATGAAAGAGAACGGGTGCTACTTTCATCCAAAGTTGTTGGCGATGATTGTTGGCAATAAAAGAATTCTAAAGGCTTTAAAATGAGGCTAAGGAATTGTCCATTCAACTTTTTGGTGATTCGAGGACGAATCATCTTAAAGAGAGAGGGAATGATACGATCCAGGCAAGGCCAAATTCGGATTTTGACGTAAAATTCGCAACTATCCAGTTTTACGGAAATAGTCATAATTCTCAATCCTACCGTTGGATCGGGCTGAAATTTTATGTGGAGGCTCCTGACATGTTTTCTTACCTTGGGTTAAAATATCATGTCAATCGGAGTTCGGCAAGGCATCCAAACATGGGTCAACAGAGGTTGTACGGGTTTTGTTATTTACTTCCTTTTGACTTGTGGACTTCCTATTTGGCTAGGATTCTTTTTCTAAAAGGATACGGCAACTTATTTTGGGAATCTCCTAATTCTACAAAGATCTTTAATGGGTTGCAACATAGTTTCCAAGTGTAGCAAGGATTTATAAATGTTTCAAAATCATTTTCTTACAAGGATTCCTTATTCATCCTAGCTACAAAAAGGAAAGAAGATTTCAGAACTAATTCTACCTTCAGATTTGATTCTCCTAGCTTATATAAGACTTCTAAAGGGCTACAAATCTGATCCTATCATATTTAGGATATTAAATTCAGATTTATTTATTTTATTGTTATTTTCTTTCTAGTTTAGGGTTTATTTATATTATTTGGGTTTAATTGTAAGTGGGCATCATATAAGTCCACATAAGGGCTCCATTAGGGTTTATTTTAGTTTGCAGTCACTATAAATAAGGGCATAACCAAACATGTAAGAGAGACAATTCAGATTAATAAAAACTTCTTGTTTGCCGCACTTTGTGTATGTGTGTTGGTGAGATAATCTTTCTTTCATGGTTCTCTAAAGAACTGAAAAACGACTTATCGAAGAACAAATGTCTTCGTGGCATCATATTTATACTTCTCGTTCGCGAATCAATATTCGTTGGGTGGGGGTCTCCGTTTTCAATAGTGCTGGTGCCTAGGTACAAGTTATCTTTGTGTCACACTCCTATCAAACCTGATTTACTTGACTTTCCAAGAATAACATTAGGTTTGGCTGCGGAGACAGACCCAATTGGTTGCAAAGATAGACCCAATGCTATTGGGTTTAGCTCGGCAATAAAAGACGATGCTTTTAAGTTTATCTCCGCGGTAAGACCCAATGCTATTGGTTCAAGTTGGGGTGGACATAGAAGAAGTGCTTGAAGCGGTGGTTAGGTGTGTGTTTGGTTTGGTGGAAGATAGTAAGCGGCGGGCTTTGAAAGTTTCAACTATATGGTTATAATGTTAGAGTTTTAATATTTAGGCTTTCTCCTAAAGTAAAGGAATTTCTTTAACTTTATTTTTTTTCTTTTAAGATATTTCCAATTTTATTTTTTTTAGGATATTATATCTCGCTCGACAGCCGACCCAATACTTTTGAGTCTAGCTGGGCCGCCAGACCCAAGACTCTTAAAATATTCTCTATACTCTTCATATTTGTTTTACATTTGATGAAGAGTATAGAGTTTTGCTTTTGAGTCTAGCGGAGCGCAGACCAATATGCTAGTTGATATTGATAATGCATTTGATTTCAACCCTGTGAAAGATATAATAGATAATGCACTTCAATTTAATGTAACAATGATTCACTAACTCTAAGCTCTCTCTCTCTCTCTCTCTCTCTCACACACACACACACCCTTCCTTGTATTAAACATAAAAAGGACATTTATGGCATTTAAGTTATTTTTTTAATCTTGCATCATACTATATGTCGTATGTATGCGGTGTCATGATGATCATCTTACCAAGTAGGAATAGTCAAGAATAGCATGGGAGGAAAGGACAGAATTCTTGATTTTTATCAGTAAAAAAAAAAAAGGAGTTGCCAATAAGTATTTTAATCACTAGAAACCCTAATTAGTCTCAAAGTTCGAATAACAAACTGATTGCATAAAAAAAAGGTATTAGCACTTCTAATACACCTTACCTAAAGTAAGCTGCATTATTTATTTACCTAATATAAACTAAAGAAATATTGTGTTTTATAACTATTTGTCTGTTTATGGTTGGAAAAAAAAATCATCCTCAGTAAGATGGTCTTTATCTTATTAGGTAAAAACCTAATTGGTCTAATGTCAATATAAAAAATAAAAATAAAATAAAATATTTTTTATTTAATATCAGGAATATGTCTTTCGTATAAGTTTATAATCTCATATATTAAATAAAAATTATTTTGGTATTTTTGAAACGTATACCAAAATCCTTTGAAATTTTACAAACTTGTTAAAAAATCTATGCAAAAACAAAACCAATGTAAAAAAACATAAAAACTAAAAACTTCTTGAACAAAACGGATGAAACACAAAAAAGAAAATGAAAAACATAAAGAACACCCAACATGAACCCGAATGAACCTAAAAATGTGGTCTCAAATTCAGACCAAATTTGATCAAAACAAAAGCATATGCATGTTGAAAATTATGAAAGGATAAATAATCTATCACCCATTCACTTTAATTATCATGGAATTCTTATGATTTTTTCAAAATGGGTCTCGATTCAAAAACCAAAACCTTAGGATGAAAAACCATTTATAACATGTTATTGATAACAATAAAAACTAGATTGTTTACTAATCATGCATAAGAGAGACATTTGTGCTTAGAAATGAAACAAAAAAAATTATAATCATGTAGTTAAGGCAATGTTCTTGGGAAGAACATGAAGAACTCCTTAAGCCAAACCTAGTATATAGACAAAACAAGGGCATAAACATGTTGAGAATCATGCAATGATCAATAATCTAGCATCTATTTACTTTTATTATTAATGAATCAACATTATTTGACCATAATAGATTTCGATACCAAAACAAAAACCTGGGATTAAAACTCATTAAAACATGTTATTAATGCAAATAAACTATAGATTATTGACTAAACAAGTCCAAAGAAGTGTCTAGTGCCAAGCAATAGATTAAAACTGATTCAAATCAAGGGTCTAAGTTAATGTTCTTTGAAAGAACATTAAGAATATTGCCCAAAACCCAATAAAAAAATATCAACAAAGCAACCACTTTCAAGCCCATAAATGAACACTTTTGGCTTCTAAAACATGTTTTCTTCATCCTAATAAGTCACACAACATACTCAAATATGTTTGAATCTAAAACATCAAAAAAAACATCAAAACATCAAAATCAAACTTGAGGTACCGAATCCAAAAAACCAACTTAAAACAGCCTATATGTTCATGCAACATGGATTCATAATTGACTTTTTGAACCCATTCTGTGCATGAACAGGCCTAAAAAAACCCAGGGTAAACACCATTACATTAGCATGCATAACGTAAGTTAAACACAAACTAAAACAATATTATATATCAAAACAGACTTAAAACAATAACTTTATATATCAAAAACATTAAAAAAAAAAAAACCTTGAAAATAAAATCATTAAAAAAAACACACAACAACAAAGACGTAAATACAATTGCTCGTTGAGCATTCAAACATCTTTTCTATGCTTATAAACATAAATATGAAGCAAAACAAGTTAAATAACAACAAAAGCATATCATAAAGGGCCTACTTTTGGATTTACATGGTATGCTTAGAACAACCTCTCTTTTTGATTTTTTTGAAAAGTTTTACCCCTTACAAGCTTACAAGGCTTAAGAAAACTTGTTTTTTTACACTTGGATCTCTAACTTTATATTTCTCACTACTATTACTCTTCTTCTTTTTTCTTATCTTTTCTTCTCTTTTTTTCTGTTTTTTTTTTAACATGCTTGGAAGGGTATTTATAGGTTTTTAAGAGGTCTTAAATCCATTTTCTGACCACTTAATTTTGAGAGGAGTGTTGTGAAACCTTAAGGACCTATTGAGGAGCCTTTGTGTGCGAACACATGAAAACCAAATTAATTTTTGCAAGATAGTTGTACTGTTGGAGCTAAATAAGTAACTTACTTTCGAGGCTTTATCGAAATAATTATGATGTCATTATCACCTGAGACCAACTAAAGTTTATAGAGGGAATACATACATTTAATTTAAATCCAACCTTACTTATTTTTGAGGTCTGTAGCTAAACATTCATGCATTTAAAGTTGCCAACTTAATCAACCAACACTGTCAAAGTTGTCTGGGTTGCCTACTTTTAAGACCTCGTCAAAGCAGTTATGACATCATCATCACCTGAGACCATTTGAAGTTGGTAGAAGGGATATACACCTCTCATTGAAATCCAATCTTGCTTAATTTGAAGGTATGTAGCTCCATATTCATGTGTTTGAAGTTGCTAACCTAATCAACTCTTAAGTCTACATATTGAGTGAGGGTTGATTAAAGACAAGATATTAGGGACTTCCATGGCAAAATCAGGATGTAAACGTCTAATTTCATGGAAATAGTGTTGTAGAGGGGATGTTCTTCTTTCATTTAAAAAAAAAAAAAAAAAAAACTTCATGCCATTTGAAAGGTTCCAGGCTTCCAACCTTATCATTATAAACTGCCAATGAAGAAAATCAAGAAAGGCTAAATGACAAATTGTCTGGGTTAAAATCCTAGAAATTAGGGTTTTTAATTTAGGATTTGGCAAAGTTTTAATTTAATCCATATTTTTCTAATTATGGCACACACACCTTTAATTTCCAGCCCCTAAGTTGGCTGACTTTTTACTTTTGGTCTTTGGTTTTGAATTTATGTATTTTGACCATTAATTGACCACCAAACTTCTAATTTTTTTTAATTTAACCCCTAACTTGGCCAATTTCAACCTCTATATTCACGTGTCTTTTCTAATTTAATTCTTGATTTTAGATTTCTTCAATCAAGTCTGTAATTACCCATCAAATTTCAATATTTATCCAATTTAGCCTTTGATTTGACTAAATTAACTCGTAAAAATTTCAATTCGACCTCTAGACTTTAATTTCTTTTAATTAAAGTCTAAATTTATTTTGAAAATCAATTTTTCTTACAATTAAACCTTCAATAAATTCAAATAAACCTTAAAAAAAAATTAATGGAATCCTTAAACATCTAATTTAAAATTTTTCTCCTTAAATTAAATTTCCGTTGCCAATAGGGCCTTTATCAGTCATAAAATACACTGTTAAATTTTTCAATATGATATATTTGATTTGCCTCAACTTGTTTCCAACGATTTTTTGGGCATTCTGGTATACTTTTCTCGATTATATATATATATATATATATATATATATATATATATATATATATATTCTTCCAACATTTTTTGATTTTTTGTATTTTCTCTTCTTTTTCTTTTTCTTTTTTTTGTTTATATAGGGCTCCAAAATGGGTAACAATAGATGTCCTCTATTTATAATACTTATGGAGCAAAAACTTGTCAAGAGTTTTGTGTAATAAGTTTGTAAAGATAAACAAATTGTTCTTCAAAACTAATTTTCTCAAAGCTTTTAGTTCAGTTGATCTGAAACTTTGTCTTTGCAACAATCCTTTTTAACTAGAATTATGATCAAATTGTTTACAGCTTGGTTAACCTGAAATACCAATCTGACAATTCTCTTTAGCCAGAACCTTGATCCTTAATACCTCCTGATTACAAGGTTTAAAAACTTTATGCAACCTGATTACATGGTTGAAAATCTTGGTGTTTTTTTTTTATTGCAAGGTGAATTTGAAATTCCACATCTCAGTGGTTCCCTTAGAACAAAACATTTCATATTATAGCTCAGTTAACCAAAAATCCTAACCTAGCAATTTACTTTAACTAGAATAAAAAGTTGTCTACAACTCAATTAATCTAAAATTTCAATCTAGTGATTCCCTTTAACTAGAATCAAAATCTTTGTCTATAGCTTGGTTAACTTGAAATTCCAATATGGTGATTTTCTTTAATCAAAACCAGTGGTTCCCTTAGAATAAAACATTTCATGTTATAGCTTAGTTAACTTGAAATCCTAACCTATCGATTTACTTTGACTAGAATAAAAAGTTGTCACAACTCAATTAATCTAAAATTTCAATCTAGTAATTTCCTTTAACCAGAATTAAAATCTTTGTCTACAGCTTGGTTAACTTGAAATTCCAATATGATGATTTTCTTTAACTATAACCAAAATTTATCTACAACTCGATTAACCTGAAATTTCAATTTGGCGATTTCCTTTAACTATAACCAAAATTTGTCTATAGCTCGATTAATATGAAATTTCAATTCGGCAATTCCTTTTAATCATAACCAAAATCTCTATCTACAGCTCAGTTAACCTGAAATTCCAATCTGGTGATTCTGTTTAACCAAAACATTTCTATAGTTTGGTTGACGTGAAATTCCAATATGATGATTTCCTTTAATCAAAACCAAAATCTATCTACATCTCAATTAACCTAAAATCCCAATCTGACGATTCCTTTTAACTAGAACCTTGGTCTTTGTTTTCAGTTTAGTTAATTTAAAATCTCAATCTGACGATTCTCTTTAACTATAACTAAAATTTGGTAATTCAATGGGAGCTTTCCTAAAGACTCGTTTTTATTAGTATTTTGAATTGTCTGAGTTCGATTTCAAGAATGTTCTTTTATAAAAATAAAAAATTATGCAATGTTTTGGGTTTAAATGCATGCTTTCTTACCTGGTTTAGAACACATAGGTTACACCATTTCTTTGGTTTTATATGAACTCCTTTTTCTAGTATGAGCTCGTTTATGTTTTCAAATTTGTATGCCTGAGTTAGGATCTATTTTTTGTGTTGCCCCTTTTATCCACTATATTTTTAGGAAGAAGTCTCCACCTTTTGTTTTTTGTGGAGCCCTTTTTTACTCCACTAAATATATAATTTGACACTGCTTTCTATTATGTTCATGTCAATGTTTTAATTGCCTTTTCCGTTTTAAGGGTTTTTTTTTAATTTTATTTTAGCACATATATATTTTTCAAGAAGAAAAACTTCAAAAGACTTGGTTTTATTTATGAAACTAAAACTTTCAACGTATGCATCAAAACAGTTCCTTAAGCAATTTCTATTGAGGGTTTTATCAAATTTCAGAATGTGGTTTTTGTTTAGGTCAAGCTTTTACCAGAGGTGACCTTCTATTTTAGTTTTTCAAGAAGGTTTCAAGTGTTTATTTGAAGAAATCTGTATAGAATAAACGTTTTTGTTCATGTTAGAATTTACATTTTTTTTTTACATGAATAAAATTTGTTTGCCATTTATTGATCACTTCGCGTGAACTATAAGATCATTGTTTATCAATCTGGGATGTGTATGCTTGATTAGAAAGGGCTTCTAAAGGCATATAATACAGAATATAGCTATGGGCTATGAAAAAGACTGATGTTTTTTAGGCTCAAGAAGAGTTTAAAATTTTAAAAGACTCAATATCACTTTGCTTCTGCCTCTTTTCCTTCGTAAAGTCATCATATGGACTTTGTTTGGGTAGACTCTCTTTCTTAATGAAAAGTCTTGCTTAGGGACCTTTCCTTTAGTCTTAGAGCATTATCAAACCATTATTTTATTTTTCTCTTGATATGATTGTTTCTCATTTCAAACACACATTGTTAGTATTGATAAACTTTGTCCTTTTATGAAAAAACTTACAAGTGAATACCAACCATTTATCTATGCAATTCATAATGCTTTTTAGAGGCAGGTTTTATCTCAAGGTTAGCTTTGGTTTGTCTAATTTGGTCACCTTTTAATCTAGAATTGCTTAAATCTCATCTTGAATATGTTAATGATTCATTCCTTGCAATCAAGCATAAAACCAATTCTTTTCAAGATTTTTATTTTGAAAAAGGGTTTCAAATGCTGTGAGGTCATATAATTTTTAAAGAGAGGTTCTTTACACTAAGAATTCATAGTCAAACTTCATTTTATTGACTTAGAAAGAAAACTAGATACATCAGGCATAATATCTTTTTTCAGAATTAAAATTTACAAGTTTAACTAGATCTTCTTAATCTATTCTAAACAATCTTAGAGCTCCTTATAAGAAATTCTTCTTCACTACATAAGAACCCTCGTAGTTTGCTACCTATTGACCTGGTCTTTTCCTAGTAAAGGCAATATTTTCTTCAGAACTAGATCTCCTTCCTAGAACACCCAAGGTCGAACTTTCTTGTCATATGCCTTAGTCATTCTTTTCTGGTAAAGTTGTGATGACAAATCATAGCTACTCTTATATCACTGATCAGGTTTAGTTGTTCATGTCTAACCTTAAACCATTCAGCCTCTTCTAGCTCAGGATCTATCAATACTCCCAACGAAGGAATTTGCACTTCCAAAGACATCACAACCTCCATTCCATATGCTAAAGAATACGGGATAGCTCCCGTTGAAGTTATGACTACAGTATGATATGCGTGTGAAGGAAAAATGACAACATCTTAAGCTAATCTTTGTAAGTACTCATCATTTTTTTTTAAATAATCTTTATGACATTCTTATTAGCAGCTTTTACATTACCGTTCATCTTCGACCTGTACGATGAGGAATTAGAATGCTTGATTTTCTATTTGGTACAGTGCACCATTATTATCTTGCCATTGAAGTTTTGTGTATTATCGGTCACTATCTTTTCCAATGGATCATATCGATAGATCAAGTCTTTTTTCTATAAATCTTTTCATCACCTTTTGTGTTACATGAGTATATGAATTGACTTTTACGTATTTTGTAAAGTAGTCAATAACCACAAGGATAAACTTATGCTCATTGGTGGCTTTTGAGTTAGCAAACTCAATCACATTAATTCTTCACATCACAAATAGGCATGGAGATGTTAGATTAAATTACGGAGCAAAAACACAAATATATTTATATTTTTACAAATTAAAAAATAGAAACCAAGCAATGGAAAATATTACTTAAGTAAATTTGCATAAATTTATAAAATCTAATTTTATGCTTAATGGAGTATGTGTAAGTTATAATTTGTAATCAAATTAAACATCATAAAGCAAATAAATTTAATTAATACATAATAGTATTAGTATGAGTAAAACCACATAAATCCCAATAATTATAAAAATAAACACCGGAGATGGTCAAGAATTCAGCCAGTTCTTGCTTGAGATTGATGATTAGTACTTAAAAGTGCATGTTTATCAAGGTTTTATATCATCATTTTGCACTTGAAGTATCAATAACTCCTTAACTAAAGCATGTTTTATAATAACAAGTTTGATGTTATAAGATACCTTAATTTATGGTAAATGCTCATTTTAAATGCAGGACTATCACATAAATAAAAGGATTGATTGATGAGTTTAAGCATTGAAAGTTAAAGGACAAAGAGATGGCCAAACTTAGAAAAGAGATGTCGGTGCAGTCCAAACCGGAACATTGATCGGTAATTGGATCATATCTGGAGCTCTAGATTTCGGATTTAGGTCCACTTTATATGGATGGAAAGGTAAGACAAAAGCCTACAACTTTCATGAGGAGCCCAAGATTTGAAAAGGTCGTTTTGAAGTCCAAATTGAAGGAACAACGAAGAAGTCCGAAGCTGTCCTGCAGCCCAAACACTATTTAGTGTTCAGCCCATATCTTGAGTTCTAGAAGTCCAAATGACCTCATCTTTTTTTTGTTGGAAAGCTGAGACAATTTCCTAGAACATTCTTGAGGATTCTGGGCAAATTATGATGTTAGCAATGACGTCTTGATCAGACAAGAAGATAAGGATTGTTATCTAGTCAAGATGTGGCCACCCACTCATCAATTAGTCAACAAATCAATAGTTCCAAATTTTGGCCTATAAAAGGAGGCACTTACCATGTATTGAGGCATCTTGGTTTCCAGATCAAGATCATGCTCTTGCTTTCTCTCTTTGTATTGCTTATGTTTTTCTTTCATTAATATCAAGATTATGCACTTCATTTCCTTTCTTTTTACTTAGTTAACTTCTTTCTCATTTATGTTCTTATCTTGTCTATTTATGTTTCTTTCTTTCATTATGTTTAGCTAAGTTAATTATGTCAAGGTGAAAAGGGTACACTAATGGTGTAAGAATAAGTATAATATAAACTTAACATGGACCTTAACGTTGGATACTAACATGTTTTATATTTGTTATCTTGTTCACTTTTAATACTTTGCTTGTTAAATGATTAATCTAGATTTATGTTGTATAACACTTGGTACAACAAATACTTGGTACTTTCATAGCCCATACTGTATGGTATAACCGACACCTGAGCTATGAAAGGGACTTGATTTGTTGTTAACATAAGTTATAATCATGAATGCCTGCCAACATTTACAAGTATTAGCTTTATTCGAATAAGATAACTAATGTAATCATGTTAACAATTTATAATCTGATTGGAACCTCCTTTATGTGTGGTTTCCAATTGAGTAATAAGAGTTTATATTATACTTGTTTGAAGTACCATTAGTGGATCCTCTAACCTTGACATTCGTTTTTATCATTGGTTAATCCTTACATTAATCTTCCAACTCAAAGTTCTCATTAATTTCTTCATCTTCTTCTATTACTACTACTACTACTACTATTGTTATTATCATTATTGTTATTGTTGTTATTTACATTCTGTAATATATCCCTTTGATCTTTTCATAAACTCAGTATATAGGCTGGAAACCTGTGACCCGGTCTTTTGGATCATTCTCATGTGTAACAACGCCACGTACTGAGTATTGTAATTGTTATTGTTATTATTATTGTTGTTGTTGTTGCTTTGTTATTTATAATTTATACAATTAACCTCTCTGTGGTTCGACCCCGGTCTTGCCGGGTTATTTATTACTTCGACACTCCTGCACTTGGGAAAAGACATCAAGCTTTTGATCGTGTCAAGTTTTTGGCGCCGTTGCCGGGGAGGTAAATTCTTGTATAAATTATAATATTTAATTTATTTTCTCTTTTCACTTTTCATTTTATCTATTTTTGTTTCCTTTGTTTTGTTTTGTTTCTTTTTCTTCTATTTTCTTTTCTTGCTTTTATTCTCTTCTTACACGTGCATGAGAGTTTGGTCACGTACATTAAGTGGTAGACTTTGTAGGGTATCCTCATCATTTTCAGAAAATATGGCCGAAGAAGATAATCAATCACTTCATAATGAGAATAATGAGAATAACCGTATGAGAACACTTAGAGACCACATGAATCCCACAAGAACAAGTGCACCCTCATGCATAGTTTTCCCTCCTGATGCATCTCATTTTAATTTTAAGCCAGGCATTATTCAACTTTTACCATCTTTTCATGGCTTAGACTTAGAAAATCCATACTTGCATTTAAGGGAATTTGAGGAGGTCTGTAATACCTATAATGACTCAAATTGTAGCATGAACACCATTCGATTAAAGCTTTTTCCTTTTTCATTAAAAGATAAAGCTAAAACATGGCTACAAAATTTGAGACCAGGATCCATTCGTGCTTGGGATGATATGCAACAACAATTTTTAAAGAAGTTTTTTCCATCTCACAGAACAAACTCTTTCAAAAGACAAATCATCACTTTCACTCAAAAGCCAGGAGAAACATTTTACCAATGTTGGGATAGGTATCGAGATTTGCTTAATACTTGCCCTCATCATGGTTTTGAAACATGGAGATTGGTTTCACATTTTTATGAGGGTTTAACACCTAGAGATAGGCAAATGGTTGAATTGATGTGCAATGGAACTTTTGAAGATAAAGACCCTAATGAAGCAATGGAGTATCTAGACTTGCTAGCTGAAAATGCTCAAAATTGGGACACCACAGGTACTTATGAGGCACCAAGTAAAACTCAACCTCATACATCTAGTGGAGGTATGCACAACCTTAGGGAAGATCATGACCTCCAAGCCAAGTTTGCATCTTTAGCTAGAAAAGTCGAGGCACTAGAATTAAAAAAGAGTGGTCAATTAAAATCTGTTTCGAGACATTGTGTGTCAAATCTGTGAAACAAATGAGCATGCAACCAATGATTGTCCAACTTTGCCTTCTTTCAAGGAATGCCTCCATGAACAAGCCCATGCTTTAAACAGTTTCCAAAGACCCAACCATAACCCATACTCACAAACATATAACCCTGGTTGGAGAAATCACCCAAATTTTAGTTGGAAGAGTGATAGCAACAATGCACAAACTTCACATCCACCGTTTCAAGCACACCATAATTTCCAAAATTCTCATGGATATGCACCTCCTTATGCTCCACCTCCTAGAAGAAATTTTGAGGAAACATTGCATGCATTCATTGAAAAGCAGGAGACAATCAACACTCAACTTGCTCAAAGCATGACCGATTTTAAAGATGCTCTTGCAAAATTAACATCTGCTCTCAGTTTCCAAGAGAAAGGTAAGTTTCCTTCTCAACCACAGCAAAATCCAAAGGGGCAATACAATGCAAATGCAAGTAGTTCTGGAAGCCAACACATGGATCAAGTCAAATCAGTCATCACTCTTCGTAGTGGTAAGGTTATTGAAAAACCTATTCTTGAACCTTGTGAGAAAGATGATGAGTCTATCTCTGAGGGTAAGGAAGGGGTTGAACCTGAACATTGCAAAGAAAAGGCTGATTCCCCGCCAGCACTTCCATTTCCTCATGCCATGACCAAACAAAGGAAAGTCAATCACAACTCTGAAATCTTTGAAATTTTCAAACAGGTAAGGATCAATATACCTTTGTTGGATGCTATTAAACAGGTTCCTTCCTATGCTAAATTTTTGAAAGATCTGTGCACTGTGAAGAGAAAATTGAATGTGAAAAAGAAAGCATTTTTAGCCGAACAAGTAAGTGCCATTCTTCAGAACAATAATGCTTTGAAATATAAAGACCCTGGTTGTCCTACAATTTCTTGCTTTATTGGAGAACATAAAATTGAAAGAGCCTTACTTGATCTTGGAGCTAGTGTGAATTTACTTCCATATTCAGTTTTTCAAAGTCTCAATCTAGGTGAGTTAAAACCAACTTCTGTAACTCTTTTACTCGCCGATAGATCTGTAAAAGTGCCTAGAGGAATAATTGAAGATGTGTTAGTACAAGTCGATAAATTCATTTATCCTGTGGATTTTATTGTCTTGGACACACAACCTGTTGAAGCATGTAATTCATTTCCTATTATTTTAGGACGTCCATTTCTTGCAACTTCTAATGCATTGATTAATTGTAGGAATGGACTCATGAAGTTATCTTTTGGAAACATGACATTAGAGATGAATATTTTCAACGTTTGCAAGCAGCCTGGAGATGATAATGATTTACAAGAAGTAGATCATATTGAAGAATTAGTTCATGATCAACTTGAATCTACTTTGAGTAAAATTGAGTTGGATGAATATGAAGATTTGCAAATGATTTATTCTCAGGAAGAAATCACGGATGAAAAAGGCACCGAAAATATTGATGCCGATCTTTTGTCAAGAGTGACAACAGATTTGATATCTGACATCACACCAATCGATGATTACTTTCCTGAAGAATCCTTACTTTCTCTCAGTTCAATGCCTTGGTTTGCTAAAAATATCAATTTTCTTGCAACAGGAGATTTGCCAGCTCACTGGAGTACCGAAGACAAAGGAAAGTTTTTGAACGAAGTGAAGAACTTTTACTTAGATGACCCTTACTTATTCAAAAATTGTCCTGATCAAATATTTCAAAAATGCATTCCCGACAATGAGGTAAGTAATGTCATTAAACTTTGTCATTCTGAAGCATGTGGGAGTCAATTCTCATCAAGAGAGACGACTGCAAAAATCTTACAAAATGGATTTTATTGGCCCACCATGTTCAAGGACACACATGCATTCTGCAAAACTTGTGAAAATTGTCAAAAAGTTGATACTAGTCAAAAAGTTTTGCTTTATAATTCTCAACTCCATTTATTTCCTGAAAAACTAAGATCAAGATGGAGCGGTCCATTTATTTTGAAACATGTGTATCCTTATGGGGCCCTTGATATTGAGAATCCAAAGAATGACAATGTTTTGAAGGTAAATGAACATCGTTTAAAAGCTTACTTTGATGAGTTTCCTAGTGAAAATGAATCCATTGGTTTGAATAATCTTATTGATAAAGGTTGATTATTTTGTTTTTCTCACATTTTTTTGTTGCTTTTTAGTGTGACTTTTGTTTTGCTAGTCTCTCTTTCACCCCGGTCAAATGGCGGATAACGGTACTCCGTGACTTAAGTCGGTTCTTTCAGTTTCCCAAATAACTGATATCTGTATATGTTTGTATAATTCTTAACTCTTTTTCTTCCTTCTTTGAATCGCTTCTCTAATTCTCTTTTGCAAATGGACACCACTCTTGAAAAGTTGAAAAGGTATTTTCCCGCTTTGCCTCCACATGCGATTAATAAAATTTACCGTGCTAGGTGTGCAAGATTGAGGTTGTTAATGAATCATGGAATTCCTGAAGATATCCGCTGGCTAATTGAAGCAAAGGTCCGATTATCAGGTGAGTCCTCCAATTCTTTCATTTCACACATGCCTGGAACAGGTAAAAGCACTTTTGCAAAGAAACGTCGTGCAAAACGACTGAAAGTCTGTCACAGATGTGCCAGATGGACTTGTAATGCGACATGTCGTTCTTTAGGAATGGTATCTGTAAACCGTGAAGATAAGATACAATTCATTAAGGATGGCCTGAGTAAGGGGTCTTTAGATAATCTTTTGTTGACCCTTGAGACGCATCCTAGTGGAGATGTACATCGTGTAATTCATGATTTATGGCCACAATTCCATAAAGAACATGATCGACTTAGTCTTGGGAATCTGACTAAAAAAACCCTGTTTGCCAGTTTTTAAGAAAAACTGGATGGGAAGCCTATCCCCGACCCATAGAGGGCGTTTAAGCCGTTTCTTGGACGTAAAACCAAGGGAAGATGTGAGCCACAATCACAACTACCTGTACATACATGCTTTTTTCAAAATAAATAATTAATAAAGAGAGAGAGAGTTTGTGAGACTACAGCTGGCCTACATATAGGTGGTATGATTGCATTTTCACTTTTTCATCTATAAATTCTTCTCTTCCTTCCCTTCATTTCTACTCATCCCATATATTCATCAAATATAGAAGTGTGTAGAAATGGCAGGTTCCTCAAGTCATCATATAAGAAATATTTGTGTTTTCGGTGGATCCAGTTCTGGGAAAGAAAAAGAGTTTTTAGAATCAGCAAATCATCTTGGCCGGTACTAGCTGAGAGAAAGATTCATTTAGTGTATGGGGAGGTAGCCTTGGGTTAATGGGAGGTGTGTCAATGGCTGCATTTTTAGGAGGCAGTCAAGTTTTGGGGGTTGTCCCCAAAGCTTTAGCAAATGGGGACATCATTGGAAAAACAATTGGAGAAGAACTACAGGTCCCAACAATGTCTGACCGACTGAATACCATGTTTTAACCATGCTGATGCCTTCATTGCCTTACCAGGTGGTCTGGGCACATTGAAGAGATCTTTCATATTTCATCTTGGGCCCAACTGCACATTCACCATAAACCCATAGGTTTGTTAAATGTTAATGGTTTTTATGATAAGTTGCTGTCTTTCCTTGATCAAGCTGTGGAACAGGAATTTTCTAACATCTTCGGCACGACGAATCATAATCTCTGCTGCTGCTACTGCTGAACAATTGATTGACCAACTACAATCTTTCACCCCTGTCATTGATCCCTGCATGAGTCGTCTAGATTGGTCAACTAAGGAAAGCCGTAAAAAGCTTAGATTAGATTTGAGCCTTCATCTGTGAAACCTTGTGTCTTTTGGTTTTATTAATAGCATATTATTTTGTTTTGTTACTTCTTATGTTTGTTTAAGTGTGTTTCAGGTTTGTCATTGTTCGCTGTTTCAGGTGATGTCTTCTATACTCTATCTTTCTACCTTCGAACATTGAGGACAATGTCTCGTTTTGGTTGGGGGGAGAGGGTAGTAGTTTAAAAAAAAAAAAAAAAAAAAAAATACTAACTTGCTAACTGTTTTTGCTATTATTAAAAACCATTTGACAAAATTGTTATTAGGATGGCAGAGTATGGAATCAATTTTATTGACTCTAGAGACGCATCTTAGTAAGTTTCATTACCAAGGTCTATCATAATACTTCTTGAAATATTCAGGTTTACAAACTCTCACATTGTTATCACTTGATTCTGCTTTTATACTCATTTAACAAGTATTATTAAACCTTCATTTTCACACACACACTTTAACATATGATTGTGGGTTGCACATTGGATTATTACATTAATTATGTTCTTTTGTTGAAGGTAACAACTAAGGGAAAGGATAGTATATAATTTTTAAAAAAAAAAAAAAAAAAAAAAAAAAAAAAGATAGTATTGATGATAATAAAACGTGGATAAGTTTGGTTTCGTAGCCTCCATAACCTAAGCAATTAAGCCCGAAGGGGTGTTTTTAACACCTAATACCCTAAAGTCAACTGACTTGGGAGCTATTGGCCCAAAGCTCGTTACATGGGTTAAGGAGAAAAGCTTAAGGGAATCAAACATTGCACTATCTACGTATCAGTATCTGCAACCCGAGTTGTTAAGCTCGTAGAGGTGTCTCAACACCTAATGCCCTAAGACCAACTGGTCTGGGAGTCATTAGCCTAAAACTCGTTACACGGGTTAAAGATACATTGTGTTTTAAGTTGTATGTGTATATAAATAAAAAAGAAAAAAAGAAAAAAAAAAGAAGAAGAAGAAAAAAAAAATAATCCCAACCCAAGGAAGTTCACCTTAAACATTTGAACATAATATTGTTTTCTTCCAACAAAAGCCCCATCATCTATGTTTTCATTGAGCACACAAAAAGAAGGTTTATTAATATCTTGTTTACGAAGTATGAAGCAGGAATATAAATTTAATGAGAGTTTGTTTATCTGGATAGATTAATGGAAGTTGAATGATGAATGCCTTGCTTTGTGGAACTTGCAAATTGTTTCTCTATTTTAACGCTTTAGATTACTAGGGACTAGTAATAAGCTGGTTGGGGGGTGTGATTAGTACTTAAAAGTGCATGTTTATCAAGGTTTTATATCATCATTTTGCACTTGAAGTATCAATAACTCCTTAACTAAAGCATGTTTTATAATAACAAGTTTGATGTTATAAGATACCTTAATTTATGGTAAATGCTCATTTTTAAATGCAGGACTATCACATAAATAAAAGGATTGATTGATGAGTTTAAGCATTGAAAGTTAAAGGACAAAGAGATGGCCAAACTTAGAAAAGAGATGTCGGTGCAGTCCAAACCGGAACATTGCTCGGTAATTGGATCATATCTGGAGCTCTAGATTTCGGATTTAGGTCCACTTTATATGGAGGGAAAGGTAAGACAAAAGCCTACAACTTTCATGAGGAGCCCAAGATTTTGAAAAGGTCGTTTTGAAGTCCAAATTGAAGGAACAACGAAGAAGTCCGAAGCTGTCCTGCAGCCCAAACACTATTTAGTGTTCAGCCCATATCTTGAGTTCTAGAAGTCCAAATGACCTCATCTTTTTTTTGTTGGAAAGCTGAGACAATTTCCTAGAACATTCTTGAGGATTCTGGGCAAATTATGATGTTAGCAATGACGTCTTGATCAGACAAGAAGATAAGGATTGTTATCTAGTCAAGATGTGGCCACCCACTCATCAATTAGTCAACAAATCAATAGTTCCAAATTTTGGCCTATAAAAGGAGGCACTTACCATGTATTGAGGCATCTTGGTTTCCAGATCAAGATCATGCTCTTGCTTTCTCTCTTTGTATTGCTTATGTTTTTCTTTCATTAATATCAAGATTATGCACTTCATTTCCTTTCTTTTACTTAGTTAACTTCTTTCTCATTTATGTTCTTATCTTGTCTATTTATGTTTCTTTCTTTCATTATGTTTAGCTAAGTTAATTATGTCAAGGTGAAAAGGGTACACTAATGGTGTAAGAATAAGTATAATATAAACTTAACATGGACCTTAACGTTGGATACTAACATGTTTTATATTTGTTATCTTGTTCACTTTTAATACTTTGCTTGTTAAATGATTAATCTAGATTTATGTTGTATAACACTTGGTACAACAAATACTTGGTACTTTCATAGCCCATACTGTATGGTATAACCGACACCTGAGCTATGAAAGGGACTTGATTTGTTGTTAACATAAGTTATAATCATGAATGCCTGCCAACATTTACAAGTATTAGCTTTATTCGAATAAGATAACTAATGTAATCATGTTAACAATTTATAATCTGATTGGAACCTCCTTTATGTGTGGTTTCCAATTGAGTAATAAGAGTTTATATTATACTTGTTTGAAGTACCATTAGTGGATCCTCTAACCTTGACATTCGTTTTTATCATTGGTTAATCCTTACATTAATCTTCCAACTCAAAGTTCTCATTAATTTCTTCATCTTCTTCTATTACTACTACTACTACTACTATTGTTATTATCATTATTGTTATTGTTGTTATTTACATTCTGTAATATATCCCTTTGATCTTTTCATAAACTCAGTATATAGGCTGGAAACCTGTGACCCGGTCTTTTGGATCATTCTCATGTGTAACAACGCCACGTACTGAGTATTGTAATTGTTATTGTTATTATTATTGTTGTTGTTGTTGCTTTGTTATTTATAATTTATACAATTAACCTCTCTGTGGTTCGACCCCGGTCTTGCCGGGTTATTTATTACTTCGACACTCCTGCACTTGGGAAAAGACATCAAGCTTTTGATCGTGTCAATTGACAGTAATAAATATAGAATTGTCCACACCGTCGTTTCGGCTACAACTGATCAAGTTTGAAAACTTCTACAGCCTTCCAAATTCAAAATAAAATAAGAAAAAAAAACAATAATAGGAAAAGTAGGCTACCTCCCCACAATATTATCTCGGTCGAAGTCTAAAAAAAGACAGACAAAAAAAAAAAAAAAACTTTCTGAGACGATAATGATAATATTTAAAATCCAAATGGAAAATGGGTTTTTGTTTTTATTATTCTAATTCTGGTATCCTCACACCTTTTTAAATTATGAGACTAGTCCTATTTGTGGTTCATGGCTGCTCCTCCCAATAAATGTGCTTTCAGGAGATCGAACTTCTATTCTCATCCTTGCAGGGATATTACAATGCCTTAATTTGATATTTTATATTTGTTGTTTTAAAAAATATATATATATTTAAATAATATATTTTTTATTTTTTAAAATTTATTTTTTACTTTAAAACATCAAAATAATTTAGAAATATTAAAAATATTAATTTGAAATAAAAGAAATATAAAAAAAAAACATTTTTAAAATAATAAAAACAAAAAAAAAAAACAAGTTGGAAGTTTTATTTGTTTTTGCGGTCTTCTAAAAAATTGAATTCTTTTTTGTTTTTATTTTAAATTAATTTTATAATATTTTTTTATTATATTTTAATTTATTACTATTAAAATAAATTTTAAAAAACAAAACTATTATTTTACCATATTTATAAACAATTTTTTTTTTACCACCACAGCATAAAAACACTATCTGTAGAATATATCCAATCCTCAAAATGTTTGGCCAACATCAATTGCCTCTCGCTCTCCTCTGCTTCACTATCTCACCCTTTTTTTAATAAAAAATAAAAATAAAAACTTCAGCTTAATAAATTTGTTGTTAAACTTTCACATTTTCAGAATTGAATAGAAAAGTTGGCTTAAGTATACCTCACAGGAACTCTATCTCACTCTCTCACTAGCAGAAATTTCTGGAGCAGAGAACATGCATTGAGAATGTCATTCTTTCATTTGTAAGTTTGTGTCTTAGTTGTATACTTAAGGACTTGTTTTTGGAAATGGGTTTGCTTCAAATTCTGTTCTTGTTTCTCAATTTGGAGTCTGGCTTCCTGAAAATTATTGATAAAAGTGAATAGAATCTTCAATTCATTGTGGGTTTGGTTTCAATATGGGTTTTGACTGTTCTTTGAATTGATGAGTGGAATTTATTTTATTCTATGAAAATGCATGCTTTTGTTAGCATTGATAGTGTGCTGCATTGCTGTAACTAGAAAAAACCGACACTGTCATTGTTTTTATTGGCATTATCTGTCAATTTTGGATGTAAGCACAGGCTATGGTTTCATGAGGTTCCATCAGCTTGATTCAACTTTTTTAACATGAAAGAAGTTTGAGTGTGCAATAAATGGGCTGGAACTTGGAATTCCCTCTAAATTTGCTCACATTAGTAGATTTTGATTGACTATTCTGAATTAGCTTTGTTATATTTGGTGATTTTAGTTGATTGCATTGACTTGTGTAGAACTTGAGAAACAATTTAAACTACTCAAGATGGAAAAAATGTTCGTAGAGCTGATCATGATACGAGGCCACCTATTGGAACCCTCTTTAGCAACCCTTCTTTTGATATTCATGTATCTCCAGAACTTAAGATGCCACCTGTTATAAATACAAATTAAATGATTTTTCAAGTTTGTTCTATTCTCTTACAAAATTCTTTGAAGGATTTCTCCAGATTGACATTTTGGTGAGGTTGTAGAAATAAAAGAACATGAACTTGTCTGCATACCTTGCAATCATAATAATTATTGATGTTTGCAACATGGATGAATGGTTTTGCTTAGGATCTGACAATTGTATCTGGATAGATAGTTCTATAAAATATGTGACTCTTTTTCCTTTCAACCATCTCTCAGGAGATTGTCTGTTCCCCATTTAACATGCAGCCATGTTCCAAACAATCTTCTATGGCCAACTCTGCGTTATGTGTTGGAATACACACATTTTCAACCAAATGCACAACAGTCAAACAATTGTACATCAATCAGGAAGAAAATATGTCCCGCATATGCTTCTATTAGTACCTTCCCAAGAATTGATGATTTTGTAGCCTTGCAAATCAGTGATGATGTCGGAGAGACTACAGGTTCTAGCAAGCATTACAAGTCAAAAATTCCTCTTGATCCAGCTGAGAAGCAGACTATCAGTGAGGAGGTTCAACCGGATGGGTGCCAATACTCCGCTGAAATTATCAATGACCTTCCCAAAAAGAGAAGAAAAAGAAAGAAAAAACATGGGAACAAAGGGAGGATTCCATGGAACAAAGGCAGAAAACATACTGCAGGTAAGTGTATATCAAATAATTCCCTTCAAGGCTTAATGAGGTTGATTAATCCTGTAGTTTTAACTTCTTTTATTTTGTAGAGACCCGTGCACTGATAAAGCAAAGAACAATTGAAGCCTTGACAAACCCCCAGGTGAAGTCATGTAAGGATTAGTTAGTTTTTTTACAGCTTGTCTTCTGTGCAAGGGAATTCTTGGAATAGTTAGGGTTCATATTGCATGGTTTAACTATAGTACTAAACAGTTTTTTCCTCAAATTTAAGATCTTCACTGATGAGTATGTTAACTCATATATGCTGCATCTCATGGAATAGCAAATAAAGCTCATACCACAAATCATTTTATTTTTTTTTCATTACCAAACAGATGAATGCTTTGAATTCATTTTTTCTTGCTTGATTATTATTTATTTCGCATAGAATCTGAGACAGTAACAAGCACACCTCCCCTCTCTCTCCTTTTTGACAGGTAATTGTCCTACTTTGTATATTACTTTTGTTTTTCCTCTAAAACTTGATTTCATTTCCTCTCAATTTTCAGGTTAGGAAGAAGATGTCAGGGCATCCCCGTGCTCATAGGTAAAGTTTATGCTCTCCAATATCTTTATAAATATACTCAACAAATGTTGTGAAAGTTATACGTGAAAAAATGGGGCTGCCAAATACATGATGTTCTACATAACCACATTTCCATCTATATCCACTTAAAATATTACGTGGATAATGACCTCAAATTGAAGCTTATAGTAATGAATTTGGATATGGTTTATGCTCAGTTAACTCAGTAGATGATTTTTTGAACGAGGAAGCTTGACTCTGACTCAGTGAAACTTTTAAGAATTTCAGGGTTTTAATATTTGCTGAGAGTATTCTATAACCTCTATAGGCTCTGCAGCCACACAAGTTTTTCAACTGAAAATCACAATTCAAACAAATTCCTTGCAGTGAAGCGATCAGGGCAAAGATAAGTTCTTCGCTCAGACAACTTTGGGGTAAACGTTTGAAATGGAAAAGGCTGAGAGAAATTTTTTTTCTCTCATGGACTCAAAGAATAGCAAGAGCAGCTAAGGAAGGAGGCATTGACCAACAAGAGCTAGACTGGGATGGTTACGATAAAATAAAAAAAGAAATAACTCTCAAGCAGCTTCAGGGTGCCATGGAAAAGGCAAAGGGAGAGGAGATTGCAAAGAGAAAAGTTGAGAGGGAAAAAAAGGAAAAAGAAGAAAAGATGGAAAGGGTTGCTCAGAAGAGAAAAGAGCGGGAAGAGAAAGCAATGGAAAGAGAAGAAACAAAGAGGAAGGCACACAGAAAATCAAAGGAAAAAACAGAAGAGTCATCTGTTGCCCGAAAGTTGACACTTAAGAAGAGATTAACAAAGGTAACCTACTGGCTACAGTGCAACATGAAAAATCTCACTATCAATTTGAGGAGAAGTATATGAAATTTGATTTTTTGGGGTGCACATTGATACAAAGAATTGAATTAGGAATAATTGAGTCTTACTGACTTCATGGATTAGGAATCATATATTTAGAACTTAGAATTAATTTTTAATCGATCATGTTGGAGCCACACTATGGAAGACGTTGACACAGCAGTCTATCATGTACACTGTTTAGTTACTCATAATCCTTTTTGTTAAAGCCTAATATGTAGATGTTGGATATGCTCGTATGATCCAACTACTATCTTTGTTCTTGGTATCTTCTGCATTAAACAAGCATTTCCAACATGAGACCACGCTTTGTGGGTCCTATACATCAAATGTTGTTCCACATTGATGGTTTTTTTTTTTTTTTTTTTATATATATATGTTTGTCTTTACAAGGGCTATATGTTGTCTCTATAGATTCGAAAAAAGAAATCCACTGATGATCAGATGATTAGTCAAGGGGCATCATCGCCTTCCCTTAGCCGAGCTTGGGAGAAACTGAACGCAGAGATTTGTAAGAGAGAAAAGGTTCCAAGAGAAACTTCACTTGCGGAGCAGATCCAAGCTGCCAAAAATAAAAAAACTGAATCCAATACTAGGAAAGCTTTGGCAACACCATCTTTTCCACTCGTTTGCTGAGATGAATACAGTGAGCAGAGAGTTGCATCCTGTGAAGCAACTGAAACTCAAGTTGCATTTTTCCCTATTATGACTTCCATCCACCTGCTGTTGTTGCTGACACTCGAGCAATCGTCCCCTGCACAGATGCTGTCTGGGAAGGGATGAAATCCGGGACTTTTCTATGAAGGATAACTACTGGAATTGACACTAGCACTCCGATTTATTTCTACTGTAACGTGTAAATGTATTTAATATATTAATAAAAGTTTATTTATTTTTAATATTTATTAAATATTTAATTAATGAAATATAGAGTAAAGTTAAAGTTCATGGAACAAAAATATTTTACAAATAAAATTATAAAGTTATTATAATTATAAAATTCTTATTGCATCGAAGTATTATTTTTAAGGATTAAAGAATAGAAACCCAACATCTCTTCCATGCCCCACTGTAATATTTTCAACTATATTTATCTTTCTTCCCTTTCCCTCTTCCCTAGCAGCCGCATTTTGTCTGAATCTATTTATTTGCTAATTTTGATATACACTAAGCTAGTTGAATTCTATATCATCCTTCAAGGCAAGAGAGCTCAGTTGGGCAACTTGCGCTGTTATGCGTTTAAAGTTCTGGTGGAAACAAAGTTCATAACCCACGAAAAAGGGAAAATATTTTAAGAACCAATTTCGGCAGCATGGCAAGAGATGAATTGTCGATTTTCTAAGATGCTACCCCCAGGCTAAACATGGGTAAGGGGAGGATCCCTGGACCGTGAGAATGACGAGCTCATTAACTGTTCTATTTATCAATGTCAGAAGTTAATTTTCAAGAAAGTCCATTTCAGCTTTCCTGATTTCTATAGGATATCATCACATTCACGCTGCGTGTCAAAACAACCAAATTGTGTTCATCCAAAGAAAAGAAAATCCATTTGTGGAGATTAGTGCTTAAAGGCAAGCTCAATCTTGTGGACAAATGACAAGGAATGCGTCGACATCAGCAGAGATTAGCTCAACAGAAATTTGAATGAGAAAATTAACAGACACAAAACAACGTAGCTATGAGCTATCAGGGCAGACTTGTACCTTAAACTTGTAAGGTATCAAACCTGGCATTACACCAGGTCTGAAACAGCATCATGAAAGGCAATATGACACAAGCTAACAGCAGCAAAACACAGGGTAGGCAAAAACGATTCTATCCTTTTTTAAAGCATTACCTTCATAACTGTGGGCAGGTTTCAACTTCCAACAGATAGACCAGGTACTGAATCCTATCCTTAAAATTGCTACAGGGTCTAACATCATTGAAAAATTGAACAAGCCCTAGACATTTGAAATATCTTGCATATCTACACAGCGTCCTGGCTTGGAGGGTAACTGTTCTGGTAGTTTGATGGTCCACCTTGGTAACCGCCATTGGCAGGCTCATTCTGGATGTTGTGTTGCATGTTTCCAGGCATGTCATTGGACCATCCTCCTGTGTTGTTATGTGGAGGCATGTTGTTCTGCGGAGGAATGTAGTTGTGTTGTTGGGAGGTGTAGTTTTGAGGGGGCATATTGTTCTGCGGGGGCATGTTGTTCTGCGGAGGAATGTAGTTTTGCATGGGCATGTTATGTGGCACCCTACTCATATTGTTCTGCTGCCCACCCATATAGTTGTTAGGTGGCGGTCCACCTGGTCCACCCATGTTTTGAGGTCCACCCATATTATAGTTGTTAGGTGGCGGTCCACCTGGTCCACCCATATTATAGTTGCTAGGTGGCGGTCCACCTGGTCCCCTGTAGTTGTTTTGTGGCTGCGGTGGTGCACCTTGTCTGCCCATGTTTTGTGGTTGTCCAGCCATGTTGGGAGCAGGGTTTCGCATAGCCTGGTTAGCCATAGGAGGAGGTGGAGCTCCACCTCGCGGCTGCATGTTTTCCATTCTTCTGTCAAAGTTCCTTGATCTGTCGACGTTACGAGGTCGATCATTGCGCCTATTTCTTTCATTTGCCCTCGCATTGTTCCTAATCCATTCCTCATGGTATTTTGGGTCATAGGGCACAGCTTTCCCATCAATAAATGGCTCCCCTAATAGAAAAATATCATCAAGCAACAATAATATACAGCATAGTGTCATGACTTAATTAATGGCAAAGAATAAATAGTAAAAGCCATGACTTATGATTAAAAGGAGGCATTAGATCTTATTTTCATAACCACAGTTTCGAAGAAAAGAAAAAACTCATTCCTAGTGTGACTCAGTGGAAATCAAACAAAAGCCTAACAGTACAAGAACATAATTAGGGCACCATAATCTGTATCCCTCATCCCCTTACTAAGAAAAGACAAAATGCAGCTTTCTGTGTGGAATTATGTTTAAAAATGAAGGTTGTGAAGCTATTTTTAACAAGCAAATGCAGTTGATTGGCAATGCATCAGAGAATATTTGGCAAGATACAATCCTGATGGAGTTCTGCAATTTTTTTACCCGTTTATTTTTTTCCTAAAAAAAAGACCTGCCACTCAAATGTGATAACTACATAGCAAAGCTAATCCTGGAAAATATTACCGACAAAACCCTAGTGAATTTACAAAAAATTCTTGTACACTCTGCATCTGGTCAAGATCTAGAAGTGTTACTATTGCATCCAACTTGAAATGAATGAGCTTCAACTATCATAGAATGAGACAAGATATTCAGCATGATTTCTTAGTGCACATCACATTTGATCCAAAAGTTTCCTTAAAGATAGAAAAAAACTAAAACAAGATGCACACAGAACTTTCAATTACTCAATGCAGAAAAACATGCATTTACAATAATATAAATTTGTATAACATACAAAGGTACAAAAGAAAAAGGCTACTTACCTCCATAATCTTTGTTCTTCACATCCAGGTATGAATCGGGAAGAACCCAACGGACATTTTTCAATTCTGAAAAAGTGACCAACAGAACACATCCATCACATTCAAACTTTTTAAAAACAAATAACATCATAAACCAATCACTTCAAAGCAGCAACCGATCTTTTTTCCACTAAAACAACTTGAACATGTTTCAAGAAAAGCTTTCTTAGGAAAAATAAAGGTGAGCAAAATTTTCCATTTTTGGTAACTATTTTTATCAGTTCTTGAAAAAAAGGGACCGATAGTCATCTTTTTAAGTAAAGGGAGGTAGTTTTACATTATAGGATGCATCTAGGTTAAGAAAACATATTTTAAGTATCAATCTGAAAGTTGTTTTCTGGGTTAAAATGAACCAAATGCATGATATTATTTAAGGGTAAGGGGATCAGTTTTCATCCTCGGGAAGGTCAGGGTCATTCCCAGCCCCCTTTGCATTTGCCCCTTCTTAAAAGCAGATATACCTTTAATCTTGTAAGAAACCTCTTCAGGCACCAGAGCTCCAAAGGCATAGTAGCATCGAGTAGAAACTGAATAGATCTTCCTCCTTGCTTCTTCCTCACTGCCATACAGCGACAATAATTATATTAACAAGACCTCACACATCACAAAAACCCATTTCTTTCCGGATTGCTCTGGTAAGATCAGAGGTTTTTATACAGCGATCCTCGCACTTAAAAAAAGAAGGCATGGAAAATATAAAATTCCAAAATTAAAAGCATCTTGGAGAATATAAAAAGAAACCACAAAAACCAAATATTGAAATGTTAAACTATAAAAGACAATTCTCATCAAAGTCAGATACAGTAACAATTAAGCAATCAAACTTCTTGATCCTTAAAGGAGTGTTATTAAAATGCACTCAAACCCCTCCAGAAATTAGTGAGGTACACAATCAGAAACCTCAAACACTCGTACCAAATAAAAAAATTTAGCACTATAAATAATCACAAAGAAACCCAAAAAAAAAAAATCACGAACACGCACGCGCACAACCCCTCAATAATAAGCAACCAAATACAAAACACAAATACACTAGAAAATGACTAAACCAATTAACTTCAATAGAAATAGACTAAAAGTAAATCAATAGAAAAACCAGTGATTGCTAAAACGAATACCAACATTTCAAATAGCAAAAGAAAAACCAATCTTAAATCAAACAAAATCAAAAGAGAAAAAAATAATTAAATTAAACGAGAAACAAATTGAAGGTTTAAACTTTAATAAATTACCTGCCAACAACTTGAGCAAGCGTTTTAATATAAGAATCGATGATCTCGTCACGAGTGGGGTCTCCCTCAGGCTTTTCCATAACGACGAGCCAATGCTCGAAATCACAGCCATCAAGCAAAATAGTCTCTTTTGGAGGTCTATTAGACCAGTTAGGGCTTGGGTCGTTGAGGGAAGACGATTTCTGACTGGAAGAAAACGACCTGATTGAAATCCGAGAGACGGAGCGATTGATGTTGGTTGCAGAGGAGAGAGGACGGAGGAATCGGCGGAGGAGAGAGGAGGAACATGCGGTGGAGCTGGAGGAGTGGGAAGTGAAGGAGCGAGAGAGGAGGGAGGAGATTAGGGTTTGTGAGGTGGGTTTTTGAAGGAGGAGAGAGCGAGTGAAGAGTGAAGTCGCCATTTTCTGGATTGGAGAAACCCTAATAGAGAGGGGTTTGGTGTTGTTTTATGGAGGGAGACAGAGAAATGTCCTTCAAGTTTATCAAAATGGCATTTTGGTCGTGTTAAAATTAAAGCCATATTTATTTTTATATTTTCAAAACTAATTTTAAAAACATTTATTTTTTTTTTTTTTTTTTACTTTAAATTAATATTTTTTGATATTTTTTAAATCATTTTAACGTATGAATATCAAAAATAATTTTTAAAAAATAAAAAAATATATTTTAAAAAAATAATTATAGTCACACTCTCAAATACGCTTTAAAAGATTTTTTTTTTTTGTTTAATTTTAATTTTATTTATTAGTCTATGAGTTTTAATTTTATTCAAATTTTATTATGATCTTAAGGTGAATTTCATTGTTCTTATTTATAAAAAAAGTATATATATTTTTTAAATAATTTATATTTTCAAAGTAATAACTTTTCATAAATTTAAAAAGTAAATATTTATACTTAAAAAATAATTAATAGTATTTTATTAGTTAATTTTAAAATCCATCTTAAAAAAAATAACCGATATGAAAAAAATATAAAACCTATAATACACAAAAAAAATTATAAAAATATCTTAAATTAGAATTTATTTTTTTTAATTGTATTTATTTTTTTAAAATAAATAAATAATAAAATATCATTGGTAAAATAAATTTTATAATGGTCAATCTCTCATTATTTTTCTAAGTAACATAAAATTTCTCATTTTCCAGTAATACAAAAAATAAATTCTGATATTTTTAAAATAATAAATTATTTATTTATAATAAAAGGAAGTATGGCAAACTTATTTAGCTACTTTTGAATTATTGTAAATATATAATATTAGTAAAATAGGCTTCGGAATGGGCCACGGATGTTGTGCAATAGAAGAAGGAAGCCCAGCCTTCTAAAGATGTGGGCTATTTTCTCAGATTGGACTCCAACCATGCAGCAGTTAACATGTTCCTCAAATTATTTAAAACCTTCCGAGCTCAGCCCATCTTCTATTACTTTGATTGATTGACTGGTCACTCGCGTTTTAACAATTTAAATACATAAATTTATCTTAATCAATTAAAATACTTTTTTTTTCATTATCTAATTCATTATTATGATTATTTTTTTATTTTTTATTTAATATCATTATCCACCTTTACGATGCTCACCCTTTCAATTGAGTAATCACTTATTTTTCCAATTTTAGATAAACCTTGTTCAATGGATTGAAATTTAAAAAAAAAAATATATAGTAAAAGTTTTTTTTTTTAACTAAATGGTGAATATGTGAGGTGGAGATGATGATTTTAGCCATTTAGATTTGATTGGAAAATAATAGTAAATCATAGATCACCATGAATCTCTTTGTTTAATGGTATTGATAATGTAAATCAAGAAGGTTGTGTTTGGAATTAGTTTTTGTTTGGCATTGAGGCTTTGAATTTTTTTTATTAAAATTTATTTATTTTTTGTTTTAAATTAATTTTTTTTTAATTTTTTTAATGTGCAAGTATCAAAACACCTTCTTCTAGAGAGTTGTGCTATTACAGATTTAATATACAACTAAAAAAAATCAGAGTTTTATTGTTGATTATATATAATACAATTCATAGTAAAATAATTGTTTTGCTCTTCAAAAATACCAAAAGATAGAGTACGTATAAAAGTGGAATAGTATTTTTACATTTTTTTTACATGATATAATTACACCCATGATCTTAGAAAAAAACACATAGAAAATCTTATGTCATGTACGAGGAACATTTTTGAATTTCCATATATCTTATTTATAGTGTAATTACCAAATAGCCATTGGGATAAAACAAAATTCCTAAAGGCAAGGGGTATTTTTGGTTTTTCAAACCTTGTTTTTTTTTTTTTTTTTTTTTTTTTACAATTATCACATGGGTCGATGGTCTTATGGTCTATGTAACATATTTATACAATGTAATTACCGAATAATCCTTGGAATCAACCTTTTCTTGCCTAAGATAAAAGGGCATTTTCAGTTTTTAACCTTAGTTTATTTTGAATTATCACTTGGGTTCATGGGTGTTCTGGTCTTTTTGTAATTAAAAAAAAAATATTTAGTGTGTGCAGAGCACACGACAACAAGAGAGGGTGCTCACACCTTTTTAGCAGTGCGTGAAGCACCTCCTGGTAGCCATTAGGATCCATCATTGGCTCAGGATAAGATAGTCATCCAATGATGGCATTTTAAGCGTCATGTTGCCCTTTTAAGGTGTCAGTATTCACAGCAGAGCGAAGCTCCGATGAAATTTTTTCTCCTCCCTTTTACTTGCTCTATCATCCACCTTAAAAGATGTGTTGGCCTTGTAAAGTTACAAAGTGATCTTTAATCTTTTAATTGTATCGAATTTGATTTTTTTTTGTTTTTCAATTTCATCTATTGACATTTGATTTTTATGTTTTTTTTTTATCAAATTTAATCCTTATTTTTTTTTATTTCTATTTGTTTTTCTTTTAATCTTTTTCTAATTGGAATTTATTTTTCGATTTAATCCCTAATCATTTGATTTTAATTTTGTTGTTAAATTTGATCTCCATTCACATAATTGCAATTCCTTTTATTTTCAATTCTCTTCCTGATTAATTGTTTTTTTGACAATTTAATCACTCATTTATTATTTTCATTGGATTTTCATTTCATATTTGGTGCTTATTGTTTTATCATGCTTTTAAAACTTAATCTAAGAGTCGACCATCATCATGTCCCGAGTCACGGGTTGGGTCGAGTGATCATGGTTACTAGGGTCAATCAGGTTTTTTATAGTGCAGGAAGTAAAAATAATATTATTTTGATAAAAAAAAATAAAGGCAAAAAAAAAAAAAACTCAACAGGTGTTAACATGATTTTCCCTTAACGAATTGCTTGATTTTTTATTCAGCCAAAAAAGAAAAATTATATTATTTTGATATAAAAAAATTATGGAGAGAAAAAAATCAATTATGTTCCTTTTTCTTTTGGATATCTTTTAGATTTTTTTTCATTTCCATTTTCCATTTGATTTTGTTTTGTTTTTATATCAAATATAATATTCATTCTCTTGATTGTTGTGTCTTTTTTTTTTTTATCCTTTTCTTGGTTTGATTTTTTTTTTTCTTTCAATTTTATCTCTCAACATTTTATTTCATATTTTTTCCAGATTTAGTCCTCATTTTTATAATTGCTTCTTATTTTATTTTATTTTTCTTTCAATGTTCTCTTTCGGCATTTTATTTTGTTTGTTTTTTTATTCATTGTTAGTTGTTATTTTTTTAGTTTTTTTTTTCTTATAGTTTTTGATTAAGTCCCTCCATAATTTTTATATTAGATTTGATTTTTATTGTTTTAATTTATTTATTTTTTGTGATTAAGAATTTTACTCAGGATTGTTTTTATTGTGGTTTTACGGGTAGAATTATTAATTTTAAAGATTAAAAAATTAACGAGTTCCGCGACACAGTGCGGGGAAAAAAATATCTATTCCGTCGTTAATTTGAGTCTTGCGTGAGCTACATTAATCCCAAGTTAGCCATTGAAAGTCCTGCCTAATTAAAAGTCATCTCCTTGCCAGTGAGGACACAAGTCCCAAATTGACCATTTTAGCATCCTAGCTAGCTAGCATGGATTAGATATTTAAGGCCATTTTTGTCATTCTACGTCAAATCTACTATTGAGCTGGTGGTTAGGGTGGGGAAGATTGTAAGGCCACCAGCACCAACATTACACAGTCAACAATCAGCTCACCTGAAAATACTTCACCACCATCCCTTCCTTTCTTTCTTTGTGTTTTCTTGCAACTCTCCAAACCCCTACCAGATCCTCGCTTCCCCGAACCAATATAGAAAGCGCCACCAAGTCAAGCCCAACGCGTAAGCTGCCCTAGCCAATGCATGCCATTTTTACTCTTGTTTTTGCAAGCTCAACTTGGGGTCTAGCACCCTGTTTGGTGTGTTAGCTCATCTCCTTCTCCTGTCTTTACTCCTCACGTCTTGCATTTCTTATTTTGATCTTCTTCCGCTTCCAACTTTCTCTAGACCTCCTTCCTCGCGATGGAATTGCCAGTGAAGGCACCGGTTTCTGGTGGCCAGAGAACGTCCTCATATAGACTAGAAACCAAAAATCTGTCCTACAAGCTATGCAGCAAACTCGACGAGCTTGATTTTATTTACCGTGGAGGGACCCCAAGAAGAGCTCCTAAATTCATTCTGAGGGATGTAAACTGTGCAGCTAGTCCTGGCGAGATTACTGCGATTGCCGGTCCTAGTGGAGCAGGGAAGACCACGTTACTAGAGATCCTTGCTGGAAAGATATCTTCATGTAAAGTTTCTGGTCAAGTGCTGGTAAATAGCCAGCCAATGAATGCCAAACATTTCCGGAGACTATCCGGGTTTGTCACTCAAGATGATTCTCTATTTCCATTGCTTACAGTTAAAGAAACACTATTGTACAGTGCACTTCTAAGGCTACCAGGAGGGGAAAAAGAGGCCGCTAGTAGGGTGAGAAGGCTACTGAAGGAGCTCGGACTCGAACATGTTTCAGATTCAAGGATAGGTGAGGGATCAGACTGGGGCATTTCTGGTGGTGAAAGGCGTAGAGTTTCGATTGGAGTTGATTTAGTCCACGACCCTGCTGTTGTCTTCATCGATGAACCAACTTCAGGTCTGGATTCAGCATCAGCTCTTCATGTAGCGACTCTGCTCAAGTCTATGGTGTTGAATCAGGGTAAGACCATTGTTTTAACTATCCACCAACCCAGTTTTCGAATCCTTGAGCTCTTTGATCGGCTTGTTTTGCTTTCCAACGGATATGCTGTCCATGATGGCTCGCTGCATTTCCTTGAAGAGAGACTAAGGTTTTCTGGTCATCAAATTCCTCTCCATGTCAATGTGCTTGAGTTTTCTATGGATGTTATAGAAAGCCTGTCTAAGCAAAATTCAGTGTCTCTCAACAATCAATGCCCTCATGAGATCAGACATAATGAAGGCCACATCGCGAGGACTCTGCACTTCAACAATCATCAAGAAAAACCTCTCTGCTATCCCAATTCTATATTGGAGGAGGTTTCGATTCTAGGGCAAAGATTTTGCAGCAACATTTTCAGAACCAAGCAGCTATTTGCCACAAGAGTAATACAAGCACTGGTGGCAGGTCTCATACTCGGAACCATATTCTTGAATGTTGGAAAGAAAACAGGACAGGTCGCTTTGCAGACTCGAATCGGATTCTTTGCCTTCAGCCTCACCTTCTTGCTATCTTCCACAACTGAAGGGCTGCCTATTTTCTTGCAAGAAAGAAGAATACTAATGAGAGAGACTTCAAGAGGAGCCTACAGGGTTTCTTCTTATGTCCTATCTAACACCCTCATCTTTCTTCCTTTCCTTTTAATGGTTGCTCTTCTCTACTCCACCCCAGTTTATTGGCTAGTTGGTTTGAGGATGTCAGTCTACGGATTTCTTTACTTCTCTCTAGTGGTGTGGATGGTGATTTTGATGTCAAATTCTTTCGTTGCTTGTTTCAGTGCTCTAGTGCCTAACTTCATAATGGGGACATCAGTTATTTCAGGATTAATGGGATCTTTCTTCCTGTTCTCTGGGTACTTCATAACAAAGAGTAAGATTCCTAGTTACTGGGTTTTCATGCACTATTTGAGCTTGTTCAAGTACCCGTTTGAATGTTTCTTAATAAATGAATATGGAGGAGAGCAAGGCAACGAGAGGTGCTTAGTGTATGATAAAGGGAGATGCAATCTTTCTGGAAGCGGGTTCCTAAGACAGCAAGGTCTAAAAGATTCACAAAAATGGAGCAATTTAGCTGTGATGCTTGGTTTTATCATTGGGTACAGAGTGCTATGCTATGTGATTTTGTGGTTTAGATGTTACACAAGAAGATGAACTTATAGATCGAACATTTGTCAATGCTTTTCTTACTCATTGTTCTTGGACAGATCAAGCCAGTGTACACAATTTATATACTTTTCTATTTACCTGTAATAAATATAATTATAGTAAGAAAATCTATTCATGTTTATGCTTTGATTGAACGAAGCTTGCCCAGTTTCTGGTTACCGAGTAAGAATTTTAACTTGATCGACATGTCTCCATGGATTTTGCTTACAGGGGACAACAGGGAACACAAGCAAGCTGAAAGAATGCTCTAATGGCAGGATCAATTCAATTAAATCATAACCAATTATCAGCATAGCTTGTTTATTTTAAACCAAAAGGGGTTCGAACCCAATGTCTCATGCCCAACTTTTTCTGTGACAAAGAAGCTAAATTTTCCTAGCGTCCCCTTCACAAGAGGGAGGGTGCATTGCACATTTTGAGATAGCAATAACAACCAATATTTTTTTAAAGCTATATATATATATATATAGTATACCTTTAAAAAAATTCATATATATTAAATAATTTAATAATAAATACCTATACCCTATATAAGGAAATATTTTTTTTATATATAATAGTTTCATCAATCAATATTAGATTTGAAAGCTTAAAATTTAAAAAGCAAGTTATATTTTAAAACAAGAGAGATCGGTATTACGTTAAAATAGAGTTGTTATTTAGTATTTATGATCATTAGAAAATTCTAACTAGTCTTTAGAGTTTTAAGGCAAATGATTGGTCATGTTAAAGAAAAAGTATTATCATCTTTAAGCATTCCACTTACGATAAGTTGCATTGTTTATCTTGCAATTTTAGCTAAATGAGATTTTTTTTATATACTAGTTTTAAATATCCAAGTAGTAACTATTAAGGTTTAATCTGCTTTGAGGTAAGATCTAATGACACGAACACTTTGGATTTACTGAGAAAAATTAATATTCTTTATTGACACTTAGATGTCATCAATCAATATTAGATTTTAAAAGCTTAAAATTTGGAAAGTGATATGTTTTAAAACAAGAGAGACTGATATATTTACTCTTTATTAACATTTAAGATAACAGCTTGTTACACGTCCATTTATCTCAAACAATATGAGTGAATGCCAAAAATATGTATTTTTTGATGTGGTTTTTAAAACGAAAAAGTTTTTGAAACGAGTTTTGGAATGTCAACCCATAAGGGCCTTTTAATATGGATCGAACCCTTAGTGAGTTTTATAAACATATTCTAAAACTCAACGCAAATGCATGTATGAGTATGGATTTTATACTTTTATGTTAAAAACAATGGTGCATAAAAAACACAAAGAAATGACCAAGAGCATTAAACATGAGCAAGATGTAAATTTTAAAAGGTTCGGTCTAGATGCATAAAAACCAAAAAGACTTGAAAACACTTTGAAACACATTCACGATGTATATTTATATACAAAACACATCATGTTAGAAAATTAAACATAGAAAAAATTCAAATGTCTGCACATAAGCAATCCATCTCAAAATTTGATCAATTTAAAAAATTTCATCACAATACACATCCAAATCAACCATAAATCAAAATAATTAATAATAAAATATTTAAAGTTAAAAATAGAACTTTTGGAGTGGATAAGGGGGGTCGAAAGGGATTCAAACAGTATGTGAAAGTGGCAAAACAATGTTAAAAAATTGGCAGCGTGACTCAGATTGTGTCGTGTCGTTCATCTAAATCTTAAGAAGAGGAGGAGTGCAGTCTAATCCATGAGATGCCTCCCCTTTTTTTTTAATATTGGTGGCGGTGTGAGTCATTGTCGGCAGTGGAAGGAGATCTGGTTGTTCAAAGTTTGCCCTTTTTTGTCTTTAATATTGTCTATTATGGACAACCTTGTTTCCAATGCTTAGTCTAGCTTTATAGTGGAGATGGGAGGTGCATGGCCTACCTGGCAGGTTGTGCCACTTCCTGGCCTTCCTCTTGGTGGTAGTGGTGTAAGCCATCACCATTGATAAAAGGAGATCAGATAGTTTAAAAGTCTGGTTGTACGCTCTTTTTCTTTTCTTTATTATTGTTTTTTTTTGTTTTTGTCTCTTCTAGTTTTTTTATTTATTTATAGCCATCACAGGTTGTTATGTTGCTAGGGATGTCATGGAGGAGCTTATGATGGCAGGTGAAAGGTGTAAATGGTTAAAGTTGGTAGAGAGGAGAGATGAAAGGGATAATTTCTCTCTTCCTTTCAATTTTATAATATATATATATATATTATAAAATACAAGGCCTAGTGTTTTATCAAGTTTTATTTTCTTTGAAGTTTTTTATAGTTTTCAATTATAAGTAATTAAAATTAAAAAAAAAAAAAAAACAATTCATATCATATTTATCATATTATTATGTTTATATTTAATTATTTTTATTTATATCATATAATCAAAGTAACTTTACTTTTAAATAAAAATGATAAGATATTTTTTTTTATTGAAATGACTATTTATGTGTGTTGTAAAAAAATAATGATACTTTCTTTCCATATGTATGTTTTTTTTAGATGTGCAACATCCTTAAAAATGGTATGATATTAAAAATGTTGTTTTAACTTTTACCTATGTTTATAAGTAATTATATGGAATGTTCAAATGGTAATATATTAGAGGTTTTTATCATTAACACACACACATATATATGGTCTTTGTATTTTTAATTATTAACTATTAAACCAATTCTTTAAAAAAATATTAAATAAATAGTTTAATTATTAAAAAATTTATTTTCACTATGGAGTGACTACGAATAAAGATCCAATAAAGATCTTCTAAAGATGAAAACAGAAAATTCCAAAAATTAGTGGCCACCAATTTCACTTGCCAAAAATATATATAAAAAAAAATATTTTTGTCAAGAGATGAGAAAGGTGCCCAACTATAATAAGATAATTCTCAGACACATACCAAACTTCAAGAATGTTGGGCTTAATTATGAGATTTTCAAAATTTTAGGGGAATATTGAAATTAATTTTGAAATCTATATTCAATGAAGTTATTTAATTATTATAGGTGCATGAATAATTATTAAAGATGTCATTATCTTTTAATTCTTTAAAACTATGCCTACAATATTAGTTTAAGTACATGTATTGAAAGAATTATAATCTTAGTTTAAATCAATTGAACTTTCTCTCTTAAAGGAGTAATATGATATAAATAAGTTATATACTTTCCCTCTTATATAATATGTTTCTCAGTATGCCTCCACCATATTTTTGTTTGTACATACTCTTCTTTTTTTTTTCTTTTCTAACAAAATGGTACTAGAGCCTCAGTCAAGTTCCAACACTAACAACAACATAAAAAACCCAACAATGACTAATGAAAAAAAAAAATACTTGTGAATTTTATAAAAAACCTACCCTCTAAATATTTTTAGAAGGTCTCAATAATATTATTTGATATCAAAGCAAAAAATTAAATGAGAACAAGATAACCTCATAAAAAAAAATAAAAACAATTTTAAACTTAACTACCAAACAAATCAAACAATGAATGGACAAACTAAAAAAAAAAACAAACAAAAAAAAAAAACAGCTCTAATCAAAATGCTAAAATCACAGTCCAATCATAAGACCGAGATAATCTGATACAAAAACAATTGAATAAGATAATTGATGTCAACTCTTAAGCAAACTAAATGATGTAAGGTGAAATTAAAACAAAAATAAATTAAAAAAACATAAAAAAATCTTGAGTCAACCCGAGTTAACTTGACTAACTCGTGACCTAAGACATAAGATTGAAATAACTAGATAAAAACAAAAACAAATAAAAATCATGAAACTCAAAGCCCAATAATTTCTAGTGTTGAATAATGAAATTAAGAAAAAATAATTTAAAAAAAAACCTAAAAAGACTGAAATCAAATCAGGCTAATCTTCAAAACTTATGACCGAGTAATGAAACCAAAATTACCACATAGAAGAAAAATATGAGAAAATCACGAAGTAAAATTTTCGATCATCCACATATTGAGGGATGATATTAAAAAAATAAATAAATCAAGAAAAGAATAAAAAAACTAAAAAAAATTGCAATTAAAAAAATGACCAAATTTAGTATAAAAATTAAATGAAGTAAATAATGAGGGGTGAAATTAAAAAAATAAAATACATCAAGAAAAAAAAAAATAGTAATCAAAAGAATGAGGATCAAATTGAATACAAAAATTAAATAAAATCAAATGTTAAAGGATGAAATTGAAAATAAAATCAATTCAAAAGGCATTAAAAGCAAAAACAATCAAAATAATAATAATTGAAATTGATACAAATACAAAATGACAATACACATTTATGAAAGGCCAAACACAAAATCCAAGGCAAGGAGAGAGAAAATAAAAAGGAGAAAAAAACAATTGTCGGAGCCACACCATTGATCTTTCACCAACACACGACTCACCACCTAGAAAAGCTTGGTTTACAACTTCAATTTGTCACTGTGGAAGTCAGCATTTGGTTATCAAGAAACATTGCACACATCATCCACTTTTACTTTATAACTAATACTTTATAATTATTAAAATATCAAATTACTTCTTAGTCAACTTGATTATAACTAAAAAAAAAAAACAAGATAAAAATATCATTGGATGTCAATTTTAAAAAAATGATGATAAGGATAATTTAGTCATTCTACTATGTTTTAAAAAGTAAAAATTAAAAAAAAAAGCCTAGATAATAATTTAATTTTTTAAGGATAATTTAGTTATTTTATTATCTTTTAAAAATATTAAAAACTAATTTGTCTTCGATCATTCTAATGATAATCAATAAACCTTGTGAATGTCATATTATCCTATTAACTAATTTAATGATTTTATCTTAAAATAAAAAAAATAATTATTACATTATTTTCATTCACAATACAATAATTCTGTATATATAATGAAAGACTAATCACTTTTAGTTTTATTGGTTTTATTTACATATCATCACAACAAAATTCAAGCCCTCCTTTAATGGATATAGATAGATGCTACCCAGTAACAGTAACAGGTGGAGTTGAGGTCGGCAACTATCAATAGGATGGCAATTTTAATTTTTAATTGTTGCAAGCTTTTTTCAAAGTCTTTATTGGTATTAATATAATTTCTACTCTTTATCCGACCATAAAAAAATTAATAATTAATTAAATAACTTTTTTATTTTGTAATTGGTCTTATACATAATTACATTTCAAACTTTAATTTTCTATAAACTAAAATACTTAGCTCTAAATCTATTTTAAAAAAAAACTATAATTAAATTTTTTTTAATTATTTTTTAAACTACAAGACATCAAACACGTACAACGCTGCATACCAACTTTACACAATAAAAGACTACAATAGTAAAGAGACATACGCCTATAAAGCATAGTTTTGAAACCCAGCTTTACCTAACAGGTCGATCCGAAACCTGGTTAATTCAAGGTTGGAATCAGGCTGAGTTGAAAAAAATAGAAAAAGAAAAAACCCAGTGTGACCCAGTTGGTTAACCTAGCGACCCGACAAGACCCGATAAAAAACTCAGTTGCAGCCTATTGCTTTTTTTTTTTTTTTTACTAAAACGACATCGTTTTGATTTAAAAAAAAAAAATTTGACCCGACGACCCAGTCAAAACTCAAAATCTGGATTCTAGACTGGGCCGGCCACCAGGCCAGATCTAAAAACTATACTGCACAGTGAATAATAGAAGACCTCAGTATATTGATTGAAAAAAAAAATCAGATTTAAAAAAGTTATATTCAAGTATTCAACAGAATAAAAAAAGAGGGGGGGTATTTCTCTATAAAAGAATTTACAAGGAGATTGTCACTCGCACGGAAGCTACCGTAAAGTTGTCTAATACTTGTTTTAAAAATTGCTTTTGACAGTAAAGTATGCACTTACATTTGCTCCCAAAAACAAAACTTGGGCATCGCTGTTAATTGCTCCGGTCATATATTGAGTTGAAGGTCATGGTAGCATATGAAGTGGCCATTCCTGATGAAGAAGATGAACCTTCGAGCTTGCTTGAATTTGGAGATGATTTCTTCGTTTCCCACTTGTCAATCTGGTCTCTGTCTTTCTGCTTTTTGTCACCTTTGAAACCCCTGAATTCAGACAGCAAGCCAGGCTTTGATATCTTGTCATTCACATCCATCTCACCCATTAACATCAAGACAACCTTAGACATCAAGGGACGCAACTTTGACACTTCCTGGGTGCAAAGAAGACCTATCTTCAGGTACTTGCAAGCCTCTTCAGCATCATAATCCCTTCCCAACGATGTGTCCACCAAGTTAACCAGCTCCCCTTTCTCATAAAATACCCATACCTGCAGATTGCATCTTTACTTGACAAGATCTCTATGTGAACAAATTCAGAGGACAACTACTTTGAAATCCGTTAAGACTTGATTGGAGAAAATGAAACAAGATTATTGCACAGTTTATGCTCATAAGGTGTTGATTAACTGAAAGGATCGCTAAACCTTCATAAGGAATCGGGAACAAAGGATTATGAAACTAGAGCATGACAGTAAGTGAAAGACCAGTGCTTCATAAGAACTATTGACTGTATACTGACTCCCTAAAATACCACAAAGCTCAAAGGTCAAGAAGCAGAATTGTAGGTTGAAGATGGGAGTGATGTTTCTACTTTGAAATGGGTAATGGATCCACCCAACATGGAACAAGAATGAGCAATTATTCTAGAGTGTTTTGCTGGCTGATACTTTAAGTTATTCTGCAAAGATCAGTTGCAGTGTTATTCTAAATAAAAATGCAGAAGATGAGATTTAGTTCATAACATGAAATCAACAGAAAATGGAAATCAATGTAGCCACTCCCAGCTAGTTTGGAAACATGGCCCGGTTGATTTGAATTTTATACCCAGAATATCAGAGGTGCAAATGCAGCCTACAAAGAAATATCACTTCAGGAAAATAAAGCATCACAAAAATAAATTTTAGATGCAGGAATCAAGAACCTGGTTTACGAGTCTACACGTTTTTCGAACTCAAATTGGAACAAAATTAAACCAGGATTTGCTTGATAGTGATTAGCTATCAAGGAAAGAATCCCTGCTTTTAGTTAAAGAGAATCATCTTTCATACTCTATTAAAAACAAAATCTGAATTTTCTTTAATATCATTAAGACAAATTTGCAGTGAGTTTCAGAAGGCCCCATACCCTTTTAAGCAGGCATTGCTCTTCTGTGGGCAACCGCCAATTTGTGTTGGACCTCCCACTAACAATTTCCAACAATAGAATACCGAAACTGTAAATATCAGCTTTCCTTGTCAGCTGACCTCGAATTGCATATTCTGGAGCCAGATATCCTCTGCACATGTGCAACAAGAACAGTAAATTGTTTAATGTGTCAACATGACAATTCAGTAAAATACGCAAAAAGAAAATCACAGTTTATCGATGCCTATAAACATTATGGCATATCATCGAAGACTTGTATTTTCACTTTCTAATAAGCATAATACATATTTTGGCTGGCTCCACAGTAGCTTTCAAGTCACAATTTAATTCCTGCATAGAGATTATTCCAACAAATTAGAAATCATAAAAAATCAAGTATGGTAACAGTCTGTGAACCCAGATTTTGAAAGAAGGTATGAACCAATGTTAAATGATCCCACCCACCCCACAGAGATATAACAAGGGAAATATTATGAGATAAGATGCAATAGTATGACATGTTTAAGGTACTAGAGGTACTAGATAGGAACATCATTCAATCAAATCAACCTATCCAGAACACTATGCAGCAATTAGGCTAGACGCTAGCAAAACAAACTGCTAGAGATCATAAAAAAGCAACAGGAGTTGCATTTCATTTTACAATGCATTGAACAACAATACCTGTGAGAAGCAAATATAACAAGTTTATGAACTTACGTAGTTCCAGCAACTTTTGTGCTTATATGAGTCAGGTGGGATGGGAAAAGTTTTGCAAGACCAAAGTCTGATATTTTGGGCTCCAGTTCACTATCAAGGAGAATGTTACTTGCTTTAATATCCCTATGAACAATATGTGGCTGGACTTCCTCATGAAGGAATGCAAGCCCTCGTGCAACTCCAACGCATATTTTGCGCCTTGTAGACCAACTGAATTTGATACTGCTATGGCCTCCACCTTAAGGATAAAGGGAAAATATAACCTGAGCTGTTTGAAAACAAAACCCATGGATGATTGATGTGCTTACCGAGAAGTGTTTGTGCAAGGCTGTTATTCTCAAGGTAGCCATAGACCAAAATTCTATGGTTTCCATCTGCACAATAACCATACAATTTAACCAGGTTATCGTGCTCTATATCTGCTATCACTTTTATTTCTGTTAAGAACTCCCGTAAACCTTGCCTTGATTCAGCTGACAGTACCTTTATGGCAGCCACGGTGCCATCTTTAAGTATTCCCTGTCCATTAAATTACTGGAATTCAGATAAAGGATAAGTTTAATAGTAACAAATTAAAACCCTCGAAATCCCTTCAAGATTTTTCATAAAGACATAAGCATGTAAAATCACCTTGTAGACAGAACCGAAACCTCCCTCTCCAACTTTATTGGCTGAATTAAAGTTGTCAGTTGCCCTTTGCAATTCCCTATGAGTGTAACAGCAAATGTTCTGTGACCCCGAAACCTCTGTACCATATAAATCCATTATAAGCTTTTGCACACATGTAAAACAAATGGGAGAAAAAGTTTTACAATGATCATGAAGTGCATGCGTGTGAGAGGGAATGTGCCCATTTTTCCATAGAAGAAAAGGATAGGGAAAAAAACGAAGGGAAAGCAGGTCAGAGAATCATGCTGTGGGCAGCTTATGTGACAGCTGCTATTTCATATCAGAAACTTTTGCTCGATAAGTAGGTCTGTGAGAAATCGATTCAGAAAATTCTCAAACTAAATAATAGTGTCAGCTAATAAATTTTTAACCCTTGAGTTGCATACCATCATCAGCTTCTAGAGTTTGTCTAGCTATTGAAACTCCCTTCCCTTTGCAAAATGAAAATAAACAACTCATCACCAGATTGCTTAGACGAATGAATGCCTCCACCAAAATCAATTCCCAGCCCTGCAAAAATAAGCCATAAATCACGTCATTATGCAATTCCTTTCCCGTAAGCGTATTCTTGCTTAACCAGACACTTCGAAAGGGAAAAGGTATAAAGGAATTTGTCAGTCAAATGATGATGGCAACAATAATCGCATTACAAAGGTTCTTTTTTTTTTTTTTTAATTTCCCCCATCTTAATCAATATGCTAGGCACATGCATATGGATAACGCAAAAAAAAAAAAAAAGATTTTCCCCTTTTAATCAATATGTTAGTCAGAATTCCTACTGCGAATTTGAAAACTTCTTCAAGTAACTATCGGAGTAATATTCTGAAGGTATTAAATTGGACCATATAAAAAGTAGTTAGCAAACCGAGAATTGAACCCAGAAACCAAATAAGCATCCAAACGAACACAATATCTCAATAACTAGCGATAAAACTTCTCATTAATGTAGGCAACAAATTCTAAGAGATTCTTCATCACTAAATAAAACCCACTTCCGTAAAAACAAAAATTACAGAAAGAAAAAAAAAAAGGAGCGATTTTCATTGAGCTGAAGCAGATGGCTCCATAATGGGATTACAACAAAAAAGCTCAGAAGTCATTAATTAAACTTATACAAGGATTTTGCACAATTTAAGCCTTGATATACAACAAGAACCTTCCTTGTTCCTTTGAATGCATAAAAATCACGACATTAAAAAGAAAAAAAAGATAAAGATTCAAGCTTTGTTGTTTAAGCAGTTCTTCGTAATAAAAGCTTTTGACTTGGTAAGTTGAATTTTCTTTATTTCTCCATTCAGCAAAAGAACTAAGGAGGCACACCCATATTTGCTTTCTACTGTTTACATGCAAAAGTTTATTTGCAAACAAAAAGAAGAGCAGATTAATTTAGCTAGCTTACCTTGATTTGGTTGGTATTGACAGACGACAGAAGCAGAAATGTCGAGATCAAAGCAAGTTGTTATCCAGGCCAAAAAAACAAAGCAGAGGGAGAGGAGAAGAGTCTCATAGAAATCCCGTGCGCTGGCAGAAACAGCCCTTTAGGTCTTTGCACAGTCTTCCACTAGGACGGTGACCGAATGGAGATGGTGCCGTACTATCAAAGCAATTCCCTTTCGTTTGCGGCATGCATAAAACCATTTTTTGTTTTTTTTTTTTTCGTTTAAAATAAAAAATACTTTGTAAAATAATTTTAATATTATCATAATTGTTACTTTTAAAAATATTTTTTATATAAACTTATAAATCTCCACTGTGGTAATAAGACAGCCATCAAAATTGTACAAAATCTTATTCAAGATCGCATTAAATATATTAAAGTTAATCATCATTTCATCAAGAGTAGCTCGATGACAAGATTATACAATTTTTATTTATTCAATCCGCTGGCTAATATGGCTGTTTCAGGATGTTGTTTAATGGTATAATTGGCAAGTTGTTATATATATATATATATATTACTTTGTTTTAGAGAAGAATACATATTGGAAATTATTCTGCAGAAACTCTATTGTTTGACAAAAAATATGTTTACAAGGGATCCTTCATTATAGTCTTATATTATCATTGACTCCTTTAGACAAAACGGTTTATACTTTATACCTTTTGACAAGCTCTATTGATATTACTAAAGACTTCCCCAGTCAAAGGGTTGCATAAATTTTTTACTTGTGCCTATGTAATCCCCGCATGTAATAAAACTGAACTATTTAAAATAAATGTATTTGAAATGCTATTGTTTTTATATTTTAAAAGTATTTTTAAAAATATTTAATTTTTTTTATTTTTTTACTTTATTTTGAATTAATATTTTATTTATGTTTTTAGATTATTTTAATACGATAATATCAAAAAATAATTTTTAAAAAATAAAAAAATATTATTTTAATATATTTTCAAATAAAAATTACTTTAAAAAATAACTATAACTGCTAAACACTTTTTATTGTTTAACTGTTTGACAAAAAAATATGTTTATAAGGATCCTTCATTATACTTTTATATTATCATTGACTCCTTTAGACAAAACGGGTTATACCTTTTTGACAATCTCTATATTAATATTACAAAAGACTTCCCCAGTCAAAAGGTTGCATAAATTTCCTACTTGTGCCCATGTAATCCCCGCATGTAATAAAACTGAACTATTCAAAATCAATGGATTTGTAAAAACCTCTATTAATATTCATATTAAGGATATGATTGTTTTTGTATTTTAAAATTATTTGTAAAAATATTTAAATTTTTTATATTTTACTTTGCTTTAAATTAATATCTTTTTATATTTTAAAATCATTTTAATATGCTGATGTCAAAAATATTTTTTAAAAATAAAAAGATATTATTTTAATATATTTAATTTCAAATAAAAATCACTTTAAAAAACCATAACCACACTCCTAAACATATTTTTAAAAGTCGTTGGAGCCCTTAATAAATTTGTGTATTAAAAAACAAAAGCCTATATGTATATGCCTACAATAAATTTTGTAAAACATGGATTTTTAAAAAGTTTTCATTAGTTTCCTTTTTTTTATAGGGTGTTTTTGGGATGTTCCAATTTTTATGCCTTTTTTCTGATTTTCCTGAAATTTTATACTTTCTTGGTTTTTCATTTTTTTTCACAATTAATTGCTCTAATATTTTATGTATTAAAAATAAAATCTTATTTTAGTAGTTTGAGGGTTATTTAAGTCTCAAAAGTTAAAAAAGAAAAAAACATATGTGAGAGAGAATATAAATATAAAGGGCACATGAGAGTAAAAAAGTTTTAAAATAACATATGAGAGAGCACGCCTAATATATAAAGGTAGATGGATTGATTAACCATAAATTTTATTTGAGCAAAGAGTTCCTTGTAAGTTATAGGTATATATTACTAAATATAAGAAATTAAAAAATTAAAAAATATATTTTAGATTATGATTTATCATTTTTTTATAACTGATTATATTTTCTTCATCATATAATCAAACTAAATTTATTTTTAAATATGAATGACAAGTTATTTTATTTTTTAATTGAAAATAATTATTTTGTCTCTATTTAAAAAAAAAAGAACAAAGCTCTATTTCTCTTCTTTTAAAAAAAAACAAAAATATGAAACTTTGCAATAACAACAAGATATAAAAATTCTGCCCCCAAAAAAAGAACATGCTATAAAATAAAATAATTTTTTTTAAGTATGCTTATATGAAAAATTATATGAAGACTTATTTTTAATTAAGTATTAAAGTCTTTTAATTTTCATAATTTCGTGTTTGGATTTTAAATTTTTCATCTATTGAGTTGTTCGTTATTGATAAAATCTTATAATAAAAATGCCTAATGTTCCGAGTTGGAGCATGTAATATGATAAGATATATTGTCTACGTGAAATCTATGCCGTAGATTTTTGTTTTTTTTTTGTTTTTTTTTTTTTTTGGGGGGGGGGGGGCTTTATCAATGTCGTGGTATACTTAGAGCGAGGCCTTTATTTTATTTGTTAACTTTTAGCATCGATGTTATATATAGTTTTTAGAATTTTTTTTATTTTTGGAGGCTTAATCAATGTCGTGATATACTTAGAGCGAGATCTTAAATTTTTTATTTATTTGGATATCCTTTAAAGGATGATACTAATTTTATTTAGGGTTTATGACAGTTTCTTTTAATAAATATATTTTTTAGAGATCAAACTTGTATTTTTATTTTTATAAAAATATAATAATATCTTAACAGCTAAATCAATACTTAATTAATACCATATTATATATAGTCTAAGGAGGCAATAACATTTCTTAAAGTGGCACTTGCTTTTATAAGTATTCTTGACACTTGTATTGAATGTGTATAGATAAAAGTTTTACATAAATGTCAAATTAAATTATAAGAAAACAAACAATAAAGTAAAATACAATACAATTTTTAAATAAAATAAAAATGAAATCATAAAAAATTACTGTAGTTTATCATCATCAGGTAGGAGTCCAAGTGTTCATATATATATAACGTATGATTGTGAATAGAAATCTTATTCAAGGCTCCACTAAAGTTTATCATCATCAGGTTATTTTACAGTTTTTACAAATCCTTTTATTTTAAAGTCTTTGTTTTTAATTCACGGAGGAAAATATTTAAAAGTTAATCTAGAATATAAAAAAATTATCCTATTGGACTTGTAAAGTTACTGTACACTACAAGATTTCACAGTTTTACCGACGGAAATATTCCGTCGGTGTGTGATAGAACGTTCGTCGGTAAAGTATTTACCGACTATATTACCGACGGAATAATCCCGTCGGAATACCTTTTGTCGGTGATTCCACATTCCGTCGCTATATCGGTCGGTAATACAAAAAAAACATTTACCAACGGTTTTACCGACGGACCGTGCGCGCCAAAAAAAAAAAGTTTCCCGCTTGGAATATACCGATGGAATATGTTCCACCGGTGTTATGTAAATACCGACGGACTACATCCGTCGGCAAAAGTGTCGGTGATATTTCATACCGACCGAATAAATCCGTCTGTAAATTCGTCGGTATTTTTATACCGACGGATTATTTCCGTCGGTGATGGGATGGAATACCGCAGACACTGTCCAATGCCGACGGATTATTTCCGTCGGTGAATATGTCGGTGATGGGTGTCCAATGCCGACGGATTTTTTCCGTCGGTAAATCCCTGTGTAATTTTTTTTTTTAATTATTTAGAAAAAATAATATAAATTAATAGTAATACAAACCAATTATACAAATAAAATTTATATTAAGCAACAAAAACTCAAAGTTAAATAATATTCATTACAAAATGAATGTGTTTAAAAAAAAACAATTAATATAAAGGTGGAGGAGGAGGAGCCTTCATGTTGTCCTTTGTCTTCCCCTTCACATCCATGACGGTGTTGAAAATATTCTCAAACACGTTCTTTTCGATGTGCATGACGTCAAGGTTATGGCGGAGAAGATTAGTCTTCCAATACGGAAGCTCCCAAAAGATACTTCGCTTTACCCAATTATGGGTCAAACCAAAACCAGGAAACTTTTGCTTACCTGATTGAAGGCCAAACACAATGTCACCGTACTCTGATACAACATGATGCAATTCTTCACCAGAAAGACGCGGGGATGCAACATCTTTTTCAACTCTACCAACAAAGAAATCTTTTCTGTTTTTTCTGAACCTGTGATTAAGTGGCAAGAAGCGACGGTGACAGTCAAAAAAAGAAGTTTTACCTCCGTTTGCTATCGTGAATGCCTTGTTGTTTTCCATGCAGTATGGACATGCGAGTTTCCCATGCGTGCTCCAACCAGAAAGCATTCCATAAGCTGAAAAATCACTGATAGTCCACATCAAAGCCGCCCTCATAAGGAAATTTTGTTTCCTCGATATATCATAAGTCAGAGATCCGGAGGACCACAACTGCGCCAGCTCATCTATCAACGGTCGAAGACAAACATCTATATTCCGCCCCGGGCTGCTTGGACCGGGTATGACAGTAGATAGAAACATGAACTCCGGCCTCATACACATTCCCGGTGGCAAGTTATAAACTGTGAGAATGACCGGCCAACAAGAATAGGGAGCAGCAAATGACCCAAATGGGTTGAACCCGTCTGTACACAACCCAAGTCGAACATTCCTTGATTCAGCAAAAAAGTCCGGATGAACACTGTTAAAGCGTTTCCACGCTTCGCCGTCAGAAGGATGCACCATCACACCATCAACGGCATCGTGTGTTTGGTGCCATGTCATATGCTCAGCAGTCCTTGGTGACATAAATAACCTCTGCAGTCTTGGTGTGATCGGGAAATATCTAAGTTTTTTATATGCCACTAGAGTCTTCCCCCTGCTAGTTCTGGGTTTGTAACGGGAATGCCCGCATGTCATGCACTCGGTCATCACAGCATTTTCAAGGTAGTATAACATGCAGAAGTTAGGGCACATGTCAATTTTTTGGTATCCTAAACCAAGGGGTTTCATCATGGACTTCGCAGCATAGAAGTTCTCTTTGAGCCTGTTCCCTTCTGGTAAAATGCTTCTTGCCCAATCAATAATTTTGTCATACCCGGCCTCACTGAACCCGTGATCTGACTTGATGGTGAACACCTGTGCCACAGCCGATAATTTACTGTGGTTTGTGCAACCATCCCATAATGGTTCATCAGAATCTTTCAACAAATCAAAAAACCTAGCTGCCTCTGCATTAGGTTCTTCTTCTACGATTGGACATTGATTGACATTATCTTGATTCATTCCCATTGCATCCATAACCATGTTTCTGTAAGGATTAGTGTGTCATTTGCCGCTTCATGCACGTTGTTAGCACTAGAAGTTGACCCAACCACCGTTTCTCCCATTCTCCTATTACTAACAAATACCTCTCCATGTGCATACCAACACTCGTAATCCTCCACAAACCCTTTGTGTAGAAGATGCATCATTACAACATCTGGATGCAAATACTTTTTATTTTGACACTTTCTGCATGAACACCTAATACCGCCTCCAGTAAAATTTCTGGGAATAGATGTTGCGAAATTAATAAAACCCTGAACCCCGTTACAATAATCCATCCTCCGCAATCCTTGGGGTGAATCTAGATACATCCATGAACGATCATCCATGACTTCTATCGAACCTCTATAAAAAGGACCCATTAATTAAGCAAGCTCTTAATTATTTCAAAACACAACATGTAATTCGGTAATTCTACAAATTAAGTTTTAACAATTTTCAAACAAATACAATCTTACAAAATCTAAAACAAACCATAACAAGTATAAAATTATACATTCATATACTACAAGTTTGTTTGAGAAATAACAATAAAACATGTACATCTACTAAAAAAAAATAATATATATACTAAAAAAACAATAAAATTAACATTTAAATGTTAAAATTTTAAAAGATAGAATTACTTACAAAAAATGATAAAATCCGTCGGTAAATCAGAACACGGATGTTGTGACCACAAAACAAATACAACTTGTTGTGCTGAGATGAGAAAGATTTTTGTTTTGGGGCGAGGGGGGGCTGGTTATTTTGCAGATGGGGAGGGTTAGGATTAGGAAGAAGGAGAAATGGGGGAGGAGAGTGTCGACAGAGTGGCCATATATTCACTTTTGCCGACGGAATTACCGACGGTTTGTATTCCGTCGGTTAATCCGTCGGCAAAAACCGTCGGTAATTCTGACGGGCAATCGACACGTCACCGCACGGACCTGCTATTCAAATCCCTTGGTGATTCCGTCGGTATTTTTAACGGTGCACCGGTACGGATCTGGCATTTCAAATCCGTCGGTGATTCCGTCGGTATTTTTTAACGGTGAACAGGTCCCATCACGCGTACGGGCCCCAGTTTTTAATTCCGTCGGTGATTCCGTCGGAAAAATCACCCGCTAAAACCCCCGCGCCACTGCCCGTCCTTTTTTCATTAATTCTGAATTTTCGGTCGGTAATTCGGTCGGTAATTACCGACGGCCTATTTCCGTCGGTAATTACCGACCTAATTACCGACGAATATTTTCCGTCGGTGATTTCGGCCGAAAATTACCGACAAAAAAAATTCCGTCGGTATGTCCGTTGGTATTTAGCGAATTTCTGGTAGTGGTAGTTCTAAATTCATTATTATTCATGTAATCATATTTTTTATCTATATATCCATCCAAAAACCTTTATACTTTAAGGGTATTGAAATTTTTTAACATGACTTATTTTAAATTGATCGAGAATAAATGAATATGTTTTTTATTTTCATTGAAAGCAAAAATTTAACCTGGTGTTAATGGGTATTTTTTGTATTTTGACAATAATTTTTTTTGTTATTATAATTTAAGCTAAGAGGTTATTTAATATTTGATCAAATATAAAAAATAATAAATAATTAAAATACAGAGTAAAAATAATAAAAATACTCTCAAAAAAAAAATCTTAAGCCTAAGGTCAATGGGTGTTTTTGTTTTTTTACAATGATTTTTTTTATGATTAGAAAGTCAACTTAGATGCACTTTTAAATTTAGCTAAAAACAAATAGGACATTGGCGTGAGAGGTTCTTGCGCCCTTCTAACAACGCATACAACACTTCCAAACATAAAAAAAAATACCCTTTCATCATATATTTGAAAGCATTGTCGTGTCCTATTCTTGTTGGTGTGGTGCATGTCTCCGGTGATAGTCTGGTTTGTTGCCAGTTGACATTTTTTTTTCTTCTCTCTATTCTCCCTTGAAAATTACAGCTTATCACTTTTAGTTGTTGATATTTCAACTATGGTCTCTATTTTTTTAATTTCTTATTTTTGGTCTTAATTTTTTTGTAGAAGTTTTATTTATTTTCTATTTCATCATTGAATCCCAATTTACCATATATCATATTCTCCAATGTGGTCCTCATTATTTGAATTTATAATTTTTTTCCTTAATTCTTTTATAAAAATTTTACTAGTTTTCAATTTCATCATTCAATTCAAATTAATGGTATCATGTTTTCCAATTTAATCCTTATTGTTTTTGTTTTTATTTTTTTTTCTTAGCTATTTTGTAAAAAGCTATTATTCTTTTAATTCCACCATTTAATTACAACATTGTTTTTATTTTTTATATATTAATTTTGAGCCTCATTTTTTTTTTAAGAAAAACATTATTCTTTTACTATTTTTTTAATTATACCCTTCAATTAAATATAAAATTTATTTTTTATTTTAATTTTGAAATACATTCTTTTAATTGCTATTTAAAAAAAATGTTTAGTTAAGATTTTCTTTTTAATTTTATCATTTAAAATATGATTGATTGAAAATTAAATTTTATATTTTCTCCAGATTGGATACTTCAGATCCAATAACTCAGGTTTTTTTATAGGAAAAAAAAAAGACTTTATAATTTTTTGATTGAGTTATTCCACTCAAATGATTTAGGTTTCAAGTTTGATAGGATATTATAAATTACCTCGGTCTTAATTAACATAACTATAAGTTTATCATGATTTTTATATGCTTTTTTACTCCATTTCAAAACATGAACATTATATATATATATATAAAATCTAACTCTATGACGAAGCGTGAACACTTCAGCTGGTCTTTTAGCTAAGAATTCTTTTTACATATATATATTGATGTTAAAAGTATTTGTCAAAAGGTGTAAAAACCATCAAAAATAACATAAGAAAATAAGCAAGATTCCTGAATAAAAGGTATTTGAAGTCTTAAAAATGGAATGCCATGTTTGTTTCCCAGAAAGTAGCTTCTAGAAAATCATTTTCCAAACTTTCTTTTGTTTTGTTTGTCATTAGGAAAGTTGATCAACGAAAAATACTTTCCGGTCAACGGAAAACATTTTCCGGTCAATTTCAATCAAAGAAAAATTTGGCTTGGTTTTCAAGAAAGTAATTTCCCTTTAGCTGTGTTTGTTTTCCGAAAAGTGGTTTCCGGAAAATCACTTTTCAAACTTTCTTGTGTTTGTTTGCCATTAGAAAAGTTGGTCAATGGAAAATATTTTCCAGTAAAAGAAAAAATTTCACTTGATTTTCAGGAAAGTGTTTTCGTGTTGTGAAAAATTTAGAAATGTCATTATTTGATGATTATATCAAATTTGATTCTCAAACTTTTGATTGCTATATATATTTTGTTTTGAATATTTATTTTTCAATTTCATCTCTTAAAATTTTATTTTTATATTAACTTTGGTCCTTATTTTTATAATTGTTATTTGCTTTTTCCTTATTATTTTTTTATTGAAATTTTTTATCTATCAAATTTGATCCTCATTCTTTTGATTATTACTTATTTTATCTCAAATAATTTATAAAATCTTGATTATTATTACTTTAATTTCTTCATCTTTCATTTTTTTTAATTTTTTAGATTTGATCTCTATTATTTTGATTATTATTTATTTTATTTGAGATAATTTATGAAATTATATTTGTTTTTCAATTTCATTCTCATTCAACCTTTTAATTTGTAAGATTTGTTCCTTATTATTTTAATAAACTTGAGAAAAATAAAATATTGATAAGTTATTTTCCAGCTCATTTTCCATGACATAACCAAACACTGGAAAATATTTTTTCAATTTATTTTTCATTACACTACCAAACATCAAAAAAAATTTTCTTGAAATTCACATTTTTAAAATTTATTGTTTCTAAAGTTTATTTTTCAAATAAAACTTACTTTTCAGCGAATAAATAGGTAATAAAATATTTTATTTGGGGCAAGATGGCCATATGTTATGTAGTTCTTCTGGCACCACCATGGATGGGACCTGATGGCAACTTCATCTGTACCTCTGTTTTTGTTGAAAAAGTCCCAATAACAGCCAATATTATCCGGCTAACATTGTCTTCGTAATGATGGGTTTCGCACTATAATGACATGTGAGAACGAAGGAGAGAGGTTCTATCTTTCCTTGTTCGGGCTAGTTGAGGAATTCCACGACATGCCAGTCTTTTCATGATTGATCAACTATTCGTCTTGATAAGTGTTCTCAGAAATTACTAATTATGTTCTTGACCAGTTGTGTTTCTTGATTTGATATATATCAACTTTCAATTTCTGTCATGAAATCAGTCTCACAGGTCCCAGCTTGCGAAGACAATTCTATTCCCGGATGCCAATTACATTTTCAAAAGATTTACCAAACTGCACAGAGGTAATTCAGAAGGAGGAGGAGGAAGAAGAAGACCGATCCAATGAATCCCTTTTTTTTTTCCAGAAGGATGTGTCTCATCTACTGTCGGTATATCTGAAACATTGTAAGCTAAATCCACAGATCAGTTCAGTCTCGACCAGCCAAGTAATTATTATTATGATTATAGACTTTCTTGCATAAGCTCAGATGGATTCTTGCCCTGAATGTAGAAGAGAGAGTTTTTGATAAATTAAACATATCATGAGTGGAGGAGATAGAAACCCTTTTTTTCTTTAGGAGGCACATGACAGCGAGGGCCTGACGACCGCTTATTCCTTCTTGAAAGCTGCCGGCGAATACCCTTCTTCCCCGGCTGAATTGCGAGTTTAATCCAAAGGAAATCCTAATATCAAATCGGAAAAACCCCCATGAGAGAATGAGGAAAAGGTGGGGTCTTCAACTGGGGTGAAGATAGGCGGACATGCATCCAAGGGGAAAGTCCTATCGGCGAATGCCCTTTTTGTCATTGTTTATTTTTTATCATTTGATTAAAATAAAAATGATTTATTTGATTCAATCCGTTTATGATTTGAATTATAATTTTTTTTTTCAAAAAAAATATACATGCACTATCTAGATATTATTTTTAACGCAAAAAAACTTTGTGACGTAACACAAGTACATAACTAGTAGACTTTTTGTTCTCATTATTAAAAATACAAATTATTAAGATATTTTATGAATTAACATAACTTTTTATTTTGATCGTTGAACTTTATTTCTTTTTAATTATATTTTTATAAAGTTTTATTGACATGTTTTATTTGCTGTTAGTTGCTTTAATTTTCATATTTTCGCATGTTTGACATTTTGTTAAAAATTATGTTGTTGAATTAGAGACCAATTTTACTAAATTTAATTTTATGATGTTATTAAAACTAAAATTGAAAGATTAAAGATCAAAATTGATATTTAAAAAAACCAAACCTTTTCCCGCTTTTGTTGCTTAAATGCCAAGAAAATATTCAATTTTGGTTCTAGAGTTTTGATTTTATTTTTTATTTTTTATTTTTAGTCCCTTTTCTTTGAGATTTTTATGTTTTCATTTGTAAGTTTATTTGTTTCATTTCAGTTTTTAGATGTCCAGAAAAGGGAGAGAAAGTAGTAAAAAAAAACAGAGAAAAAGTTCTCGACAATCAAATTCTAGCCACCAATAATTGCTATTTTGATGTCTTTTGAATTTTTTTAAGAGGATAAATCAATGAAGATAGTTTTTTGCCTTCAATGATGACCGACAAGGTAGTTGAAGCTCAATGTTTTTTAATTTGGTTTGATTTTAATTTTTTTTATCTAATTAAAAATATATTTTTGTAATTAGTAATGGGATTTTAAATGTCCATATAATTGTATTTTCATGTTTTGCATCAATAGGATTGAAGTTGGATTTTTGGGACTAAACACCTGCAGATGACAGCAAAAAAAACTTAAGCGTGCAAGTCTGGCATTCCAGACCCAAGAATGCCTTGGCTTTATAGTTTTGGGTACACGTGGGCTAATACACAGTCATGATTGGCTTTTTTTTTTTCTTCTAAATGACCCTATTTTTTTTTTACATTTTACTATAGGACTGAATTTAAATAAATTTATTCAAATAATATTTAAATAATTATTCGATTATGGCATAGCTTTCAAATAATATTATATTTTTTTGTCAGAATATTAATGATTACTTTTTAATAATTATATATGAAACATGCTTCTTTTTTTATTATTTTTTTATTTCCCTCATGAACATTTGTAGATAAAATAACTACTTAATTAGTTTTTTATATGATTTTTCTTCGGTTTTGTATTTTTTGATATTTTATATTAAAAAATATTATTTATTTATTTATTTATTTATTCAAATATATTTTTTTAATATTAAGATAAGTTTTAATTTAAAATTTTCTTTTTAAAAAGACATGTTATTTTATATAAAAAAACACATACTACCAGATTTAACAGTTTTACAAATAAAAATTTATATCAATATTTACATTCATAATATGCTATTTTTGTAATACCGAAAACAATATCCATAACATCGGAGTCTTGTTCTCTTAGCTGCAAATTAGGGGATTAATTTGTTACCTAGTTACTGGGTTGAATCAACTCCAATAATTTTTTAAAAGAAATTATCTACAATCGTATCATTTTAGTACTTTAAATTTTTATTCAAAATAATATTGTTTAAAAAAAAACTATTAAAATTATAGCATTTTAAAATTCACTTGATGACCCAATAACTTGATAAATTAATTATACAAAAAGGCTCTTTTAATAACGAGAGAAACTAATGCAAGAATACAAGCTATACTGAAAGTTGCAATTTAAAATGCAAAGTTTCGAGTAACTAAATATGCCCCCACAAGATGATCAGTTCATGCAAAATTCAATCGATCTTAGAAAGATGGGATACGATGAACGCTTTATCGATGACTATTACATATATTTATGTATAGAAAATTATAAAATGAAATTATTTTAGAGTTTTTAAAATTATATTAAATAGATGTATAATTGTTTAAAGATTTATTATTTGATGATCTGATTTTTTTCGGCTTTAAATAACTTTTTAAAAGTTAGGTTGTTGTAAATTATAAGTTGTCTAATTATTTAGACTTTAACAATAATGTACACGAATCTTTCATGAAAAATAATCTAAATCTCTATTTTGGAGAAAGATTGCTATGCTTAGAGTGCTAGCTATAATATTGTGTTCACGTAATTGTTTTATATAAACACAGACAACCACTCTTTAAATAACATAAAAGGCATAACCTATTTATAGGAAACTATGAAAAATAATCCTATAAATTAGTAAAATATCATTTCCCCCCTAAATAATATCCATATATTAATTCAAAAAAAAATTTAGAAATTAACTCAATCAAGTCCTTACTTGATTTTTCTATGTTTAGAAATATATTCTTTGTATTAATTATATTCTAGTTCTTAATTTCTAAAATATATTTTAATCAAATTATACTTAATTAAATCATCCTAGTTTAATTTATGACTAATGATTTTTAATGTGTATGACTAATTAGGTCCCTAATATGTTGGCTCAAATATAAATTATAATTATAATTAAATAAATTAAACAATTTAATTTATTATCAATTCAACAATTGATTAATTTATATTTGAAGATCAGGTTTATCGTCTAGCAATATGTCATGATCCCTCAAATATTAGAAAAATCATTAATAGTTTGACATAACCTTTTCAGTAACTTGTTTCTCGGTAAAATTAATATCCTTTTATAAATAATGTTTTGATTTAACATTAAAGCATGAAGTATATCCACCATGCTAAATCATGTTTATTATCTATAGAATAGTCATTGATCATTTAAATAAATTTTGAAACTCTTTTCAAATATCATTCTACAGTGACCAATGATTTCTTAGTCAATACTATTTGAGAATAAACAGAACATTTTCCCTAATTCACATAGGGTGATGAATCATTTCTTGATCACTCAAGTACCTTCATATAGTTCATGTTATACTCAATGCTGTCATTTTGTTATCTCAATTAAGATAACATGTAACATGATCAAAATATAATATTTCTCTATATAAGATGACTTAATGATCTCAAGTTTAAGGATCACTTATACAATCGTCATGTGAGTCTTTTCATAAATATAAGTGATTTCTCCATATGAAATTCTCATACAGATCAGTTTGGTATACATGTCTTATGACAAGCACCTACATATTAGTTATAGGTATCTCTTATATCTCAGCTTATGAGAACAAATGCTTCCTTTTATAAGGAAAAGAATATAATATATATCAATCTTTATTGCTCTAATGAATGTCTAGTATTTAAGAGAACATCAACTAAAAACATTTTAGGAACAATGTTTTGGTGCAATAGAAATTTTATAATTATATAACAACTTTATAATTTGTTTTACAAAGTATTTTTATCTCATGAACTTTATCTTTATTCTAGATTTATTAATCTAATATTATATGAATATTAAAGATAAATTAAGTATTTATTATTAATAAATATATATTTACATGAATATAGTAATACCACGTGTAACCAACTAATTAACTACATACCATATTAAATTAACACTTCACCAGTTGACTACTGGTGGCCCTGTGATTTCAGGTTCGAGCCATGTAGTTATTGATATGATGGCTACTGGAAGCTTACATAGTTGTTAATTTTAGGACCCGTGAAATTAGTCGAGATACATGCAAACTAGTCCGAACATCTATATTAATTATAAAAAAAAAAGGTTTTCTTTTTTCTTCAAGCTCAAGACCTTTCTGGCTTCAAAAGACTCTGCGTGACAAATCAAAACGAGAAAGAAGATGAAAGGGACTCTGCTTAAACGAGCCATTTATGTAAAATATGCTACAAAAAGAATTAAATCTAGGCTATATATCTGTAGCAGAGGGGATGTGTAGCATAGGTGGAATATTGCTGGCTATTTATAAGCTGAGAGAGGAGAAAGATTAAAGTAGAGTCGATATCTGTGGAGTTGACAAACTAAGGAATATCTTTGCTTCGTTAATTTAGCAATACCTCGTGGAATTGGGTTAGGTACCTTTGAACTATGTTGCAGGCCTTTCTTAAATATTTCTTGCTCACCCTTTTTTTTTTTTTTTTTTTTTTTTTTTTTCTTTCTAGCAGTACTTTTCATGCAATAATCATGATTGCTCAGGATCTAGACATTGATTTTAGTCCCTGTAGCCGAATCTAGCTGTAATACATGGTAGATAGAGATAGGTGACCCCACGCTGGCCAATTAATGTTTTTTACCATACAAAAGAGATGCTGAGTTAAAAGTATTATTTTTACAGCAGGCTGAAAAATTTTACCCCCCAATTTATTAATTTAACCGGATAAATTGAGTAATATAATAATTTAAATTGTAGGTATTGGTAATAGACAAATAAAAAAAAAAACATTTGATAAACAATTAATTAAATCAAATAAGACGCAGATATTGTACCCGAAATGAGAAGAAGAAAAAAATTATTAGAGACTCCCTATCATTCTATTATAGATATCAATCACCACTATAAGAGGTTGTTGAGAAAATTCAAACCCCACTATAAAAGACTACTTGACGACATTGAAAAAGTCCAAAGATCGCGAGAGCAACACTTCGGGACAGTGAACATTTACCTATATTCAATTAATTATATTTAGTTTAAAAATAAAATTTATTTAAAAATAAATAAATTTAACAAAGAATAATAAATAAAAAAATCTGGGGTAATCCAATTAAAAAAATAAAAGCAAAGGATGCAGAAAGTTGGATAAAAAATAGAGTCCAACCTCCAATTAAATAAATATTGAATGATTAAACTGAAAAAAATATAAATTTAAACAGATGATGAAAAAAAAAGAGGCAAAGCAATCCCTAGTGAAATCCTAAATACATGCTTAATCAAGAAGCTCAAATCCAAATCAATTAAATGTTGAATGATGAAATCAGGTTAAAAAAAATATTAATCTAAAAAATTTTGCAAATGTGAAAAAAACAACAATCAAAATAATAAGGATGAAATTTAATAGGAAAAAAATAATGAAGAGTAAAATTAAAAAGAAAATCAATTCTAAAAATTATCTTAGATTCTATAAATAGCAATTAAAAGAATGAAGACTAAATTTGACAATGTAATAAATTGAATGATGATGAAATTGAAATAAAATTTAAATTTTATAAATTATTTCAAATAAAATAAATATTAATTAAAAAACAATGACTAAATAAAAAGGAAAGAGAAATTTAGTGGCTGATTTGAAAAATTACAGCATCGCAAACATCAAGGAAGAAATAGAAAAGAAAGAAGAAAAACCAGGAATGGTTGTTGGCGCCAAACTTGAGATCTTCTATGTGCACGTGCCGCCGGGTCATTGATGAAATGCCTAGACAAACCGGACATCACCCTTAAACAAAAACTTTAGCTAGTGGAATGAGCTGTAGGTGCTGTCTGAAAATGGTGGAGCGATTAACGCTTGCACAACATGTTTTTAAAAATACTTTTGATTTATTAAAAGACTAAAATACTCCCATAACCCATTAATTAAAAAAAAAAAAAAAGGAACAATAGTGCTATGTATGCATATTTTATATGAAAATACAAAAGTAACCCTGAATCGTAACTTAACAATTTATTTATAAGGGTAGTGATGTAAATTTATTGTGCTTTCAGAACATAAGATACACATCATGTCCTCAATCAATATAAAAATGAAAAAATGATTATATCACAAGGAAAATCCTACCTTCAATTATTAGCGTATTAGTTTCTATATTTTTTTCAACTGATAAGAAGGTGAAAATACTGTTCTCCACGGTACAATGTGACTAGGTGAACATTATTTTCACGTTCTTTTTCTTTCTTTCTTTTTTAAAAAAAGAAAACAATTTAGTTAATTTATTTTCATTGGCACTTACATCATATTCTTGAATAGTAACCACTGAATGGAGCAAGACTTGGTTTAGTTGAATTTCAATAGCTAGTTGAAGAAATGACAACCAAATTTGACCCCTAACAACACAAAATGCTAGTTACGTGCAAGTCTTTACAATGTTACTATTTCCGAAAAAGTTCATTCGTTTGCTTGATAGTTTAATGTTTACTAGTCATGAAACTGATTTATTTTCAAATAATATATATATTTTTTAACATTTATAGGAAAAATATTATCTTCTACTGGAATCACGAAAGAACTGTAGTTTTCTTAGATTACAGGGAAAAAATCAAATGGATAGTGTGTGTGTGTGTGTATGTTTTGTGAATTCATATGTTCTACTCTCTTTATAAACTAGACATTGATATCTTTTTGGTTTTTTAAAATAATCATACTTAAGGTTAGGGTTCTCAGTGCTAAATGCTTTCAATTAATTAACATTAACAAATAAAAAAAAAAATTGAAGGAAAAAAAATTGTTTCATTTACAATAGATGAAAAGTGTTTTTCATCTATTAGCTTGTTAGTTTATAAAGTGCTTTTTTTGTTTTTCAACCCTGAAGGGTGGTTATGTCTTAAGTTTGTTTTTAATAATCATGAGTTTGAATTTTTTTAGAGTCACTAGAAACTTAAATAGTCGTTAATTTCAAAAACTTGTAGGATTAATTGAAATACACACAAGCTGACCCGAATACCTACGTTAATAATAAAAAAAAGCGATGTTTTTCATCTTCGGTCCAGAAATCTTTCTCCTTTTATTTTGATCACTACAAATTAAGTTCACATAGTTTTATTTATTATTATTTAATTTATTTATTTTTTTTCACATGTTTGACTTCTAGTTAAATATTTTAAAGTTGAATTAAAGATAAATTTTACAAAAAAAAAAAAAACTAATTTTATGTTGTTCTTAAGACTAAAATTGAAAAATTAAGGATTAAAATTGACATTTTATAAAAAAAACCTGCCCGCACATTTGTTGTTCGGATGGCATGAAAAGGTTCAGATCGATTGGCCCACTAAGTTTAACTTTTTTTTTTTCATATTCAATCCCTTTTCTTTGGACTTTTTATGTTTCGTCTATAAATTTATTTTATTTATGTTTTCAATCCCTCTATATCTATGAACAAGAGAGAATGCCACCAACAGTTACATAAAAAGGCTCTTTCAATAACGAGAGAGAAACTAACGCAAGACTACATGCTATACTAACTGCCAAAAGAGCAACTTTTTATTCAAACCACCTCTGCATAAAATATACATACTGAAAGTTGCAATTTAAAAAGCATTTTTTTCAAGTAACTATATATATATATATATATATAATATATATATATATTATATATATATTGAAGTGATACAAAAGAAATATAATCTAGTTTCCTGTTCCAGGACTGGGGACAGAACGCAAAATTCGATCGATCTTGGAGAGGTGGGAAATGATGAACCCTGTATCGAGAACTATTGCATGGCCTTCACCAACACGATGGTAAGGTGGCGTCGTATTGTCTTTCAAAGAAGGGTTTTCTTTCTTCTCCAAGCTCAAGAACTTTCTGGCTTCAAAAGACTGTGCGTGACAAGTCAAAATGAGAAAGAAGATGAAAGGGACTGTGCTCAAACGAGCCATTTATGTAAAATATGCTACAAAAAGAATTAAATCTAGGCTATATATATATATGTAGCAGAGAGGATGTGTAGCGTAGGTGGAATATTGCTGGCTATTTATAAGCTGAGAGAGAAGAAAGATTCAAGTCCTTAGTAGTTGACAAATTTGCAGGCCTGTCTAAGAAGTACCTCGTGGAATTGGGTTAGGTACATTTGGACTTTGTTGCCGGCCTTTCTTAAATATTTCTTGGTAACTTTTTGTTTTTATTTTCCTAGCAGTACTTCCCTTGCAATAAATATTTATTAAAGTTGGTATGTGGGTAAGTTTATATGTATTTTGACTAGTTTTTAGTAATTTTTAGTATTTTATAGTTTAATTTTATAGTTTATAATACATTGAAGACATTGATTTCTCCATTGAAGACATTGATTTTAGTCCCTGCAGCTGAAATGACTAGCGATACGCTGTAGAATAATTATTATTTTTAACATATAAAAGAGATGCACGGGCAAAAATAGTATTTTGATTGATTAGTTTGTTTTGATTGGCCCATACATCATATTCTTGAATTTAGACTTGTGGTTTAGTTAAATTTCAATAGCTACTTGCAGAAATGACAGCCAGAAGTGACCCCAAACAGTAAGAAGATGCTAGTTACGTGCTAGTCTTTACAATGTTTACTGTTTCCGAAGAAGCTCATTAGATTGCTTAATAGTTTAATGTTGACTCTTTCTGTATTTAGTCATGAAACTGGCTAATTTTCAAATTATATTTTCTTTTAAAAAAAAACTTTTCTAGGAAAAACGCAATCTTCTACCGGAATCACGTGGTTTTCAAAAAATACTTTGTACACCTCAGACAACCGGATATATTTACGTTTTGTGAATTCATTTGTTCTACTCTTTTTATAACTTGGTTTTTGAAAATAATCATAGTTAGGGTTTGGGTTCCCAGTCTCAATGCTCTCGGTTAATTAACATTAACAAATAAAATAAAATAAAATAAAAGATTCACAGAAAATAAAATAAAATAATGTTTTTCATCCTTGGACCTGAAATTTTTTATCTTCTTTTATATTGATCACTGCACTTTATTTATTTTTAATTACATTCTTACAAGTTACTCTTGCTCATGTTGTGTTGATATCTTTTATCCTCAGTGATATTTTTGTTATCTTACTATAATTAAAAATATTGAATAGAAAAAATATCCCTAGCCAAATCTACAATGACTTATAAACAAGGTTGTCAAAAATGTATTTTTGACATGGTACAGAAAATGCAAAATAAACTCGGATCGTAAAATCATATAGAAATTTTTTCCATAGTTTAAGCACCTTTAAATACATGTTCAAATAAAAATTTATATATAATTTAAATAACTTTTCATTAATTACAATTAACAAACTTAAAACAAACAATCTGTTGATGTGTCATGTAAACTAAAACTAGCTTCATTGCCTTCATCTTATTATTATTTGTTGTACATTTGTAAGGTTAAAACAAATAAATTTTTAAATCACAGAGAATCATGACTAGTAATATAAATCAATAGTGACAATAAAATTAGCAAAGATTGTTCTTCGTGATTCATGCAGCTAGAATTATCCAAAACCTTATCAACAATTTGAAGACAATTATAAAAATTGTAGTGACAATTTAAAAGACTATAATCATGACCAATAATATAAATCCCCTAAGCAGAGTGCATCTAGACTATAATCATGTTGCACCACCGAAATCTGGGCAAGAAAAGGAAGTTACCATCTCCGGTCAACAAGATCAACTATAATTTAACACTTAAACTATAGTTTAAGCAGTAAACTATCACAAAGTCAAATAGCCATAAACTGCAAATCCAGTTCCATCAATCACAACTTATTCACAGAGCAGAACCATATTGATGAAGAGGAAGGGCGTAAAGTTCACAACCCACATATCAGCCCATAGTAGAAAATAATAATAATAAAAACCCATAAAATCCTCTAAATTTCTTCCCGATTTGAATAATTTCATGTTGCATATATTTTTTCTTATCACAATCAATTTTTGGTCCATCAAAATCTAAACTTTCATCACCTCTAAATCATTAGCAAACCAAACCGATATTAAGCACAATAATTTATCAAGAAATTAATTAAATTTAGTTCAACTAATCAGCATATAACAATAAAAAGGTCACATCTTTTTGCAAAACTTTCTCAACAACCAAACAAAATGATATTATAAATGGAACAACTTATGGTGTAGACTGTAGAGGAAGCAGTTGATGATGGAAAAAAAAAAAAAAGATCGTTATTGATGAAGGCTGAAGAGTAAGTCGTTATTGAAGACTAAAGAGGAGAGCGTTGTTGATGAAGAGTGAACAGTCTAAAGTCTGAAGAACGCTGCCGCTGTTGATGAAAATGAAGTCGTGAGCCGTTGATAATGAGTAAGAGGAAGCTGTGAGGCGTGAGTTGATGTTTGGCAGGTGTGAGTTGTTACCAGAAGAGCGATGCCGTTGTTAATTAAAAGGAAGAGGAAGTCGTGAGGCATGAGGCCGTGACTGTGAGTTGTTTATAGAGAAATAGATTAGATTTAAGGATTTAGAATTTTAGGGATTAGATTTTGTTTGTTCGCTGTTTATTTATTTTGTTTGGCAAAGACTACATCTAATACATTTAGATTTATATAATATTTTTTATATATTTAATTTTTTATTCCATTTTATTTTAATAGAATTCAAATTTATTTTCATTTAGTATTTATTAAAAAATATAATTTAGAATTTCTTAGAATTTATTATTCTAAATTAAATTTTAGAATGATATACTACTACTATTATTATTGAAGTAACAAAAAAAAACATAAACTTGATTTGAAGGATAAAATGAAAGACCATAAAAACTTTGACAAAATGAAAAAAAAAAATCAAAAAGAAAAGAAAAAAGACCAAATTGAAAATAGTATTATTCTTATTGAGAAAAAAAAATCAAAAACCTTATATGAGAGATAAAATTAAAAACCATAAAAACTTTGAAAAAAAAAAAGCAAAGGAAAAAAATAAGGAATCAAAAGTAGAGGGATCGAATTGAAAAAACTTACATTTACAAATTAGAATTGAAGGATTAAAGTGAAAACAAATAAAACTTTAATAAAAAGAAAAATGACAAAAATCAAAAAACAAAACTAAAAGGACTAAATTGAAAACACCAACAACAATAAGGACCGAAATTGATTTTCTAGGGTAGGAGATAGAAATGAAAGTGGGAAGGAAAAACCATTAGCTATAAACCGATCACCTTTAGATGTCATGCACCACCAATAAAAAAAGGACATGGAGAAGAACCAAATGAGAACAACAAAAGCTTATTTTACATCACCAGGAGATGTTGCATGCACCATAAAAAATGCAATATTCAAATGTATCATATACAAGACCATATATTGTTCCATTGAAATTAAAATGCATTAATCTCCTGAAAAAAGGTATACTTTTCCATTGAAAAGATTCTTTGATTTTGAACTTGAAAACCCTTTTGACTTAGTTAATAAAAATGATATTATATATAAAGCTAAAGGATATGAGAAAATTACTATTCATCCATACCCATTGCACTGTGGATTATAATAGTAATCCACAGCGTATTACCTTTTCTTTTCTTTTTTCTTCACATTTTCATTTTTGTTATCACTTTTTTTTGCACGTTTTTTTTTTTTAACTCACAGTGTATTTCTTTCCTCTTTTTTTTTTTTCCTACAACACTTTCCCCCTTTTATTTATTTTTTTTTTTTTGTTTTTGTTTTTTCAAAATTATCTTTGTCAATTATATTTTTTTAAAACATTGTAACATTTCTCACAAAACACTATGGATTGATCAGTTTTTTCCTCATATGGTTTTTTTTCCAGTTTTTTTCGTGTTTTATTTTTTTTTGTAATATTTTTTTTCCAAAATTATCTTTGTTAATTTTATTTTTTTAACATTGAGCTGGTTATAATTGAACTTTGTAATAAAACTTAATCATGTGGGGAAAAGCACTGTAGCTTTCCTCACAAAAACATTGTGGATTATTACAGTGTCTCTGCACATGGTTTTTTTTTTCTTATGATTTTTTAAAAATTATCTTTGTCAATTTTTTTTTTAATATTGAGCTGATTGAGAATTGTAATTATAAGTCATTACAAATAAGGCTAAATCATGCGGGGAAACATTGTAGCTTTCAACACAAAACACTATGAATTGTTATAGTGTTTCCAACATGGTTTTTTTTTCTCTATTTTTTCTCTGTTTTTTTATTTTTTTTTTCTAAAATTTTCTCTATCGTTTATTTTTTTAATATTGATCCAATTGAGAATTTAGCTTTGTAATTTTATTTCTTTAAAATATTGTGAATTGCTGCAGTGTTTTCCCCATTGAATTGTTTTATGATTTTTTTTTTCAAAATTATATTTGTTGATTTTTTTTTTAATATTGAGTTGATTAAGAATTATAATTACAATTACAATCAAACTAAATCATATGGGGAAAGCATTGTTGTTTTCCTCACAAAACACTGTGTATTGCTACGGTATTTCTCAATATGATTTTTTTATGATTTTTTTCTAAAATTATCTTTGTCGATTTTATTGGGGAAAGCGTTGTAGTTTTCCTCACAATACATTGTCAATTGCTACAACGTTTTTCCTCATGGGTTTTTTTCCTTCCAAAATTATCTTTGTTGATTTTTTTTTTAATATTAAGTTGGTAGAAAATTTAGCTTTGTAATTTTTTTTTATTAACAAAAAAACTAAATCATGTGGTGAAAGCACTGTATCTTTTCTCACAAAACACTGTGGATTGCTATAAAATCATTTTGTTCAGTCTCTAAGTTTTTTTATCACCAACACAACTTTTTTTTTTCCGTCATGAAATATTGGATTAGATTTTCAAGCATTTTTATATAATTAACACATAGTGTTAAGTTTTTCCCTCCATTTCATCTTCTCCGGGAGTTATTGTTAAACTTTTTCATATATTAAAATTTTTAAATTAAAAAAAACAAATATATATGTCCAAAGTTATTAAAAACTCATTTTTAACATAGCACATAAAATGCAAAATAAACTCAGATCGTAAAATCATATGATTTTTTTTTTATATATATACATAGTTCAAGCACCTTAAAATACATAATTCAAATAAAAATTCATATATAATTTAAGTAACTTTTCATTAACTAACAATTAATAAACTTAAAAACAAACAATCTGCTGGTATGTCATATAAACTAAAACTAAGCTTTATTATTTTTATTTTTCTCATTATTTCTCAGACATTCATCAATATCATTATCATCAAGAGGATTTTCGTTATCATGAATATAAGTTATCTAACCAATAGATAATTGTAAAGTACTCATTCTCTTTGGGTGAACCCCAAAGACACTTAAGTTTGCACAAAACTTAATTTTGATAATGCCTGGCAAAGCCATTATCTTTTACTAAAATGTAGTCTATCTTTAATCTAAAACCAAGTTAACTTGTCGCTTATCCTCTTATCTTTTTTTAAACCATTTTTTTTTTCTCTTTGCTTTTTTTTTTGTTTACCTTACCCTAACCATTCTTAATATCGATAGGTTTTTTACTGTCATGATTGTAAATTTTCTAGTTTCTATTATTCAAACATATTTATTTTTGTATTTTAAAAATATTTCAAGAAAATTATAGATTAGTTTTTCTTTAAATTATTTTTTTTTATGATTTTAGATTATTTTAATACGTTGATATCAAAAATAAAATTTAAAAAATAAAAAAAACTATTATTTATATGTATAATTAAGCACTAAATATCATTTAAATTGATTAATAGAAGAACTTGATTAATTAATTGTTATAGCATAAGAATAATACGAATCATTATCTGTAAAATTATAAATGAATGATTCTTTTTAAAATATTTTTTATTTTAAAATAATATTAAAATAAATGTTTTTATATTAATATATTACAATCATATAAAAATATTTTTTGCGTTAAAAAGACTTTTAAAAAATCTAGAAACACATTAGAGAACTATGCCAATTGCCAAATATCCATTAATATGAGATTGATTCTGACAAGTTTACTCGGTAACGTCATGCTATAAGTATAGTCTTTAGTCTTTACAACTTTACTTGGCCACATCATACTATAAAGTATAGTCTTTAAGGTACAGCTAAGGTCATGTTGATGTTGGCTAGAGGGCTGGAGCCTGAAGTATATAATTTTTGTTGAAATCATAAAAACATTTCTAAACTGTGTTTTTCACTTGATTTTACTAATTTAATCTAATTTTAATTTGATTTAATTAATTTTTGAGTTTTTAAAGTGATTTTACACGTTAAGTATGTATTAACTTGTAAAAATTTTATGATTTTATGAGTCAATTCGCGATTTTTAACAACCTTGCACATGCCTTTATATCTTTAAATATTAAAATATTATATGAAAATGATAATAAATTATTTATTTTGTTACATGGCCTAGGAAAAAAAAAAGATTAATGGGTGGTCTATCAAGGCAAATTACGACAAGAACAATCAATCAGACTTCTAGCCTCAAATCATATAGATCATGTGAATATTCTTACCAAGAACGCTACTATTGATTTCTATTATTAATGTAAATAGATAGTGCAATAGGATTCTAGGAAAACAGTTGTAAATCCTTCCATATTTAGCCTGTTGTAATTCCTTACATATAGCATATACTCTGTATATAAAGTAGATCCTTAACCAATCAATATAGTACGGAAATTTTTCATTGAAAACATATTGCACTTCTGTACATAGTAACATAGCTTTGATGGCAAAGTGGTTATGAGTTTGAATATCATCATCCTTATTTATTTGATAAAAATTAAGCATAAGGTAGTGTGAACCTGTACAAGTTTCAAGCTCAAATAACTTTCACTTGAGGTGGTGTGTTATAGAATAATATAAATCATATCTTGGAACCTCACTTAACAACTTAAATTTTTAGGTTGAGATGGTTAACATGGTATTAGAGCTTTGATGACCAAGCAACTACGAGTTCAAATTTCATCATCCCCATTTATTTGATAAAAAATAAGAACAAGGTAGTGTGAGCCTACGTAAGTTTCAAGCTTAAAAGACTTTCACTTAAGGGGGTGTATTAAAAAATAATATAAATCATATATTGAAACTTCACTTAACAACTTAAGTTATTGAATTGAGATGATTTTTTAACAACATAAAAAAAAATGCAGTAAGATGTTTTCAATGGTCTGAGTAGTAAGCTACTAAAGCATCTAGTTATATTTTATATATATTATGGATATGTAACATAAACTATTTATTTAGAACATTTAATTTTTTTTAAAAAAGAAGTGAACAATTAGAATAAAAACACAATAAAAAAAAATACATGAACTCTTAATTATATCAAATAACTATCACTATCTTAATACATGAACTCTCTTAAGAATCATTGTCACGATTTTTATCTAACTATTATCTCTCACTTCTACGATGGATATACCACTTTTTTACTATAACATAACTATTCGCATCTTTATCTCTATCAATAGCATATCTTATATTTATCCATTTATTTTAACATTTTTACTAATGAAAGACTTAATTGAAATACTATAAGGATGTAAGCAAAAAATCCAATCCAATTCATGTATTATATATAATAAAATTTTTGGAAACTTAATGAACTTAAGATTGGTTGAGCTTTTATTTTTTGTTGCTTTTTAATCGATTTACACTTAATAAAAACCGTACAATACACATCTTAATTTAAGGTCTACAATACTAAATTTAATTTGATTTAAATAAAAAATGAATTAACAACATATGAATTTTGAGAAACATTCACTCAAAGTATTGGTTGGAAAAAAATAATTAATTTCTCTTCTAAGAGTACATTAATGCACTTTTTTCATAAAATACACAAATACAAAATCAAATACACTTGTCTTTTATATTATTGAATATTAACATACAATTATAGACATGTAGCAATTCACTGGTTGATTTAATTAGCCAAAGTAAATAAATAAATCAGCAGTTCATGTGGCATGTTAGTAAACTTAATTGTCTACATAATATGGGTATGAAACTTCCCTAATCACTTCTTCCACACACACACACACACACACAAATATAGGGTTCAATATTTTTGAATTGAACCTTTTTGACTATCATCCATTAAGCTTCCCAATGCAGCTTGGGAATAGTGATTGAGACTAAACATGCCTTTGTAGAAGAAAAAATAAGGCGGGGATGGCACCAATCAAGGTTGTCGTCTTTAAGTGCACCAAAAGGCCTGCGAATTAAAGAAAAAAAAAAAGCACCCCAAAATCATTTTCTAGATATAACTGATATCTATAAATGTAACTACACACATATAAAATAATTCACATGGATGAATATAATTAATTGTGATCCAAGATATGCACACTGCTCCTCATTTTTTCTTTTCAGAAAATGCAGTGAACAGTTTGAAAAATGAAGAACAAGCATAGATCGTGCCATCTGAAATTGCTCATACATAAAATACAAAAGTGTGTGAGAGTGGATCATAAACTGGAATATAGAGAGGTATAAGAACATGAAGAACTAACCGTGGTGAATTACTGATATAATAATGAAGAGAATGTCATAACTATTAGTAAACTTACATTGAAGCAAGCAATGCGCTTTCTACAGGCTCTCTTTCCTTTCTTGAGCTCCGAGAAAAACTCATCTTTGGAGTAAATATGGCCTGCTGGTGAAGCCAAGAAAACCCTTCTGGCAGGTATTGGTGGAGACCAAAGACCACTTTGCTCATAATCGAAGTCATATTGAGATGCATCGAAGAACTTACCAAGAAGTCTCTCGGAGACTGATTTCGAAACCATTTGAATGCTTGGACTTGCCAGCGAAGAACTCCCTGCTGATGGTGATGGTGATGGTGATGGTGATGCCTCAGGTATATTTTCCATCAACAGAGAGAGGGCGTGTTTGGAATTTTCTCTATGAGATTATGGAAGGGATGCAGACATGAAGGAATAATAATAATAATGCAATAGTAAAGAGTGCAAGCTGTGGCTATAATAAGATTTGCTTGTGTTCGAGAATCACTCGGGAGGAAGTTTGGTATTGTTTGGTAGACAAGAAAGGTAAGGTTTGGTCAAGGATCAAGACCCTAAAGTCTTTTAATCCATGTGATTTCATACACTAACTCATTTAATTTTTATTAAATACTTTTATGATTTAATTTTATTCAAAAGCTTAAATTATTAAGTAAAATTTTAATATATGATTTATATTTATTGTGTAACACATCTCTTTAAATAAAAAAATTTTGAACTTGAAATTTGTCAAAACTTATATATTTTATGTTTAATTTTTATCAAATGAATAAAAATGGTGAGATTTGACTCGTGATTATTTAGTTATCTAAACTTTGATACCATATTAATAAACCAATTCAATCAAAAAATTTAAATTATTAAATAAAACTTGATATATAATTTATTATTTCTCTTAAAGTTTTGTTTTTTATATCATCCACACACATTGAAAGAGTCTCCAAATTGCCCATCCTTGTTATCTTCACATACAAAACCAAATAATGTGTCTAGCTAAGAAAACCCATTTGATTTTTCTTCTTCTTTTCAAAAAGGTATGCGGCCATGGTTGTTAAAATCGCGAGTCAACTCGTAAAATCATACGTTTTTACGAGTCAATATAGACTTTACGTGCTAAATCGTTCATAAAACTCGAAAATGAGCAAAATCGGATTTTAAACAGTTAAAATCGTTAAAATCGGGCGAAATCGCATAAAATCGCGATTTTAGGACCGTTTTAACGATTTTGACAGAAAATATATACTACCCGTAACCCTTGCATCCACCCTCCAGCTGTCCAGCAGTTATTGGGCCATTGACTATTGCAATTTGCGCGTTCTTTCATCTTTCTTCCAGCTGCTGATTCACACACATACATAACAAACAAAATAATAATCCCTAAGCCTAAAATTGTCTACACAAAATCGTGCATCTCTGAACATCTCAAAGCTTCTGCTGCTCCCGCCCACCACCCGAAAACAAAGGTAGAAAGCGAACCAGGAAACGCAAAACTGCGTGAGTAGCTTAACTCGGGCAAGAAGGAAAGAAAGGCACCTTCGGATGGATTGAATGAGAGAAGGGATCGGGTGGAGGAGAAACTTGAGAAATTTCCAGTATTCGTTCATGAGGAATAGAGGATGAAATTTCCAGTATTCTGTATCCTCTCCTTGGTGCTGTTTGTTTTGGGTTAATGGAAGGTAAGGAAGATGATGATGTTTTTAAAGGCTGAGATATGGTGGAGATAGCTCATGATCTGATGGGTATGGTGTTGGTTTGTGTTTGAAAGGATGGCTATGGTGATGTAGGTCTCTGGGTCGGTTGAAATCAGGAAACATTTCAGACTTATTTGTTTGGTCTCTGTTGTTGTTTCATAATTTTTTTCCCTGGTTCCTCCCATTTGAATTCCCCAGTGTCCACCCTTTCTTTGTAGGAGAGAAAATATGGAATTAATGCAGTATTGAATGATTTCTAGGACTTGATTCCTGGAGATGGAATTGAGAGATTAGAATCTAGGTTTATTTTGCTGGGATTTGGGATTTAATTTGAATCATGGACTAGATTGAATCAATTGGAAAAAATCATACCGAAAACATGCTTTGAATGGGCTGAATTGAATTAGTTCAATTTAATTGGACTGAATTGATTGGAATGAAATAAATGGGACTGAAATGAAATTATAACTAAGATAATTGATCCTCAGAATTTTTCCTACTTTAATTACAGTCCATGGCTTTTTGAGTTTTTCAATTTCATTCAATTAAAATATTTAATCTTATAATTTCTTTCAATTTATATCCCAAAATGTATCAATTCATTTTTTTCAATTTCAAATTTAACTTGATTTATTTTTTGTGTTATTTTTAAAATAGTAAAAATTCTAATTTAAGATGTTTATTTAATTAGAATTTTTACTATTTTAATCTTATCATTTGATTAATGATTCAAGATGATTTTTATTTGAACCATGTATTTTAAGATGTTTGAACTATGTATGAATTTTTATTTGAAGCATTATTTTTAAGGTGCTTGAACTATGTATGAATTTTTATTTGAAGCATGAATTTTTTTTTAATGTATTTTAAAATTCCTTACGATTTTTTTACGATTTTACGATACGTTTTTACGATCCGAGTTTGTGTGCGGCTTTCCGTGCCGTGTTAAAATCGCGATTTTAACAACCTTGTATGCGGCCAAGTTGAGCACTGAAGATTTTCATGAACATATGCTACACTAATATTTTAGTGGATTAATTAATTAATAGTATCCAAAAAGGAGGCCTTAATATTACACATTTTTTGAGACCTCGTGTTCAATCAAGTGTCGGAAGACACTCTCATAAAGTTTTTCTGAGTTCCTCAATGCCACATTATTAAAGGTCTCATGCTAGGAATAGCAGACGTTATTCATTCGAACTTTCTGTAATTTAGCTTCCAAGCTGCTGTCCCGGCAGTTGCTTTAGGTAGTGTTTATTTTTTTTTATAAATAAAAAATTATCACAGTAATTAAAAGAATTTAAATGAATACTATCAATTGAAAAATTACACACTTTCCATCTTATCACATTTGATAAGCGTGATTTCTATTCTACTTTTCTAATTTGTTTTTATTTTTAATGGTTCAATTTATTTTTAAAGTGTTTTTTAAATTGTTATTCATATGAAAATATTAAATTGATATTTTTTTAATTATATATTTTTTATATTTTTAATATGTTGATGTAAATATATATAAAAACTAAAATAAATTTATTTTAATAAATTTTTAATTAAAAAATATTATTATAAAAAACATTCTACAATACGTTAACAAACACTTACCAATGTTATCTCTTAGCATAGCTTTTTACTGGCCCAAGTCTTGTCTTTGAAAAGCATGTATACTATTTAATAAATTTATCATATTTTTTTTCAAAATTTGAATATATTATTTATTATTATTTATAAATAAATAAATTTTAATGTTTATTAAATAAACATGATTGATTTCAAGTAATCTCCTTTAGTTTTTTTTTTATAAGGACTATACTATATTTTTGTATTGACAAGTTTTTAAATTTTTAGAGTTGATAGTCAATATAAAACATAAATATAGTACTACATAGTTTAGGAGTAATTTTTGGCTCATCTTGTGTTATTTAGAATTTTATATGGTGTATAAATAAAAGATAAATAAAAACAGATTAACTTATATTTTAGACTATTAGACAATTAACCATTTTTATCAAAGTGCTCTGAGAAATTATAATGCTTGAAGATCAATTTTTTATACAACCACGTGATTTCACAATCCCTTAAAAAATACTTCAAAATGGAGGGAGATTTTATCCCCAATTTCATGATGGTGTAAAAGTACATCTATATCAATTTTTTCATGTTATTCTTAAAGTACTGGTTGGTGCCATCAATGCAACACACATTCATGTAAAGATTCCAAAATAAAGTGTGTAAAGATATAAAGGAAGGAGAGAGAAGAGTTTTAATATTCAAATATTTAGGAATAAGATTGATTATTAGATAATTGACTGATTTATTCTAGTTCAAGCAATCTGATCATTTTTATATAGTCAAGGTATTTAGTTATTTAATATGAAAAACCCAGAAGGTTGGTAAATGATAGCAGGTAATACCTGATAAGATAGGTGACCAGTATTGTGGTAGTACCAAGTGATGCCTGGTAAGTCAAGTAACCGATATCTGGCTTACAAAAGATTTTTTTTGATGGACATGAAGACTCTGATGGTAAAGCCAGTAACTTTGTAGAGAGAAAGTGCAATGATATTTTATAAAGGTAAACTCTAAAAATATATGTGCTAGAAATGTTTAGAATAAAGAGATTGAGGTTGGTGAGTAGTATCAAGTAATGTTTGGTAAGGTAGGTGGCCAGTAACTATTGTAGTAGCAGGTGATGCTTGGTATGTTAAGTGACCGGTAACTGGTACCTGCAAAAGGTTTTCTTTGATGGACATGGGGATTTTTCGATGGTAAAGTCAGTAACATTGTAGAGAGAGAAAATACAATGATATTTTAAAGAGATAGACTCTAAAAATATATATGCTAAAAATATTGAGAATGAAGAGATTGTGAACCTTTGACTTAAGGGATTCATGGTGTATTTATAGCCCATAAATTGTATCCTTTTGTGGAGGGGAGAGACTGAAATGTAATTTTATACTTGTGATATTTTGAGTTGTATTATACTCAAAATAATACATATTAGATCAATATAAAATACTAAGGCACCCGCTTGAGGTCCAGGAAAAATTCCTTAGCGAATGTTGGGCTCGGACACCTTGCCTAAACCCATTAAAGATGACAGTGGGTCTGAGTGCACTACCTAAACCTAAAAATATTGGGCTCGAGCTTGACATCCCGAGTCCACGAAAGCACTGGGGTGTATACCTAACATTTTTTTATACCAGGTAGCATGGCCAACACCAGCTAGGCATACACCTATAGGGTGTACTGGGTGCACACCCAGTGCATTGCATGGTGCCCATGCACTAGACATCCATATACCTATGCAGGAAGAATGGGCTCCAGCCACTTACCTGAGCCTATGTTCCTAGTGCGTGGGCTTGGGTTCCTTACTTAATCCCATGCTTCTTGGGTTTTTTTTTTTTTTTTTAATTCTTGCTTTTTTAAGGGATTTTTTTTGCTCTATTTTGGAAGATTTGTTTAATCCATTTTATTTGGATTCATCAGTACCCTATAATGAATGTGTTATTTACTTACACATTTAACCTAAAATGTATTTAAGAAGGATCAACTTTCTATTTAAGAATCTTAGAAAATGATTTAATTAGAAAAGACAATATAAGAATTCCTTTGGCTAACATTATTAATTCATTTATATTATGATTAGCTTAAAAAAAATTCAATACATCAAATAATGTTTTTAATTTTATTTTAGATAAGTTCTATTCATTAGATTCATTAGATATAGGATATAAGGTTAAGATTTATTACTCCTTTTAAGACTATTTGATATTAAAGATGGGATATATATTAAGGTCGAGACTTATCACTCCTTATAATAACCGTAATTAATATCATTTGAAAAGATATTCTTGACATGCTCCTGAAACAAAAAAGTTATTTGATTTGAGATATGTACCCCTATGCAATGTAATTCAAAAGCTTTTGGTGTACTCAATCAAGACTCCTAAATTTAGTAAAAAAGACAAGATAAGATGTGGTCATAGTGTTGGTGTAAGGTTAGATATGGTATAGATATGATGGAGATGCAGTTGAAATATTTTAGTGTTTGAGGATTTGGTTGAAAATATATGAATACTTTCCATGAAAGATGTGTATTATTTTTCAACACTCCTTAATGCATATTCTCAAATTTCAAATCAAGTTTCTCTTGTTGTTTGTGATGTGCACGCAACACCTTATTTCTCCTTAGCGATGCAACCTTGAATTGTTAGGTTATTCCTCTATGATTTGTACTCTTATCATGTATTTTATGTTATTGTTTTTTTTTTAATGTAATTTTTGTAATGCTCAATCTTTAGTCATATGTTATGTGGCCTCATGTAACCACATAACCTACTCTTATTCTTATTCTTTCTCTTATGTTATGCAACCTCTGTAATCACACCATTTCAATTTATTTTTTTACTCTTGTGTCGTGTAGTCTCATATGCCACATCAATTGTAAGTTTTTAATCATTTATGTGTTTGAAAACTTGCACCTTTATTGTATAATAGTTTGATCTTAAGGATTAACATGGTCTATTAGTGTTTGATGGGGGAAAAAAGAATGGACAACTTGGCAATCCACTTGTCCATTGGCCCGATAACGCGTGAATAGCTTGGTTATCCATTAAGTTGTTTGGGCCTTAGCCTAACAACAAACAATGAATATCCAAGTTGTCCGCTATGTTGTTTGGGCTTCGTTACTTGAGCCAAGCCTCAATGTAACCCCTAACTATCTCAATTGGGTCCAAATCCCACACAAATTTCATAAGGGCAAGACTTACACACACCACAATGCAATGTTACGATATTCAAGAAGTCAAAACAATATTGCAAACTTATTTCTCTAGCTACATCTTGTCAGTATGACATTATAATCTCCTATGCTTATCAATTTATGAATTGTTAGTGTGACATCTAGCTTTTTTGCCAATAGCTATTACATGTCTACCTGTCCTATCAATAGCTACCACCAATGATAAGTACAGAGCCTACATTGTCTAGTGTGGCGCTTGTACTAAACAACTCAGTTTACAAGTTACTTATATGGTAAAGGTAATTATTCTTTATGATTATAACCACATAGTATGTCTATAACATCATGCCCTATAAGATAATCTCATATGACCAAGGTGCATAAATGCCCTGATTCACTAGGTACACAAGATCACAAAACAACATAACACATCAAAATCACAATATTTACTCTCCTACTTATATTATTCTCATTCTTTTTTCTATACATTATTTTTCTCTTACGATTTGCTAGTTTAAGCATTGAAGAGTCCCCTATCTCAATAAGAAACTTGTTTTGCAGGATTTTAGGAACTAGTGATTAGTACTTAAAAGTGCATTTTTATCAAGGTTTTATATCATTATTTTGCACTTGAAGTATCAATAACTCCTTAACTAAAGCATGTTTTATAATAACATACCTAATAATATAAGATGCCTTTAATTTATGGTAAATGTTCATTTTAAATGCAAACCTATCACATAAATGAAAGGATTGATTGATGAGTTTAAGTATTGAAATTAAAAGGACAAAGAGAGGGCCAAACTTAGAAAAGTGATGTTGGTGCAGTCCAGACTGAAACACTGTTCGATAATTGGGTCATATCTCGAGTTCTAGATGTCCAAATCACCTCCATTTTTTGGGAAGATTTGGTAAGACATAGACCTACAACTTTCATGTGGAGTCCAAGATTTAAAAAGGTCATTTTCAAGTCCAAATTATAGCAACGACAAAGAAGTCCGAATCTGTCCTGCAGCCCAGACACTGCTCAGTGTTCAGCCCATATCTCGAGTTCTAGAAGTTCAAATGACCTCAATTTTTTTTTCTGGAAAGATAAGACAATTTCCTATAACTTTCATGGTACAGGTAGTTCCGGTTCTGATGCTAGCAATGATGTTTTATTCAGACAAGAAGATAAGGATTTTCAACAAGTCAAGAGTTGGCCACCCACTTAACAATTAGTCATCAAATCAATACTTCTAAATTTTGGCCTATAAAAGGAGTTATTTTCCATGTATTTAGGGGCTTAGTTGTTCAGATCAAGAACTTGATCTTGCTCTCTCTCTTTATATATATATATATATATATATATATATATATATAATATATTTGTAATTCTTAAGTTTTGCTTTCATTAATATCTTGTTTATGCTTTTTATTTCCTTTTCTTTACTTAGTTAACTTGTATCTTATTTATGTTCTTATTTTTGTTTGTTTATGTTTCTTTTCTTCATTATGTTTAGCTAAGTTTATCATGTCAAGGTGAAAAGGTTACACTAATGGTGTAAGAATAAGTATAGTGTAAACTAAATATGGATCTTAATGTTTAATATTAACATGTCTTATCTTCTTATCTTACTAATTCTTAATACCTTGCTTGTTAAATGGTTAATTTAGATTTGTGTTGTATAACAAATGCTTGGCACTCTCATAGCCCAACCGTATGGTATTACTGTTGGTTAAATTTGCAAGTGCACAAATCGTAACAAGTAATAAAGTGATGAGGAGAGTATCGTCCCACGAGGATTTGTAAAAATTACTACTAATAATTACCAAAGTCTTTTAAATTATGATCTATTTGAGGAATCGAATAAGATAGTTTATGAAACAAAAATTAATGATTAAAAACAAACAACCAATTGATTAAATATTAATGAATTCAATTGTACTGGTTCTAGGATTTCTGACTTACCGTAACTATGCTTACATGAACTTTCTCGATTAAATTAATTACTCCTAATGTTGATAATCAGGTTTTCCTTATGTAAATATTAATCTCTCTCGAGCATCAATAAATTATTTCGACAAACAAATTTCATATACTCTACAAAAGTTCTGAACTTGTCGAAATTTATTAAGTACTGTAAAACCTGTAACGATTACAAAAGTTCTTAGGATATCTCTATCCTATAGATTTCTTACGGTATTTCAAACAATAGCTAAAACAATTATCACTTCTCAGTTTCAAATTGAAATCTAAATCATGCAGATGTTGGCCAAACACACGCAAGCATTACACATAGAATGAAATACTCAACATCTTAATGTAATAATTCAATCGAAGAAATTGTTCACATTTCCGTCGAAAAGATAGGTGTCCTCCCGGTTTTCAATAGTTTTGCCTCTGCCCCTCTTTTGTTCCTTTGGTGCCGCCTCCTCTCTTTCTATTTTCTATGTTGTAGGGTTTCTGTCTGTGGTCAATCCCCCTTTTTTCTTCTTTTATATTGTGTCTTTTCTACCCCTGCAGTAATGAGGAAAGTTTCTTTTTCTGCATTAAATTCCTTCCTACTCAGACATTGTGGGCCCGATTTGAGGTAGAAAACGTGCGAATTCAAAGATCTCTATTTCTGGAGAAATTGTAGAGAATCAAATTTTCTTTCCAACAAAACTGATCTTGCAATTTTTGGACATCGGAGTGCTGAGATAAGGGCCATAAAACGAAACAGTCTTTGTAGTGCAGGAGTTTCGGGCTGGTTCAATCCTTGTTTTTCAACTCGCTTTTTGGACTTTGAAACAACAAAACTGAGTTATATGCCCTTCATATGTTTTGTAGACCTTCATCTCAGCTATTTGAAAATGGTTACGAACATCCGGAACTAAATTGTATAGCTTCTTTGCAGCACATAATGAATCACTGTTCAGTTTCACTGCCCGGCTCTGCCTGTTCAGTAACCTAAGATCTGAAAACACATTAATTTCCCACGAGGTCAATAGTTCAAAAAGAGATTCAAAATTCTAATTGTCTTGTGCAACATATCCAAAATATTTAAAAATCAAGCATGAATAGCAGAAAATATACATGCTAAAAATTCCCTTATCAATTACCTACACTTGTGCTATAAAAGAAACTTGATTTGTTGTTAACATAAGTTAGCATCATGAATTCCTGATAATATTTAAAAGTTTGGTGTTACGTAAATAAGATAATTAATATGATCATGTTAACAATTTATAATAAGCTATTAATGACAAATCATCCGATTGGAACCTCCTTTGTGTGTAGTTTCCAGTTGAGTAATAAAAGTTTATACTATACGTGTTTGAAATACCATTAGTGGATCCTCTAACCTTGACATTTGTTTTTATAATTGTTTAATCCTCACATTAATATTCTATCTCAAAGTTCTCATCAACTTCTTCTTCTTCTTTACTACTACTACTACTACTAGTGCTAATAATAATAATATTATTACAATTATTATTGTTATTGTTGTTGTATTATTGTTATTTATAATTTATACAATTAATCTCCATGTGGTTCGATCCCAGTTTTGTCGGGTTATTTATTTCTTCGACACTCCTGCACTTGGAAGAAAACATCAATCTTTTGGTCGTGTCAAATATATATACAAAAAAGACTTAGTTAACCTACCTAACCCACAAAACACGTGACCTAGATCTTGAGACTATGTTAACCCTACATAAAATAAATCAACAAACAATTATAAAACTGCATTCCTAATCAATCTAATGTTGAAGGGTGATGTTAGGAAAAAATCAATTAAAAAAGGAATAAAAAGTTAACCCAAGTCAATACAACTAACTCACAAAACTTTCAACCAGAGTCATGAGAGTGAGATAACTCCATAGAAAGCAAATCAAAATAAATTATGAAGTTCAATATCAAATAAATTCAACGTTGTAGGATGAGATTGAAAAAAAAGTTAAAATTAAAAAAAAATTCCTCAAAACTTTTAAAGACCAAAGTGAAAAAACGCTTGGCATTTCACTATTCATTGCTATAGTGAAAAACTAAGCCCTTTTAATATATGTTAACTAGCTAGATGGCCCGCGCTACACTGCGGTCTGAGCCAATTTTTTCACAAAAAAAAAAAATATTCATGCTACATCAACATTTTCAAATAAGTGAGAAAAATCTAAGATTAAGGTAATTGAGAAGGACCACCTGTGTTATCAGAACAATGACTTGAAAAGCAAGATAAAAAAGACTATAAAGCGAATCCCAAGCTTATATTTAATCAATTGATTTAATTTAATTACAAAATGAAAAAAGCTAAATTCAACAAATATATAAAAAAAAGCCTAAGGTAGCTTGTGTTTTTTTTTTTTTTTTCAGAATGTATTTAAATTCCTATAGGATGTGAAAAAAAGTAGAAAATATTTGAGGATGAGATTGAGAGAAAAAAATAAGCTCAAAAAAAAGGAAAAAATCCAAGCAAATCTAGTTGAAGTTTGTACATTCTAAATTTAAGTTAATCTCTCAAACCCGTAATCCATTAAATTACTACCTGGTCTCAACCAAAAATCTCAATATCCGACCAACTTGATGCTAAAGGATGAAATAAATAAATTTAATTAAAAAAAACAAAATCCCTTTTAAAAAAGCAAAATCTAACAAAGGCAGGGAAAAACCCAAGGCAATACCAAACCAATTTAATGTTAAAGGATGCAAAAAATTAATTTAATCTAATAAAAATTATGTTTAAAAAAATCTAGATCTATAAAAAGATTGGAAAAAAACTCAAGGCAATCCATCATATTCTTAAAAAGATAAAAACTCTCATAGAAAACAAAAAACAATATTGGAGAATGAAATTTAAAAAAAAAGTACACTTAGACAAACCTCCTAAATCCGAATTAATATCTCAAACTCACAATCTATTAAGGTCTAGATTCGAGCTCAATCAAGAAGCTCAACACTCGATAAATTTAATTTAGAAGGATAAAATCCTAAAAAAAACATTTTCGAGGTAAAAAAATAGTAATAAAAAATGAGAACCAAATTTGATAGAAAAAAAAATAAAGGAGGATGAAATCAAAAAAAAAAAAAAAAACCATTTCGAATAAAATATATAGCAATTAAAGGAATAGGGACCAAATTTAACATATAAAAAAAATCCATGGGTGTGAAATTGAAAAACAATTCTAATTTTATAAATTATTTCAAATAAAAAAAATACTAATTACAAGAACATAAACTAAATTTGAAGATTCAGAGAGTTGCACTAATGTTTTTAGAGTCGTCGTGGTTTTTTAGGTTGAAAGAGAAAATGAGATAAAAAGAAGAAACAAACTTGACAACGAACCAGAGGTAATGAAGTTACACACGTGTCTTAAAAGGTAAGGACAACCTGAAGGATTTTATCACCGCCTTGAAAGCCATTGTTTGACAAAGTAAATCTGTCGCATATGATGCTGCAACATTCTTGGAGCTCCCACGCGCCTTCCTATAAATTATGTAAATAGTATTATATATTTAGTAAAAGAAACACAGACTCTATCAAATTGGTTATTACTAAAAAACAAGAGAGAGAAAATACACAAATGCCCCTGCATGATAGCTTCTTTGTTTTGGTTTCCAGGAATAACATCAATAATTTATTGTGCAAATACACATGAAAAGCAAAAATATACCCCCAAGTGAGAGATACATGCCATTTTACTTTCAAGGATAAAAAAATCATTATATTATGCAAAAAAATATATGTTGGCTAGTTTAACCCTGATTAATTAGGTAATACCTAATGAACCTTTTGGAAAAGAAAAAAATATCCATGAAGGCAACGTTTGTCAATTTTGTCAAGAAGGGAAAAGAGGTCAAAACATTGTTTCAATCCACAATGTTTTGAGTCTATGTCTAAAATAAATAACTGATCCCTTTCAGCTCTTTTTAAAAAAAAATATATATATATATATTCTAATAGTCTAGTCTATGATGTAATAAACTATTTTTGAATGAATGCATCAATTTAGACAAGGACTAGTTATGTTACTGGCACTTTACTGTGGGTTAGAAAATATTTTTGACAAAAAACAAATAAATATGCAAGTTTTTTCAATGTGGTTTTTTCTTTAAAAAATCTAATTATAAATCAAAAGGATTATGCATGTATTTAATTAAATACATCGAGAACCTTTTGTGCTAATAAATACAAAAAAAAAAAAGTCTTAACACATCTATTTAACTCGCCTTGCTACAAGTTGATTATTTTTTTCTATCTCAGAAAAATTAATATGTATGTATTATTAAGATATTTTTTAACATTAAGTAACAAATATAACTATGAATCAAAATTCGATGCTTATATATAATAAAATATGGTAAATATCATATATGTTAATAAAAACATGTAAGATCTCAAACTAATATTTAATGTAGTAGAATAATGGAATAATATTGCAATTGCTACAATGAAATTTTATTTCCTTAGTTTTTTGTATAATAATTTTTCAAAAAAAAAAAGTGTGAAGAATTTTTTTTAAAACAAATTACAAAAGAATAATGATAAGAACAAAAAAAATGATATAACTAGGCCAAATATAGAGTAATAAATATTCATAGTGTAAAGAAAAAAAATAGTTCTTTTTCAACAAAAAAAAAATGTAAACAAAAAAAAAAAGAAACAAAAAAAATATTAAAAAAAATGAAGATAAGAAAAAAAATAGTAATAAATAGGCTAAGTATAAAAGGATAAAAATTCTAACTATAAAGAGCAGAAAATTATAAGGAAATTTTGTTTTTTTTTTTTTAAAAAGACCAAAAATTACAATAAAGAAAATTAACAAAATTTACAATTTTATCATTTGTACATAAAAACACCATTTTGTTTTAATATATAATAATAATAATAATGATTGACATAAAACTTAATGACGTAAGGATTTAATTTTGTAAGCAAAAAGTAATTCAAAATTATCCTTATCATAGAGAACTAAAAAAGTTTATTATGTTTATAGTTGAACCCAAAATCTCAAGTTTCTTACTTACAAATTATTTTCTGTTGTCAAATAAATATTTATTAAATACATATTAGTTCTTATGAGACTAACAAAATTAGCGGTGTATTAATTTTTTAAGAAAATATGAAATTTGTAAATAAACCGATGTAAAATAAAAAGTAATTTTCCTATGTTTTTTATTTTTTAAAGGGGAGTCAAGTAGTCTGAATGTTGATAAATTCAAGTGTTTACTTCTCTCAAAGAAACACCATACTTTTCATACTAGCAATGTATCCTTTGTTCATTGTCATTATCACTTCCACGTTGCCGCATATTTACAAAAAAACAATATTCTAGTTATCATTGGAAATTGGAACTGCTTTCTCCTTGCAATTCCTCTTTCATCGTGACCTTTCTTTTTCCTCTCTTTCTAAATCTTGTAGACAAGAACAAGATTCAAAGAAATCATTTTGAAGACCTTTCCCCCCCAAAATTAGTCAACTATTTTTCATTATGCTCTTTTTCTTTTTTTCTTCGATATAAATATTATTTTCTTTTATATATTAGGTATCTTGGACTGATTTGTGTGTGTGTCTATATATATATACAAAGTTTTCACACCTATAATTTTTAGACCCAGCCCAGTCCAAGATCCAATCCAAGACCAGAGTTTCGGGTTTTGACCGGGTCACCAGGTCGCTCGGTCAATTTTTTTTTTAAAAATCAAAGCGATGTCGTTTTAATAGAACAAAAATACAAAAGTTAACGAATTGCAACTGAGTTTTTGATCAGGTCTTTCCGGGTCAACTCGTCGGGTCAGCCGAATTACACCAGGTTTTTTTTTCTTCAACTTGACCCAGTTCCAGCTTCGAATCGACCCGTCAGGCCCAATTTCAACACTGGGTTAGCCGAGTCCCGGATCGATTCACCGGTCGAATTTCAAAACTAGGCTCACACCCCAAACAAGACTTGTGAAATAAAATTCATGGACCAAAAAAGTCAAATTAAAAACTACAAAGATAACATACATACATATATATATATATATATATATATATATATATATATATATATATATATATTTGGCTCTTATTGACTTACTTAACTACCTACTAATTATTCAATATAAACATTACTTATTAACATACACCGTATATTGAACAAATGCATAATTACCAACTCTAGATGGAAAGAAATATAAATGGAAATACAAACCCAAAAGTTGCATTTTGATTAGGAGAGAGATTATATCTAATATTTAACTATTTTCTTAAAATTAAATCCCAAACAAGGTTTTTTTTAGTAAAAATATATTAGATTTTTTTAATCTAAAATTAGATTCTAAATTAATGAATCTTTGAGTTAATCCATCATGCGAGGGGTTTAGGCTTTGTTTAGAAATATAGTTGTGGTTGTTTTTCAAAATATTTTTTATTTATAAAAATGTTAAAAATAATATATATATATATATATTTATTTATAAATTATTTTTGATACCAACACATCAAGATAATATAAAAATACCAAAAAATATTAATTTAAAACAAATAAAAAAATATTTTTTAAAAATATTCTTGAATAAAAAAACAAGCACTAAAAACACAACAACTTTTTTAATGATAAAATGGATGTAATTAAACGTATAAAACATACTAGTTACAAATTATAAGAATACGTGGAGCTATTTTCCCGTTCAAAAATCGGAAAACACAAACACAATCCATTGAAAAAAGAAAGAAAATAAAACATATCAATCTCATTCTTCTTGTATTTGCCATAAAAACCATAGAACTACGGTTTCCCAAAACATATTTTGGGACAGTAAATGATATAATATATATATATATATATATATATATATATATATATTTTTAAAAAAGAAAACCCAAAACAGGAAAAAAAAAAAAAAAAACCAAAGTGGTCAGGTCAGTTTTAGAGAGAGAGAGAAACAGTACAAGAGAGGGTGTTGTGTACACATGACATACATGCACATGGTAGTTGTAGAGAGAAAAGGAGAGGAAGAAGGAAAGAGAGAGAGAGAGAGAGGTATATGCATCTATTGTAGAAGAGAGCACCACTGTGGGTTCTCCGAAGCTATAGATACCCTTTTCTCTCATTCTCTCTAGCCAGTTTTGAAACTTGATGAGGTTAAAAGTAAAACCATTTTTTATTGCTCACTCTATGGTTTAAATATTCTGTCTTTAATGTCAATCTCACTTTTGAAGAAGACCCATTGTCATCTTCAACTCCTCTTCACTTATTTCAATCAAATTTCTCTGCTTTGCTCCTCTTTGCATGTTGATCCCAAGTTGCATTGTTGAGGTAAGGTCATTTTTTCTTACGGTTTTTTAATATGTTTTTGAACTATTTGATTGAAATGTGGGAATTTGAATGTGGGTTTTGGAGGTAATTGATTTGGCGTTTGGTGATCTGTGTAAATTTTGGGTCTTTTGGATTCTGGCTTTTGGCTATTTGTGCTTATCTGAGTTTTCAGATTTGTGAATTCTGGATATAAGTTGATGGATTCCCTTCTCTAATTTGTTTTTCTTTTTTGTGCTGTTTTATCCTCTTTTGATTCAATGCATGGGGTTTTTATGCTATATCTGCGGCACTTCATTCTCTCTCTCATTGATTATCATAAGATGTGTAAAATTCTAGTGCCCTTATAATGAGATCTCCAGATGACATATTAGATTATGGATATCAGCTCTAGTGCTTTTCTGTTAGGAGAATTCGGTACGTTTTACTGGTATTTTCGAGGCAGAAATCAAGAGTAGCTGCTGTTTTTTGCATGGCAGATTTTTGCCTTTTATTTGAGTTTTTAAGGTCTTGGAAAGCAGAGTTGAGAGCTCAATACTTAATGCACTTATTATCTGGCTTTATATATTGTTGTTGCATAAGTAGGATGGTTCCTTTTGTGAAACGGGATTTTGCTTAGGACATACAAGTGAATGAAGACTGACTTAGATTTAATTTGATGTCAACCTTACCTTCTCTGTCTTCAATAATAGATGACCCTACTAATCTATAGAAGCGAAGCTTGTAAAGACATGGAGAATACAAAGAACTATGTTTGTTTCATATCAAACCATATTTGAGGGAACTGTTCGTATCAGCCATGTTCAAGTGTAGAGTAATGGACTTGCAAAAGCCACTTTGGATGAAAGTTTTCATGTTCTGCTACCAGAAGTCTTACACAGAAAGAAAAGGAAATGTTGACATTTGCTGATCATTTTGGTTGATTTGGAGGGGGTGGGGGGGGCATGCTTCCTTGCAGGTTTTGCATTGGTGGGATAGAAATAATACTTGATCCCCCCCCCCTATCTGTGAGCTTTAGCTAAGTAAATTGTAAATAGTTGTAAGTTAGCTTGATAGTTTTTGTCTTCCTTGGGATACTTGTAGTATAAGGGAAGAGGGTAGTATAAGCAGAGGGTAGCAGGGTAAGGTAGAGGGTAGTATACTACATACAGTCTACAGGTATAATTATTGTCACCTGGAGCAGTTGGTAGCACTGTTTCATTTTCCAAGGGCTGGCCACTGTTATATAACTTGGATTACTCAATTATACCAGTGTTGAAGCTAAGACTGTAGCTTTTGTTGCTCTGCAAAGGTTCCTTCGTTTTTTTCCAACAAGAGAATGAAATCCAGACAGCTGCAATTATGGTAAGATCCAAATTCTAGCATCTTGATGATTTGAACACAAATATGTTTGTTTAGGTGTGTGGAATATAAATATGATTATGTGACTACTAGAGAACTTGCTCATTTAGTGTAATTTTTTGGGTTGCTATATCACCGTGTGATTTGTGGAATATAAATTTGATCATGTGACTACTAGAGAACTTGCTGATTTAGTGTAATCTTTTGGGTTGCTATATCTCCGCGTGATTTGGGTAGTTGGAATTATAGATTATAATAATCCTTTGATATGCTAAATTTCCTTTTTTCCCCTAATGCTCCTTGTGTCATGTCAGTTGTTTTCTGGATCAAGGGATTTCTATGTTGGATTGCGAAGATAAACCAACTTTATGATGAATAAAACACTAAGGCCCATGCCATATCCAATTCTCATCGATTTGCCTCAGGCATGCAGTCACATAAAGAACTTGGAGGCATAACAGAAGATGCAATAATAAGTTTCATTTTCTGTAGTAAGATTGTTAAATCCAAGAATTTTGGGCATCTTATTCATTTGTTATTTATCCCAAAACAGAATGAATATGGGGTATTATTCAGTTCATCATAGTTTCTTTTATTGTTTGCTGACATGCATTTGCCAAGCCAGTTCGATTCTCTCTCTCTCTCTACACATGCTAATTAGACATCAAAACATTTGTTTTTCTATTTATGTATCATGATAGGCCTTTCTGAACAAGGCTTGTTGCTTCACATCAAATGTTCTTACCATAGCTCTTGTATGCTGAATTTGATTGTGAGGAAAGAACATAAATATTCCTTAAGTATGTAGATCTTTTTTTATTACAATAATGAAATTTCAAGTCCCATTTTGATGCTTGTTTGTTTTCTAATGCTTGAAGAAAGCATGGAGATGCTGACTTGATGGATGAATATGTAGTACAATGTAATGACATATGAACCGAAAATGAAATGGTACAGCTTCTATGAATATAGAAATGGGAAGCCATTTACATCATATTAATGAAGCTGATGAGGCGTAACACTTTATGATGTCCCAATATGTTCTCTTTTTCAAGTGAAATCTTCTCTGTTTCAGTACTGAACAAACCCTCATTCCAAATTGATATGATATCTTTTTAAATCTTATCACTTCTTGGTTTTGTCCTTCTTATTTTCCTTCAGCATTACTCAAATTAATACATCAGTGAACATGATCAGAAATAAAAAGTTTTCCCGTTTGGACTAGATTCATCTGTTAAAGGGTAGATTATTTATGTGCATGCTTCAAAGCATACTATAAGATAAGAAATGATGCTGTCAAGCTCAACTGTGGGGTTTTCCCTATTAATTGCCATGGAGAAATAATTATCTCTGTTGGACATAATTTTAACTTATGAAGCCTTTTTAGCCTTAAGCCTCATGTGACATAAAAATGTAATGGGAAAAATGGACGAACTTTATGGTTCAAATTGGTTGGAATTGTATGTAAGATTGAGATCCCACGTGATATTATGGTTTGAGTTGAGACCTAAGCCCAATCTTCTTTCTATGGGATTTTTGTGAAATCTGAAATGTTTGGGGATTTGTAGATGATAGATTCTTCAGTATCTGGATTTAGACTTTTAATAGTTATGATCTCTTGCGTTGATACTTTTGGAACTTTGGGATGCTTTGGGGATTTGTAGATGATAGATTCTTCAGTATCTGGATTTAGACTTTTAATAATTATGATCTCTTGCGTTGATACTTTTGGAACTTTGGGATTCCTTGTCTTTCTTCAGTTTAGAGGTCATTTTTTGGTGCAACAATATTTGGGCTTGTAACCACATCATGTAAGTTTGAGTCTTAAGTGTAACGTCTCCATACAAAAATACTGAGGGGTGGAGCTATTTCCAAAAGCTCCATCCTAGATACTCACTTGGACCAAAATTGGGCATTGGCCTTTTACCTTTTTCAGACACGATTTAGTTCCTTGTGTTATTCATGTGTGCCTAGTGATGTAAATATTGATTGTTGTCTAGTTTACAAGGAAAGACACTAGATTATAAATTCAGGCAAGCCTAGCACTTTTCTTTAATTGTTATCTTATCTTTTTAATGTGCCATTTATTTTATTTTTGTTAAATTGATTTCCTCTTTTAAATGCAGGTTTTTCTAGCGTTCTATCACTGTATGTTGAACTGTGATTTACTGGGTGTTAAAATGCATCTCCGTATTTGTCTAAATTGGCTGTGTTTTAATGCAGATTTTTTTGCAACTGTAGGATCGCTTGAACTCGGTATATGACATGGGTTTTTCCTTTCCAATGAACCATGAATGTTGAATGGAGATGGTGGGTAACAAGCCTTTCTGAAGATTTTATTCAGTATGTGATTAGTAAGATTTATAATTCTCTAGGAAATAAGGCAAGAGAGTGATGAAAAAGTGTAGATAGGGAATTTAAAATAAAGGTTCTTGAGAAAAACAGGTACAGCATTTCCACCAAATTTTGTAGTTATTGTTGAGATTTTGTCGTTTTCTTCTTCTTAGGGTGATGCCTAATCTTCGAACTTAATTTTGTCCATATTTTCTGGTTGATCTTTTCATGCGTATTTGAGGTACATACAGATATGTAAGACAGAAGTATGGGATTTTATCTGTTTCCTTTTTTTGTTATGTTCTTTCCATAAATTTTGTGCAGGGGGGGGGGGTTCTTTGTTGAGGTCATCTTTTGTCGGTTCATGTGCTAGTTTTCCTTCTTTATCAATTTGTGCATTTATCTATGTGTTTATATTATGGTCTGAAAACTTTAAAATAATTCTTGAGAAGAAGTGTAGATAGGGAATTTAAAATAAAGGTTCTTGAGAAAAACAGGTACAGCATTTCCACCAAATTTGGTAGTTATTGTTGAGATTTTGTCATTTTCCTCGTCTTACGGTGATGCTAATCTTTAAACTTAATTTTTTTCCATATTTTTCTGGTTGATCTTTTCATGTGTATTCGAGGTACATGCAGATATGTAAGACAGAAGTATGGGATTTTATCTGTTTCCTTTTTCTGTTCTGTTCTTTCCATAAATTTTGTGCCGGGGGGGGGGGGGTTCTTTGTTGAGGTCATCTTTTATCGGTTCATGTGCTAGTTTTCCCTCTCTATCAATTTGTGCATTTATCTATGTGTTTATATTATGGTCTGAAAACTTTAAATGAATATCATATTATCATGAAAGTACTTGTCTTGCCTAATCACATGATCAAGATTAACAATTTAGCTTCAAATTGTATAAGCCAATTCCTAAGACATGCATTGATGAAAAGGATTAAGCCAAAATCTAGCATTTACGTCTAAATATTAACGCAAAAGAACTACCAAAAAAATTAATTCAAAAACCTTCTTAAATGTGCTTCTACGCAAATCTAAAATCCGACTACAAAATATTAATTGTAACACATGCAAGATAAAACTAATTCATTTTAGTAAAACACTTTTGACTTCAGTTCTAACATGAAAGGAAAAATGTAACTAAACAATTCAGGTTTTTTTCTAAGGTAATGGTCTGACACCACAACATCATTGATTGTACATGTAACATTTGCAATAGTCACCAAATTTGTTACTAGCATGGTAACGGCTGTCGTGATTTGTAACAATTGTGAGTATAAAATTACCTCCATTTGGTGTTCGATTTCAGTTCCATCCTGTGATGGTTGTTATTTGAGTCCATGGTTCTAGCAATTAAGTTCAAGCTTGGATTACATTTTGTAATGTTGCCCCCAGCTTTTCTTTTTCCACTAGTCTTAGGAAAATTTAGAATTAAATATTACATGAGACTACAGAGTTTTGAGAGCACCAAATTGGAATGATCAGCATTCTACTGAAATTTTTGTGCATATAATATTTCCTAAACAAACCTGTCAATAATCACATATATTGTTCTTTAGATGATTAAGTAGCTTGTCATTTTTTACTAGCTTTTTTATGGTAAACATGCACAAATAATATTCTTTCAATGTACGAATTTTGATATTTATTCCTTACTAAAGTTGCTGTTATGAATAGATGCACACAAACTTTCAAGCAAAAATCCAACTGCACAGTAAAACTACGTATGCAAGAATAGATTCTACTAGTTTACATAGAAGCTTTCCATGGTTTTAAGCACTCTGATAACATCTAGCAGTTTTTTAGACTGTTGATGTGTTGCAATTTATTATGAAATGGGCTGTAATGATTTCACTGGGTGAAAAACTTCATGCACGCAACATTTACAGTTGCTCATGTCAGCTTGCATTTTGACATGTTTGTTATTCCCGTACCGGGGACTAAGAATTGCTATATCTATTTCAGCTAAATAGTGGAGAACCTTATGCATTCTCTAGGCTTTTTAGATACACTGCTTAATCGATGCTGTGTTGCCATCTAGCAAATAGAAAAATACTTTAATATATGTTGATGATGCTGTTACTGATTGATGATAGTCATACAGATGGAAGGAGTTGTTGACTTATGGAATTAGATGTTGTTTGCTTGGTCAACTGTCTATTGGGGGAGGCATAAAATATATCAAGATTCTTAACTTTCCTAACTTATCGGCAGAAAGATAGTTATACCTACTTTGAGGCTTTTCTTCTATATCACTCCTTCTCTATTATCTATATATCTATCTTCCTGTCCATCTATTGATCTTGCTTCTCTAATTAAAGTAACATTGATAAATGGCATTTAGGTTGGAGGGTAATATGACTTGTTTTAAGTGGTAAAAAATAATCTAGAATCATGAAAACTTACAAAAAACTTAGCCCTTAACAGAACTGAATGGAGGAAGTATTGCTAATTGATGTCCTATGTTAATGAAACAAAAGAGCATGGCACATGGTGAATTATGGGTATCCAATTCTCTTGCATTGGATTTTGTAAATGACCTTTGAGGTCATAAGTGCATTAAAATCCTCTGGAGACCTCTTTTTTTTTTTGTTTCTTTTTATCTTTGACACAGCAGATGGAGGTACATAGAGCGGGATTAGCTTTAGCTTTTCCATTTGATTTATCTGGGAATGTTGTCTTCACTTTTCTTTGAATTGGAAATGGCAGCTTGGATAGCCAAACTTGAATCCTCCTTTTTCTTGCTTGATTTTTTTCTTAATTTGCGTTTACTTGTTGGTTTGGTCTATTGGGTGGTGGTATAGACAAAAGGAGTGGCTTTATCTTTTCATGGTCTAACTCGTCATGAGCCAGCTGAAAAATGATTCCCTAACAAACAGGGCAGTTGAAATAATTAATTTTTGGGATTTTCATCTTGGTTTTTTCTGTTATATCAGTGACAATTTTTCTGCATGGAAATTATTAAATGCATTTGGTTACCTGATTATTTCTTTATATTTCCTCTTAAACTTAGGATCGGTTAAAATGATCTGTTTTAGGTGCTCCCTCCATCAGTAATATACTCTTGCCATGCAAATCCATAAATTTCCCATCACGCCTCTAATTTTTTCCTAGTGCAATTGGAGTGGAAATTATTTCTTTGCATGCAATGGATTTTGGATTTCCTTGAGTTGCATGTAATGCAAGGTTTTACAACTTTTTAGGGGAATTCTGTGGAATTTGTTCATCCATATGCATTGTAGGTGCAGAGCGAACACGAACTACATTAGAAGTTCAACATGCCATTACCTTATATGCATCTGCTTTTCTTTTGCTTTTTACTTTTTATGTTATACCTACTTAATGTAGAGTTTTACCATACATATTGTTTTTTACTATTAGTTTTTTGCTAATAGGAGTGCATAATTGTTCAGTCACTAAGACCTGTTTGTTTACTCCTTTTGTTTTTGTTGTTTCTCACCAGTTTATGTAACTTTTAAATTTTAATGGATGGTTGCATTTGGCTTGAGAGCATATGCGTGGAAAAGTTTGGAGAATCTAGAAGTTTGGTCAGGCTGTAGTGATGACCAGTTCAGCAATTGATGATTTTCGGGGTGATGGCTTTGAGGGGTCACATCAAGAGCGCTGTATTTTTGCAGATATTTTCTTTGGCAAAGATACTGGTGGGACAGGTAAGAGGAGTATTGGTGCTGGAGTTATTAATTTAAAGAGCCAGGACTGTAAGATTGCAGATCCTTCGCTGCATACTAACAATGAATACTCAGCTGTCACTACTCTTTCTTCTCCTGTAAGTTTGTCAATCGAGGATTCTGATGTGAATGAGAATTCTATAGGGGCTACTGCTTCAGGCTGTTTTACAGAAAGATTTACCTTTGTGGAGGGCACTAGCCAGAATAAGACTGTCAAGCGAATGAAGTTTGCAGTTGATGAACCTTCGGACACTGAACCTGATACATTGAAAGTTCTGACTTCGTCCTTACTGCCTAAAGAGATTGTTAGTGGTACAGGTGCTGCAGATATGGATTCACTGAGCCAAACAGTATTATTACATTTAGTCGAATCATCCTCTCAGGGTGTTGTATCCACCAGCTATCTGTTAAAGCAACATGCAAAAATAGACAGAAAAGGTGATGCACGCGAGCCAGATGTTCTGAAGTGCAGTTTGCCAAACTCAGATGGTGTTGCTGGCAAAGCTATTGCTTCACCTGTTTCCCAAGAGAGCTACGCAACAAGGATATTGCTTGCAAGACCTGTAGATGTTGTTGGGAAACCTGGATCCCCTTTAAATGCAGAGGAAAGAGCGAAGGCATTCAGTTCTCCAGGATTGGATGTCTCCATTATCTCGAAGACAGATTCTAAGATGGATCCTCGTCCTTTTCTCCAAAGTCATATCACCCGCTTACTTTCAGCTTTGGGTTGGGGTATTGGAAAGCGCAAGAGACCCAGTCGAAAATATATGGAGTCTATTTATCAATCACCTGAGGGGAGATTAATTCGTGATTTCCCTAAAGTGTGGAGGCTGTGTGGTCAAATTTTGTTCACAAATGGATACAAGGTGGTGCAGGAAGGCAATGGTAAGGAATGGGCTGATATAAGTCACTTTTGGTCTGATCTCTCAGATACATTGACTACTATTGAGAAAGACATGGATAAATCAGATATTGCCAAAGCCTTGGCACATCAGTGGAGTATTTTAGATCCCTTTGTTAATGTTGTGTTCATTGAACGGAAGGTTGGCGTACTGAGAAAGGGATGCATGGTTAAAGCTGCACAAAGCTTAGTGAATGATAGAAATGTGAAAAGTGAAGATGGCATTGGAAAGGAGTCTGCTCAGAAAAATTTGTTGGCTTGGCATAGTGATTCTTGTCCGGTCACTAAAAGTGCATCAACAATTTGTGAAGGAAGCTGCCATGACTGTGATGTACAATCTGGCAACAGGACTTTCTCAGAATGCGGACAAGAATCAATGGTGAAAGGTCAGATAGATGTATCTATTCATATGAATGACAGAGAAGGCATGTGTTCTGATGGGATGGGAAATCAATCTTGCAGCATGTGTAAGGACAAGATAGGCGGTGTGGATATGACTGACTGGCTAACTTGTGGGACAGATTGCACTTCTGCCCAGTTGTGTAGTTGCCAATGTAATGATTTTCCTGTTACTGCTGGGAACATTATAGTGCATGGGGCGCCTGAATCTGTTTCCCCTCATCAAGACAGCAACTTAGTTGATCCAGATGATGGCACTGGTCATATGGACTCCATCCACCATGATGAGCCAACTTCTGCCCAAGTTGTGACTTCAGGAGTTTTGCAGCAATCCAGATTCAGTGAAGAGGAGGGTTTACAGTGCATTCAAGCTTCAAGGTTCAAAACAAGGGATAAAGCAGCTATGAAAAAGATACGTAGAAAGTCCAGAAAAATATCAGAAATCAGATCAACCACATTAAGCCAAAGTGAAAATATTGATGTGCTTGGCAATCCATTAGAGTCGAACAAATTTGAAGAGAAGCTTATCAAAAGAACTAAAAAGATCTGCATGAAGTCCTACCCTTTGGATAATTGCCTACATCAGGTGGTGAAAAATGGTACAAAATTAAAGAGTACGCATGGCAATAGTTATGGTCCCAAATACAAACAAAAGAAAACAATTGGCTGCCAAATTGATGATGATGATTTGTTGATTGCAGCCATTATCAAGAACAAAGATTTTAGCCCAGGTGCCACCAGATCTATTTCTAAAAAGAAATCCTGCATATTAAGAGTTGGCTCAAAGCGCAAACGGAAAAAGGGCGGCTGCAGGCTACTCCCAAGAAATCTGGGCAAACTGGGAAAGCATTATGTGGGTGGTAAGTGGTCGAGAATGGGATCTAGGACGGTTTTGTCATGGTTGATAGATGCTGGTGTCTTGTCAGTAAAAGATGTAGTCCAGTACCGAAATCTAAAAGACGATTTTGTGATTAAAGATGGTGTGGTTACCAAGGATGGCATTATGTGTAAGTGCTGCAATATGGTGCTTTCGGTTACCAAGTTTAAGAGTCATGCTGGGTTCAAGCTCAACCGACCATGTTCAAACCTTTTCATGGAATCTGGAAAGCCTTTTACTTTATGTCAGCTGCAAGCATGGTCTGCTGAATATAAGAGCAGGAAAAGTGGTACCCAGGTGGTTCGTGCTGATGAAGATGATAAGAATGATGATTCATGTGGGCTGTGCGGTGATGGTGGGGAGTTGATATGCTGTGATAATTGCCCCTCTACTTTTCATCAAGCTTGCTTGTGTACAGAGGTTTGCCATTTGCTTTTCTGCTGTGTTTTATGGTGCTTTTTCTTTTCCCATAGATTTCTTGTAATTATTTGTTTACTTTTTCTTTGTTCTTTTTTGTCTCAAGCAGGCTATTTAGCAACTATAAGTGGTCTAAGTTGTGGTTTAAGATGCACGGACGTGGCCATTAGTGTCTCAATATTTTGGTTGTCAAATCTTTTGGGAAATAAATAGCATTTTGATAGCAATATTTATGGTCATTTTTCCTGTTTGGATTCCAAATAGTTGATGTCCTTACTGTTGCAAGAGTTTACAGATAATTAGTTCTGAAACAGAGTAGTATGGAGGAAAACGTGCAAGTGGTGGAACGAACATGTTAATTGTGCAGTTTGGTTTTTATGAATGTCAATATGACTAGTTACACACAAGGAGCATGATGACTTCTCTCTTTGAGTTAAGATTGTTTTTGTTCTAGCTACAGTAGCTAAATCAACATTTTATTTATTTATTTATTTTACTTCAGGATCTTCCTGAAGGCAGTTGGTATTGCCCGAATTGCACCTGTTGGATATGCGGGGATCTGGTCAATGATAAAGAGGCTTCTAGTTCTGTTGGTGCTTATAAATGTTTGCAGTGTGAGCACAAATGTACATCTCCAACCTCCATTTTGTTTAGTTTGATTGTTTTCATTGAATCTAAACTTCTGATGGCTTGAGAATTGATTCAGGATGCACATGGTAAAGTATGAATTGTACATGAAATTAAAGTTCATGCTTCTTGGAGCTGGTAATTTCCATGTATTATGGTGGCTTGAAATTATTTTTGCTGGACATACATGTTAAAATGGAACTAGATTTGTTTCTCATGTAATGGGGAAACTTTTGTATTGTTTACTGTCATAGCCAATAATGTTGAAAACTTGTTAGAACTGCAAGGTGATGACACTAATTTCTTGGATCATAACTTGTTCTAAATCTAATCTTTTTCAACCCTACACTGCTACTGCCAACTTCTGGTTCTCTATCCTATTAATCACTAGGATTTTATCTTCATCTTTGTTGGTAATTGATTTCTCTCAGCGTTTCATAATGGTATGTGGACTTGTACCCCTTCAGTTATCCTATTCCATAATGTGGAGTCTCTAATTTACCGGGTGTTTATATTTCTTACAGATCATGGGGCATGCCAAAAAGGAAAACAAACACATGAAGGACTGGTTTCTGATGCTTGGTTTTGTAGTGGAAGCTGTCAAGAGGTACTTTGTCTCTGTTTTCAAAGTTAGTTAATTTGTTAAGTACGTTGGATGTCAAATTGAACCCTTCTAGGAGAGTGAAGCTTCAAGTGCCTAAGAGTGATTAATTGTTGCCTGGCATGTCGATCTTGTGTATCTGACATAACAATTTGGTTTCCTTATTTCTAATGAATAACTTATTTATGTTTTCCATAAATTTGGCATGTAGCATTTAATGCAGTATTATTCTAATATCCTGAAGCCAGACATGAAAAGCACTTGTTTTGGAAAATGCCAATTCCCTGATTCTTATTGAGCCCTGTGCTTTTGTAATGTTGATTTAGGATAGTTATTGCTTGCATCTTTATCACTGTTGAATGAACCCAGATGATTTCTACAAATTTTTTGCTTTTTACATAGTTTAATTTCTTTTAATTTCCGTGCTTGTTTCCATTACAATGTTTCTACATTGTTTTAGTAATTAATTGAAATAATCATGCCAAGATAAATAGCTTCCGGGTAAAGATACTGAACCCTTTGTTTTATTGATCATAATCATGAATGAAGTTTGTAGAGTATGTTGTGCCTGTTGGAAATAGCAAACTAGATCTATTTTAGAGTTCTACTCTTCTGCAAATTAGTTTCTGCTAAGCTTTATTGAATTTAGACTAATTGTTTCTGAGTAGCTTTATCTAGGTTAGTTTGCTTTGCATTAACAGGTTTGTTTAGCTTTATAATTATCCAAATATTTAGCTTGTCACCTCCCTACAAATGGGACTATGCAAGTTAGTGCACAACAAGAGAGAGAGATCATTGAGATTGTTTGTGCAGAGAAGTGTCTTTGCACAGTAAGAGATCATTAAAATAATTAATCTCACTGTACCAAATCTGACCACTGGAGCAAACACCTCATCATAGTAAATCCAATATTTCTGTCTGTACCCATTTTCCACAAGTGTAGCCTTGTAATGATCAACATTGTCATCCGCAGTTCTCTTAATCTTGTAAACCCACTTAACACAAATAGATTTGTGTTGAGGTGGGAGTGTAGTAATTGTCCAGGTTTCATTCTTTTCAAGAGCCTGTATTTCTTCTTTCCTGGCGATCTTCCAACATTCCATATCATTTGCCTCCTAGAAGCTTAGGGGCTCATGATCAGCATATAAACACAACAGACTTGAATCCATTTCTTATCATAGACTAGCTCATTTGTTGCTTCATATAGGTATGCTAGATTCCTTGTTCGTAGAGTTGGTGTTGAGCTTGAAAGGGAAGTGACAGTTTCCACTTGTTCCTTTGATTGTATTGCTGGCTGTGGTGTTGATTGACATGGTGATGTTGCTGCTGCTGCTGTCCCATCTCCTGGATGTTGATCAGCCTCATTGTCTTCTAGTACAATTTTCTCCACGTTTTTGTCATTGTTGTCCCACTTCCATGCATCTGCCTCATAAAAAATAACATCCCTACAAACCAACAGCTTCTTTGAAAGAGGATCATACAACTTGTAAGCTTCAGAATCTTCAATGTAACCTACAAACACTCACTTTACTTCACGATCATCTAGTCTCATTCGTCTGGCCTCTGGTTCTTATGCATAGTCAACAATTCCAAATTTTCATGGATGTGCTTCACTTGACTTGATTCCACTCCATGCTTCATAAAGTGTTTTGTGCAGAATACTTTTGGTGGGGCATTTGTTCAACAAGTGTACTGCACATGCTACTGCTTCTCTCCAAAACATCTTTGGCATCATTCTTTCTTTGGTCATATCCAGGATCGCACAATTCTTTCGTTAGATATCCTATTCTACTGCAATGTGTTGGCAGCTGTAAGTTGGTATCTAATCCCATGTTCCCTGCAAAAAGATTGAAATGCAGCCGGGGTATACTCCCCACCTCGATCTAATCTTATTGTGACAATCTTCCTAGCACTCTCATTTTCAATATAAGCTTTAACCTTTTAAACACTTCAAATACATCAATTTTTTCCTTAAGAAAATAAACCCCAATGAACTTAACAAAGTACACATGACCTCCAATTGACATAGGTTCAAAATGTCCCCATATGTTTGTGTGTATGAGCTGCCATTGTGTTGTTGCTCTCCATGTCTTTCTAGTGAGGAAAGCTTGATGTCCCTGCTTCCCAAGTACACGGGTGTTACACATACTATCCAGCTCTGATACTAGATGTTGGTTTAAACACAAACTCTCACACAAAAAAAAATAAAAAAAAAGAGAAGAATATAAGAAATAACAGCAACAACACTTCTCTGCACATACAATCCCAATAACAGCAAGTACACAAGTGGTACACACACTACCCAGCTCCTTTATGCTTGGTAGTCCTCTCAACTTGTCATTTTTGTACAGAAGTTTCAGGCCATTAAGATGACCATAAGGTAGGTGCCATTTTTCAATCTCATGCTCACTCTTGTTGGATAGGCAATGCCTAGCTACTGTTTTCAAAAGCAATGGAAACATTTTGTTCTGTCATCTGCACTTGAGCAGTGAGTCTCCTTTCAACATTTCTTAACTCTAGAAAATTCCCTTCCATGTGGATTTCATGTCCTTTTTGAATTACTTGTCCAAGACTCGGAATGTTGTTTCTCATGTTAGGCATGTAAGACACATATGAGATGAATTCAGTTGTTCCATCTTTCTGATATATGGCCACATTTCCTTTCCTAGCAACTGGCAACTTAGAAGCATCTTCAGAACTAAACATGTTCACGAAAATTCTCCTGCAGCTCCATAATTCATGTCCTTCCACACTTGATTTCTTGCTCCTAAATCCAGATACCAAACATTCCCACCTTCAAGCATACCACTGCCAACAACTAGCAATGTTGGTGCTTCCTATGTGCTGTTTGATTCCTTAGCAAAGTTTGCCATGTTGTCAACTTTTTTTGTGTTGAATTTGAGAGAGAGAGAGAGAGAGTAGGAAGCCCACTCCTGATCCAGAAGAGCTATAAGCAGGAGCCCGGAACAGACATACCATGTTGAATTTTAGAGAGGGAGTGAGATAGGAAGCTTAAAGTGGCATAACTCGGAAGAGCCAAAAGGGCAACAAGCAGAAGCCCAGAGGAGACAAAAGGGCCGAGTCCACAGGAAGTTAGAATGGCCAAAAGGCCTAACTCATCTCAAAAGGCACATTATGAGATGAGGTTTGCCAAGAGCTTATAAGGGTATTAACTTTGGTGTTTTGTTTTCAATGTGGGATTTTGACATCCCCACACGAAGCATGGATGGAAGACTAAGGCAGCATATATGAAGAGGGGGTTAGGCTTTAATATCATGTCAAAAACCATCTTAACTCAAAAGTTTAAGCTGTTAAGTAAGACTCCAAGTATGATTTTATAATACTATTTAACACACCCCTTCAAATGAAAGCTCTTTGGGTATGGAACTTGCACAAACCCACCATTATTTTGTGCAATTTTATTAATTTAATTAGTTAGAATGAGGTGCTAAGATTCAAATTCGTAACTGTTTGATCATCAATGCTTTGATACTATGTTAAGATAACAAAGTCTTTGTGTTTCAAAACTGTCTTTTTTATGCAGCCAAGCCTCCTTTAAATAGGAAGTGATCTATTTGTACAAGGAAACAATTATTCTACATGCTAAATTTAGTGTACCATAAATGGTGCACCAGCCCCCACAATTCCTAACTCACAGGATATTTACAAAAGATTAGAGTCATCTATTGCCTAAAATAAAGGATCCTATCGCCTAAAATAAACTTGATAAAGTTTGGACATTCATTGGCATAATGCCTTGCTTACAATTCCAGCACTAAACATTCATTTTTCCTTCACTGTACTAAGCATTCCTTGTGTGCATTGATCCACCATGTCCTCCACGCCCATGGTATGTGAAGCCTCCACATCCTCTTCTTTGTCGTTCTTTGATATTCTCAAGGACAAGCTTTGATAGCTGTAACATCGTCATTTTTTCAAATGTGCAATTCATGCACTTGAAGTGATCCCAACAACTCCTCCATGCTCATGCTTTCCAAGTCTTTGGACTCTTCTATTACTGTCACCTTATTCAAAACTAGGTGTTGGTGATTGTAGCATTTTCTCAAACACTCAAGTATCATCGAGTTTTTCTCCATTTCTACTCATTTGATTAACAAATCCACCTAATTTGGAATGATAATCTTACACAGCTTCACCTTCTTTCATGTGTGCTGTTTCAAACTCCTTTTAATGTGTGCAGACTTCTCTCATTCTACTCCTTTCTAGATGATTCTCAGCTTGTCCCACACTTCTTTACTTGTGACAGCTTCTGGGATCTTTTCAAATATAAACAAGGGATAGTCTTTTTATCTTTCTTCCCCTAATCCTAGTGAGTATTCTTCTGTTATGGAGTGTATGCACCTTCTTCATTAGGGGTGGGTTCAGTATAGTCCTTGCTAACTATATCCCACAGATCCTGTTGAGCTAAATAGTGTCTTGAATTGAATGCACCATTTTTCATAGCTTTCTATTGCTAGTACATGTACCTGAAGTTGTACCAGGTTAGATGCCATCTTTTCAAGATTATTTCTTCAATCTCTGATACCAGATGGCAGATGTTGGTTTAGACAAAAGCAACGGCACTCCTCTGCACAAACAATCTCAATGATTTATTTCTCTCTTATTGTGAACTAACTTGCACAGTCCCATTTACAGGGGCTAACAAGCTAATTATTTGGATAACTATAATGCTGAACAAACTTGATAAAGCAAAGCCTCCTCTGCACAAACAATCTCAATGATTTATTTCTCTCTTATTGTGAACTAACTTGCACAGTCCCATTTACAGGAGCTAACAAGCTAATTATTTGGATAACTATAATGCTGAACAAACTTGATAAAGCAAAGCAAACTAAGCTAGATAAAGCTAATAGAAAACTATCAATTTAAAATAGTAAAAGCTTAGCAGAAGAATAGAACTTTAAAAACAGATTCTAGTTTGCTATTATCCAACAAAGAAATTAAATGATCCTCCATGCCTGCTTCCCAGTTTTTCTGATTTCTTTTTTTTTGTTGTGAGATTTTGTGTTTAAAACCAACAGTGCCCGCTGAATAAGCCTTCATTGCAATCTGTTTTTATTGATTCCTAATTAAGGACTTGGTTTGCTGGTGTTTTGCAGGTGTACTCTGGTCTTCATTCTCGTGTTGGGATCAATAATCCAATAGCTGATGGCTTTTGTTGGACTCTTCTACAAAGATGCATTCATGAAGATCAAAAGGTTCTTTCTGCTCAAGACTTGCCACTCAAGGCAGAATGCAAACTCAAATATAGCTTGTTGCTCTTACCATTATGGAGGATGCTTTCAATCTATGGTAGACCCAAGAACAGGCATAGACATGATACCCCATGCTTTATACAATTGGGGGTGAGTGCCTTGTTGTTTGCAATCCTTTTCTTTTCAAGTATCTTCTGTTAAAAAGATAGGCGTCTTATGTAAATATCATTCATCTTGTTTTTGTGTTGTTGCCAGAGTTTAGAAAACATAGGATTTGGTTTGTTGTCTATATTGCATTGAGCTAGACATGCCTCACTTTCAACAAAACTGGCAAAATATAGGCTTTTTAAGTTTTTTCATCATATATGTCGAACAAATTTATGTTGTTATAGAACAAGAGTTTGTGAGGCCTATATGGATGGAGAAGTTATCCTGGCTTTTAATCATCATCTAAAATATAAAAACAGCCTCATGCATCTAGTTTCTTATATAAGCATTCCCTTGCTTCAGTTCTTGACTTGCTTCAGATCTCCTTCCATGACAGATCTAGAAATGTGAGGATAGAGGTTACCTATCCTAAAAGACTATTAGCAAGTGGAACTATAAGAAAGCTTATGGCACTTTAATTCATAGTGTTGATATCATAGGTGGAGTTATGCAATTTAGCTTACTGTATTTTAGAGATTAGAAGTGATGATTATAAATGACCTTTGATGCTTGTCTTTGCAAAATCTTTCAATCCTATCCTAGAGAAAATATAATTGCACTTGATGTTTTATTGTTATTATTTGCCTTTCTTTTTTGTATGATCTTTCAGCTCAGATTTTTGCTCGTCTAAATTTCTTTGGGTTTTACACTGTGGTGTTGGAGAAAAGATGATGTGCTTGTATCTGCAGCATCTGTCAGGTGATATGCATTATTTGCTCAGAATATTTAACATTTTACAATTTGAATCATGCCTGTAGGAATTACGTTACTTTCAAGTATTTTCCTTTGATTCTGTGATTTTATATTTGATGCTGAAATATTTCTAGGATTTCAGTTAGACAGGTTTGTCTCCATTTATGAACCGTAATTTGTTGATGAAACTTCTGTCATGATGTGTGGCAGATTAAACTGTCTACCATCATCTGATGGTTGAAGAGACACTTAGATTTTGGGATGGTAGAAGAAGGGGTTTGCAGCTTGTAGTTTGGCCACAATTAAAAGTATAATGAGTTTTAAAGGTCAAAGTTAAAGAATGGTTTGGAACTTGTAGGAATATGATGCTAATAAAATAGAAAAAACTAATAAGTTATAGTTCCATAAGGAAAACTAAAATTCTATTTTAAGTACTAATATAAAATGCTAATACCTAAATACTAAATATCTACAATTATTATACAATAATAAAATTTCTAAATAATCAAATAATAATTCCCTTTGTTGACTTTCTTGATTCCCCACCAAAGGCATGCAGTATCTTCCTAACACAACTATTTTCATGTATTTGTCCTTGACATCATCCACCTCTTATAAGTCTCAATGAGGGTGAAAGAAAAGAAAAAACATCATTTATGATGCAGAATTGTATAGACTCCTGAAAACTTTCAGTAGTATACAAATCTTCTCAATATTGTTAACTGTAATCACTCTTATTCCTTAAGGTATCTTTATCATTTAGGTTTCTAAATTTGGGATTTGATGCATGGTTGAGATTTGATTTAGGAAGAAAAGGCAAAAGATAGCTAACAGTAACCAACACCGTCAAAGGCTGGTTGTCTAGGCTAAACAACTAGAAACAAGAGAACAAACTCTTTATAATATTGTCAAAATATCATATTTGTTTTTTTTACAGTAGTAGCAAAATAAACCCTTGTTCTTACAAATAACTATATCTTAGCTATCCAAATTACCATCATAACTATTACGTAAATAACCATCAAAAGAAAAACCCTAATTATATGAAAGGTATTGTAGTTCTAACTCCTGAATCATTCTCCTTGGGTTGGAAGAAACTTGTCCTCAAGTTGAAACCATTGCCTCAATCTTAAGGGTGTCCAATTAAAAATCACCAATCTTTTTTCCGTTTCATATACATTTATAGTTAATAATAGTTTTATTTCATGGTTAGGATTACAAACTTGTACTTGCAATTCATTCCCCCCCAATTCTTGTCATAGATAATAAACTGTAATCTCTATAGAAGCTTATTCTTGAATTTGTATGAAGCACGTAACGGTTTAAGCTGATGAATTCCTTTTCTGAAACAACTAAAACGATGCAATCTTTGCATTTAGTTGCTATTTTTTCATGGTTGTTGCTATAGTTGTCATTGTTCTCCTTGTCAAGTTCATCATCACAATAAACATTGTAGATTGGTGGAGAATCTCAATCCACATTGATCATCATATCTTGGCAAAAAAACTCCGATCCATAACTCTTTTTTTCCTCAACAAATAGTGCTTGTTGCTCCTCAACTCTCTCTCTCCATTGAAATACAGTGTTTTTCCCTTTTTTCAATCCACCTCACACCATATGGTTTATGGCTTCAACATCATGTAAAGAGCCTTGACCCATATGACTACCTTCTGGGATGTACAAGGGGTTGTAGTCAACTTCCAAAGTCTCCTTTATGGCTTCCACTCTAATTTCAAGCATGGTTAACACCTTTTGCTTGAGTTGGTTTAGCATCCTAATCCAACTGATATCGGAAGAAAAGGCAAAAGATAGCTAACACAACCAAAGAAAAAAGATAACAAACTCTTTATAAAATTATCAAAATATCGGAATTGTTTTTTTAACAGTAGTAGCAGTCCCTTTAAATACCAAAAAAAAAAAAAAAAACTAAGTAAAAATAATTTCTTACCCTTAAAAATAACTAAATCTTAGCTGTCCAAACTATCATCATAAATATTACTCAAATAAACTATTAAAAGAAAAACCCTAATTATATGAAAGCTACTGCAGTTCTAGCTCCTGCACATCAAGATTAGATTATTGTATGAAATTACTCTAATTTGTTTGGATGACATGATTTCTTAGTTCTTCTCTTTGTGCTTTCTCTCTCTTTATGTTTTCTCCCTTTGCCTCTTTGCATGCTATTCTCTCCATAAGTACTCATAATCTTATTACTTTTGTTCTCTAACTGTAATTGCCTTTCCACTTTTTCTATGCAAGACAGCCCACAATTTTTCTATTTCTTAGGCAATCTGGCGTCATTTATGCATTAAATAGTATTTAAAACTCCCCATCTAAGGGTTTAACCTTTTAGAGTAACTGGATGCTGAGGGATGCATATCTTGTTTTACCCACCTTACCTATTCCACCAGTCTTATATCACTTTGGTAAACCATATTTGGAAGAATAAGGTTCCGTCTTAGTTGAAAACTATTTCTGGGTCTATTATCCTCCATATGTTTCAGGTGCAGTGAAGGCTGGATAAGACATTGTCTCCAGATCTGTGTCATCTATCTTAATAGCACTGGAGTGTTGGATCACCCTTTTTTCTTTCCATTGCCTTGTTCCAAGAAATACATGGAAATATGACGTGTGCCTTATTTGGGGCTTGGAAGTGGTTTTGGCCATAAACCTCGGAGGATTTGATATCGAATTGTTTCCTGTGTTTAAGAAGGGAAGGATGGCTAGAAACTTTAGTGATGTGCAGTGTTTGCAGTTATTTGTTGTGCTTGAATGGTGATAAATGCTAGGATTTTGCAGAATCACTCTTTCTGATAATCTACTTTGGGATGGGATGGTCATTATATGTTCAGCTTTTGGAGTATTTATGAGAAGTGTTTATGAGAAATGTTCCTAGCTTTTCTGATCTTGAGAGTTGTGTTCTTTGCCTTGCATTTGCTTTGTCTGCAATTTTATAGTGCAACTAAAATCTCATCTTTGTGCAGGGTGCATGGAGTAACAGTTGCAGAGATGCCCCTCATTGCAACTTGCAGTAACTACCGCCGTCAGGGGATGTGTCGACACCTTATGACTGCTATTGAAGAGGTATGTTTCAAACTAAACCCATTTTTAGGTATCAATCATATATCCATGAAATTTAAAAAATGAAAATGAAAAAGAAGATATTACGCGTGTATATTCATGGACCTGGGGCTATATTTTGGGTGGCAATGCCTAATTACTGATCCAACATTTTTTTTCCTGTATTTAATTGGATTTTAGAAAAGCAATTTCAATACCATCTAAGCTTTAATATCTGAACTTGTATGGGTTGCCTGCATGTTTGCTACTCTGCTTTATCTTCGGTCCCCTTTACAAATTTTAGGTCATCATATCCTAGTGACCCCAACCAATGTCATTTCAGATTGTTCCTTGTAGTACTTCAATTGCTCTCAAGACTCCTCGTGTTTTGAGTTCTTTTTTGTTGTATTGTTTTGCTCATCACCGTCATTTCTATACTGATTATTCACCTTACATACTGTAGCTTGTGTTTTGGTTTTCAAGTTGTCACGGTTCACATGTCTGCTGCATGTTGAGTTTTTTATTTCTCTAATAACAAGCCTATTTTGTGATCAACATTTCCATTTCCTTCCTTTTAACCTCAATGATGGTGGTCCCAGATGCTAATTTCCTTCAAGGTGGAAAAGCTTGTTATATCCGCCATCCCAGATTTAGTTGAGACATGGACTAAGGGTTTTGGCTTCATACCAGTGAGTAAAGATGAAAAGCAAAGTCTGAACAAGATAAACTTCATGGTGTTCCCTGGAACAATATTGTTGAAAAAACAGTTGTACAAAACAAAAGAAGCAGATACACAATCAGGTGAGTATTCGTTCCCTTTTCAAAAGAAGCCGAGGTTACTGTTGATCATCTCCAATTTTCTGAGAAATCGATGAATTTTCTTTGGTCATTCAGACTTGGGTGATGCAGCACCTTTAACTGAAGTAGATATTTGCCCCATGGAGGATCATGTCACCGAGTTGGTGCAGCAATCCAATGAGAACAGCTACCTTGATGAAGTTGGTATCTCAGCAGAGCTCAAACATGGTGAAAGCCAGAATTTGCAAGAATCTGAACCTAGCAGTGAAAGGCAAGGTAACTACCTTGATGAAGTTGGTATCTCAGCAGAGCTCAAACATGTTGAAAGCCAGAAATTGCAAGAATCTGAACCAAACAGTGAAAGGGAAACTCATGATGGTGCTGAAGGACTAGGACGAGCACCACCCATGGTAAATAACCTCTCGTCTGAAGTAGGACTCTGTTCTGATGGAATGCCCTTTGTCGAGTCTGACAGAAAATTTTTCCCTAACAAACATGCTGCTAAAAAGGAAGACAAGAAGACAGAAACCCAAGGTAGTGATTTGCAGGAACAACTTTCAAAGGCCCTAGGACCAGGCACAGGTGAAGTGGCCTGTATTGTTCAATGTATTAGTTATGTTCCTTCTCCGGACACACCATCACAGCAAGTCTGTAAGTTAAATGAGAAATAGAAACAAAATTGTAAACTATTTATTTTCTCGTTGTTGCTCATCACCTCACACCTACACACACTCATCTTGCAGCATAAAGGCAGTAGAAAATATAGGAATAGAGCAGAGAGACTTAAAAGTTTCGGCAGCTTCGGGATGGTTGTGATCCTTGAGGCTTACGAAAGGGAACAAAAGCAATGTCTCACAGTTATGCATGGGTAAATTAAACAAAAACAGAGAAGGATAAAAACTAACGCACAAAATGCATGTTTATTTGCGGGAATGGTCTAAATAATGAGCTGTTCTACCCTATTACTTTCTACCCTTTTTATTATTTAGGATACTTCTCAAAGAGGAGATGAAATGATTTTAACAACTTGAGAATAGCAGTTTGCAAAATATAGGGAGTACTAAAATCAAGGCAAAGTCCTTGTTTTACGTGTAGTTTCCGAAAAACTTATCTTCATATTGCTCAGAAAGGTCACAATTTGACAAACCTTGAATCCTTGATGGAGAGACCTTTGAGAGGGATTTTGTATTTTTCATACATTGCACTTTTGACTGTTGAATAAAATTATTTTTTAATTAATTTCCATTCAAATCAATTCATGCTCCATATGATATAACAACACCACAATGGAAATCTATAATCATCGATTTCTATCTATTTTATATTGAGTGACATATTTATACATTGATAAATAAACAATTATATCTTTCCCAAAAAAAAATTAACTATAATACAAAAACTACTTAACTCTATTATATAATACATAATATCCATATTTGAAGCGTATCAAATAGAAAAAAATATAATCTTTAAGCACCCCAATAAATCTAAATAAAATAGCAAAAACATATCTCACTAAATTAAAACATTAATAGTTTAATAGTTTTTCAAAATCACATCGGTACTTGAAACATCAATGTAGCAACAATCCTATATAACATGCATAGAGACAATAATAATTATCTGTGTCAATTATTAAATTTGCTAATTTATTTATATTTATCAATCTTGAAATCTATAGATGGACATTGATGGGTTAAAAACCTAGAAAACAAAACAAAAAGACCAAACAACTACTATTTGGTCAAGTTGCTAGGCTGAAAGCAAATTATATAACTATTGTATGATCATTTGGTTTGGCTAAAGGCTTAACTATCCTAAAAAAATCAATTAGTTATTTGGGCAAAAAGAATGAGAGTTGATTATGCTAGGGAGAAAAAAAAAAGAATATAACAACTTGAGAAAACAAGAGAGAGAGAGAGAGAAGAAGCAGAAGGACAAATCATTAAAGCTCCATCATGTCTCTAGTAACGATACACGCTAAATCAAGAGAAGGAGCTCACTAAGACAAATCTAATATCATCAAAGAAGGTTAAGGTTGTCATTGGTGTTTGGAGATGCCTCACAAGTTACCACAAGACAACGAGTCTAATTCACATGTTGGCGTGTAAAATAAACGTAGTAGAAAATATTTCATTTTTTTTCTCCAACTTGGACCTTGATTATTCAGTAACTCTTTAATTCAATCTCCAAATTAGCTTGACTAGCCAACATGAAAGGAAGATTCCCATTTAGTCCCTGATTTGTCATTTCAATCTTCAAATTAAGCTCTAATAGATAGCATGCAAGGAAATACTATCTTGCACATGCTTCTATCATGCAACCGTCTACTAGTGTTACGTGACTCCCACCTAATTCTATGTTGCAAAAGTTATTAATATGGGTACACAAATTACTAGAACGGATGCCTACCTTATTAAACAACACAAGTTATCAATGAGAGCGCGATATAAGTTGTTAGTATAACACTCATCTTGTCTCATAATTGTCAGAGTATAAATTGAATAGTGCAATGCTTACATGAACAACTCGTTTTATAGCTTGCCTATATGGTGAAGGTAATTATTTCCATGATTAATCTTGTATAGTATGTTTGTGACTTTATTTTCCACGTGGAAATTTCATATGACCTAAGGTATATAAATACCTAAGGTCACCATGTAACAACATACAGGAAAAAAAAAAAAAAACACACACACACACACACATAACAATCACAACATATATTATTCTATGTTCTTGTTCTCTTTGTTGTATATTATTTTTATTATATGCATTTGTTAACTTGTATATCGAAAGATCTCTTATCCCAATATAAAACATGTTTTGCAAGAGATCATGAGCCATAAAATTAGCCTAAATTTATAAAAAAAAAAATTCCACAAAGCCCATTGAACTAGTTATGGAAAGGTTCGAGTTCAATTTGAAATTTGTTTTACTTTGTTAATGGTTCCATTTATGAGAACTTGAACAAAATCATATTAGTTCATTTTGTTTCATAATTCTTTTCATGTTTGACAACTTAGAAATGCTAGAACATAAGAGAGTAAATGAGTTCCCTAATATAAGTGTATTGGCTCCTCCAAATCTCTAACAAACCGCCTATCAAATAAAAATGCTCACATAAGTAATTCTAGCCATAAAAGAATAGTTTCAAACTTTATCACTTCCTTAACAAATGACACAATAACTAGGTCCATTGCATTCATAACCAAATGCACGTAAACAATCTAGTTTCCTAAGGAAATAAAGTAGAAAAATATATAGGAAAGTAAGCACAAGAACATTCATACTCAAACCTTACATAGGAGCTGCTTTAGCGACAAAGAGTGTTCTCAAACTAAACGCCCCATATATGAACTCTAACTATCTAAAAGTAAAGCTTCAACAAGTCCTAGTCATGATCCATCCCTCTTTAAATCTTACTTATATATTTCTTATTAGAAAAAAAAAGATCCTGAAGTGAGAATATTCAATAACTATGTGAGATGAGCTTTCAAAAATTAATATCACCTTTACCAAGTAAAAGATTCCCCACTTTGCAATTAAGTATTACACACATATTTCTCTAATATGTTCGTAAAGGCAAACTTAGACAACTATGATTAAATTACAAACCCAAGGGAACATATACAAAATGTATAAAGTAGTTTGGAGCCTGTACTATAAGAAGAGATGCTATATATAAAATCTTTTTAACAACATTATACGCATCTACTTGAGCGTGGTACCATAACTCAGAACCTGACTCAATCTTTGACTTTTATGATTTACAACTCATATCTCAGTTCAGTATATATATACTAGTTAAAAAAACCACAAGTGAGCTCTTCATCATCACACAACAAGAAGACGAGACCATTGGATCATATCTAAAAAGGTTTTAAAAGGAAAAGTTTAATGTGGAAGGTCTTCTCAGACCTGTTTCTAACTAAGGCACTAATTAGTAGGGTCTATAACTATACTATATAAGAACAACTATACACTCTTCTCGTTTTAAATTTTCTCAAAGTTAAATAGTGAAAAACCACATCCATGTAGAGAAGACGAGTGTGACTAGGCAAGGGCACCCCTAGTTTCAGTGTTAGGTAAAAGAATATCTAAAATGTCATCGATCTCCTAGCATTTCTAGGAGATCTATGAAAACCTCAAAGGGTTCATTCCTGATTGCTTGATGTTCTCCAAGTTCATGATCATACCACTGAAAACTATATGTACTTAGGTATTAGCCACTATCAAAAGAAAAGAGTATATACAATACACCTCTCCCATGAAAATTGACATAAAAACATGGAACCTGAATAAATTTTATCTCTTTCATCATAATAATGAGCATGATATTAAGAATTGTTATGCTTTAATAAAGAAGATAAAAATATTAATTTATGATGTTTACATTCAATAGTTTATAAGAATGGAAATGCAACCTGAATAAAAAAGGAAAGAGGTTGACACATCTCATAATACGTTGTCCAAAATTAAATAATTTTTAGGAATTATATCTCTACTCGTGTAAGAAAATCTTGTGAGGTTTTCAATAAAAAAATAATAATAGTGTCTCTTTAATTATTCTCCATATATTTTCTCTATGGTATTGCTTATCACCATTTCTCTATATGAAATCTCTAAATGATTTCTTTTAGAGCATAAATAACTCTTTATGTTATAAACAACCTATTCAAGTGCATGTAGGTACCCGCTCTGACACAATATGGTCTTTATTTAGGTACAAGACACTTTGAATTGATTTATAAACATGCTTTATGGGAAAAAAAAATGATCTTAATCAAAAACATTCATATTTTCAAACAAAATCTTCATGCCACTATGTAATGATTCCCTAAAAATTCATTGTGATAATTTCTCCATTGATTAGAAATCTCCATATCTCTAAAAAAAATCTTCATGTCTCCATATAATGATCTATCTAAACATTTATCATGACAATTTCTTTATTAATTCTTTATTTTTCTACCTAGTATAAAATATTTGTTATTCTCTCTTCAAGCTTAGTACAACACTTAACCCTAATACAATAAAGATACAAGGAACAACATAGGAGTGCCTTCATCTATATTGGCACAACATTTACCATGATATAACTTTCACTTGAGCATAAAGTATTATCTGCTCCTTATGAAAATGGTCTTCTCCTCTAGGTATAGCTTCCATTTGAGTATGAGAAACCTTTTCACACTCTCCAAACTCACCTTGGGCAAGCCTCTTAAAAAAAAATCAAAGAACTATAATGTGCCTCATGATGCAATCATAACTCAAGTTTTTACAATAAATGCTTTGTTATTGTAACATATTACATTACTAGTGCTTTTCATATTTATGAGAAAAATTGAAGAGTCTTTTAAATTACATTCAATTTTAAAGATTGAAAGGGTTAAATGATGGGCCAAAAGCCTGGAAAAAAAATAAGAAGAAAGACCGAACAATAATTATTCGGTCAAGCTTTGGGCTAAAGGCCCAATGGCCAAGACTAGATAGTTGTTATCCGAACAACTGGTTAGGCCTAAGAAAAAAAAAATTAGAAAAAAAATGGAAATAAGTATTTGGGCTAAGGGAGATAAGAAAGAGAGAATAAACTAGCCTAAAAAAATGAGTAAAAAAAAATGAGAAATGAATGACAAGTCATCGGTGCACCATTATGTCTCTGATAACAAAATACGTTACACTAAGAGAAAGAGTTCATTGAGACAAATCCAAAGACATCAATAAAAGCCAACATTAAAGCCAGGATGACACTTTATACGCTACCACAAGGTGATGATCTAGTTCATATACTAGTACATGTAATACACATGATAGATAAATTTTCCATTTTTTCTCTAACTTAGTCTCTGATTCTTTAGCAACTCTCCAATTCAATCCCCAAATTAAATTGACCAGACAACATGCAAGGAAGAGTCCAATTTAGTCTTTGACTGTTCAATTCAGTCACTTAATTAAGCTTAATCGGACAACATATATGGAAATATAATCACACGCATGCTCTCATCGTGCAACCACTTACTAGTATTACATGATGCCCATCCAATTCTTCATTGCAAAAGTTACCAGTGCATTTGCTAAAATTTCTAATAAAACTACCTACTCGTCTCACCACTACAAGTTATCAGTACAAATACAACATAAATTATCAATACAACATCAACTTTATCTCATAATTATCAATACAACATTTACCTTGTTTATCAAATTGAATAGAGTGAAACTTACATGAACAACTTGTTTTACAGTTTATCTACACAATGAAGGTATTTATTCTCCATGATTACTTTTGCATATTATGTCTACAACTCCACAATCCATGAGATAGTTTCATGTAACTTGAGGTATATAAATACCTTAGGTCATCATGTAACAATACAGAACACCATACAAAAACATACACAACAATCACAACATACACTCTTTTATATTATTGTTTTATTTGTTATGTATTATTTTGTTTCCTATGTATTTGCCAACTTAAACATCATAGAATCCTTTATCTTAAAAAAAAAAAAAAAAAAAAAAAAAAAAAAAACCTTTTTTTTACAATAAATAGTGAGTGACATACTTAGCCAAACTTTAAAAAAAAATCACCAAAACTTACTAAACTAGGTGTGGAAAAAGAAAAGTTTAGTTTAAAGTTTTTTTTTTTAATTTCAACAGACATTCATAATCTTTTACAATCTAACATATAGCCGATGCCATCATGTAAAGGCTCATTCATGTAATATGTATAGCTATTAAGAGCATCTCCAACACAAGAGGCAAAAGAAAAGCCAAAACCAAAAAAAACATACTTTTAGATATTATTTTTTCTTTTAACAGCTCTAACGGGATAACTATTTCAATATCCAAAATACCTTTTATTTTACATAAATGCTATTTGTACACATACTTGAAAAAATCCAAGAACATGGAAAAGGTGTTGTTATAGGATTAAAGTAACAATAACACCTAAGGGGGTGAATTAAGTGCATCAATAATATTAACAATCAATGTAATTTAATTTAATTAAACATAATAACCAAAAATATAATTAAAGTTAATAAAATAAATGGGTAAGGGATAGAATTTGCAAACTCGATTTTTAACGTGGTTTGGCAAGCCTACATTCACACCTCATATACCAAAATGGTCTTAAGTATTGTATTCCTTCACTAGTCCAAGTTTAAGATTATAAACGCCAATTGATGAATTCACACCAAGCTTTCTACACCACTTGAAGATATTTTCTTTTCAAGATTTTTTTCACTTGAAGATATGCTCTCTTCAAGATTTTTTCTTAGTGAAATTGCATCACCAATATTAAAAGTTTATACCTAACTCTCAAAGGTTTATAAGTGTAATTTTTGTTATCACAAATAACTCTCTCAATATAATGGATAAAACAAATGAAAGTTTTCATATCTCTATATCTCACAAGATAACACTTAAAGGATTTGAAAGTATTTAAGTGTAGTGAGAATGAGAGTAAATATGTTTATGCTAGAATATGAAAGTTTAATAGCACCAATTAGAGTATAATCAAGGATTGATGATTTTGATATGTTTTTACACTTAGAATAGCTTGTATCATATAGGTTTGGATCTCCTTCTTGATTTTAAACTTAAACAAGTTATATATATGTTTCTTGCAAAAACTAATTATTTATAGTCGTTACAATCCCACTAACGGTTGAAACGATCAATTAGTTTAGATTGGTCAAGTCAATTAGTAGATCAATTCCTGAAAAATTCCTAAGTATTCATCACGGATGAACCAGTAGTCAACTAAGTCATTTGGTATCATCAAATGGTCAACCAATTCATGTAGAATTCCAGATTTATCACTTTTAACCTAGGTGAATTTTTAGAACCGTTTTATCAATCTTTTTAAATGTGTGCATAGTAAAGTGTGTGCATTCATTTTAATTTTATGCTACCAAGATGAGATAAAGGATTTACATCAAGCACTAAAAATGAATATTTAATTCTAATTCTAATTCTTCAATATACTTTCTTCTTGGACTTCTTCTTGATTTCTTCATGAAATCCTTCTTGCTTGATGATTGATGATATGATATTTGTATAAACTTGTTTAAAATGTATTCTCAACCAAGTATATTATTAGTTCAATTTTCCTATTTATTGTTATCATATATATATATATATATATATATATATATATATATATATATATATATATATGCCCTTAAGGTCAACATAAGGTACATATACACATTGGCCAACAACTCTTTCATTTATAGTTTTCCCTTACTTTCCTTTTTCAAAAAAAAAAAAAAAATAAGAAGCCTCTAAACATCAAATCCCTATGTCTTAGCTTCTTTGTGGTTTGGAAGAATAAGAAGTAACAATCATTCAATTTTCCTTACTTGTTAATTATTTGTAGTTATGCCCTAGTTTCTCATTGTAGGTGATTATTTTCCTTGCTCATCAATTAATTGCTCATCGGTTATTAATTTACTTTTTCAATTAGCTTGCTTAAGTTATTTTAGTTAGTGAGACAATTCTCAAAATAGGTTTTTTTTTTTTTAATTGTGATATATTTGATGATTTTTATTAGACTTTCCTTTGTAAAAGAAAAAAACTGGTTGCTTTCTTTTGTTAGTAGTCTCTACAAAATTTGAGTGTTAGTTTTGGTGATTTTTGGATTAATTTGAAGCTTGTATTGTAAGTAATAATTCAATAGAAGATAGAATGTAAAAGGAAAGAAAATAGAAGAGAGAATGTAGTAGAATTAGAAAAGAGAAAGGGTGAAGTGAAAATCAACAATATAAGAGTTTGAAATGAAGCAAAGTTTTAGAAGATCATAAGTCTACTCAGGAAGTTAAGCTTTTATAACTCGTGGAAGAATTTTTGAATTTTTCTTTGGTTGGGAAAACCTCTATTAGATTCTATCATATTAACATAATAGATAAACTTTATGTTTCATGGACATGGATCTAACTTATATTGCTCTCAATTATTTGTTTTTGATAGAGATGATACTATAAGAACATTTATTTATAGGCAAATTTATGTATTTTCAAAACCAATAAGAAATATGGTGTCATCTTTTTGAAAGCCTAATCTCTTTTCTTCTTTTTTACAGAGAAACATTATAAATTGAACATGAATATATACTTTTATATGTAGAGAGATATCAGAGGAGTACATAGTCAATTTAATGATATTGAGACCTTCACACATTTAATTTTGAAATTAGTGGTTGCTAAAATTTCAAGTAAAAAAATGGGATTGCCTACTCTGACTAGAATGAGATCTATAAAGAATTTAGAGAATGCCCTATTCTTGAGCTTTTTTTTTTTTTTTTTTTTGCATGAGATGGCTACTCTATATTCTTGAACCCTGCACCTTTATGTTTGCAAGTGAAACTTTGAAATCCTTAGTAGTTTATTTTATTTTGAAGGTCAGCATTACTAAACATTAGTAATTTCACTCCATGAATGTCATGTCAGATACGTTATAGTATAATTTATTATTTGTGTGAAAAAGTTTATTTTTCTGCCATTATTGGCTTAGATGTGGTTATGCTTCTTATTAGACTTGTGTATTCTATCTTTCCAAGTCAATCAACCCTACCACTTGATTTTCCTATGTTACAGGACATCTATATATTTTTATGGGAGATATATGAAGGCTGGTTGATTGTTATTGGAAATTATGTTAAAAAAATTTAATTGAGCATCTCAATATATGAGTTATTAAAGGAAAAGTTTTTATATTTGTTTTTAAGGAAAATAGTCATTTGCACCTGTGAGGATTACATGACATCTTAAAAATAATGGAATGAATTAGGAAGTTCTCATGTCATCATTTTGAGTTAACTATTGCATGATACATCTTGATGCTACTATTGTAATAAAAAAAGACTTTACATTATATTATAGGGAAAAATGAAATCAATGTGTAAACAGTACCTTTGTCTTTTAAGGTTCTAACTTGAGTTTTCGATAGAGATAACATTGTAAACGTTCTAGTTCTACCTTGAATTTTTTTTCAATGTAGATGAATTCAAATTTTTCAAGCTCTTTCACAACTTTCTTATTAGAGAGTAAGAATATATCCTCTCTCAACCAAGTGATCTTAATCAAATAATTGATGACTCTATATACTCTAATTTAATTTTCCAACTAGTAAAAAAGATCACATAGAAGTAAAAACTTCTTACTAGATAAAGATTGTTTACTTTTGACTACATGGTTAAATATAAGCAAAGATCTAATTGCGGGAGTTAAAAAACAAACAAAATAATTTTAGGCTAGAGTATATGATTACTTAGTCGAGAATTGAGGGAGTTTGAACAATTGTTCCCAAGTAAGTATCTTAAGTAGATGTTAAGAAATAAATAGAGAAGTTGGTAAGTTTGTTCGATTTTTTACCCAAATTAAAAACCATCATCAAAGTGGAATGAACGAAGAATTATGGATAATTTTAATATTTATTTTCATGTTAAATTGTTTAATATATTTTTTTATCATATTGAATTTTTCTTATTTTTTTTACCAAATTAATGATGCTTAGAAAATCTAAGCTTATTACGTTGGCAAACGATTTCAATTTGAAAATTGTTGGGTTATCTAAAAAATAAAAATAATAACAAACTCAAATAGCAATATGACGTGCAAGCCAACAACAAAGGCCAAATAAGAAACAAAAAAGTTATGCCAATGCAACTCCAACTTTATCAACTCCATCAACCCCTAATTATGTTAGTTTATGAGAAGATAATGAACCGTTGATTTTTTAAGATAGACCAATTGTTTAGAAGGTTGCAAAGAAAAAACTTAAACATAGACAAAGAAAAGAGAAAGTTGAAGAGATAACTGCATCAAACCTCTTATAACAATTCAAGGATACTCTAATTGAAATTGAGGAATAAAAAAAAAAAGACATTAATGTTACGTTAGAGCAACGAGCTATAATGATTCAACAAAGTAAAGAAACAAGAATTGGAAAGGATTGAGAAAGAAGAAAACATTATTAAAATGGATATTTCTAATTTAGATTTGATTTCTGCAACGTATTTTTAAAAAATAGAAAGTTAGAAATTATACAAAAAAAAAGGGTTTTGGTGTTTAATTAACTTGACTAATGCATTGTTTCTGCTAATGTATTTTTAATTATATATATTAAAATTTCTTGGTTATTTTAAAACATATTAGTTAGTGTTTAATTTTATATTGTTATAAAATTGATATCTATTTATAAGACTTTTCCAAGTTCTTCTAACACACAACAATAATTAGAATTAATTAACTTAAAAGATAACAATCATAAAGGGAAATAAAACAACATAAAAATACTAGAAAATCATAATAACATAATAAGTTAATGGCAATGAAGATGGATGATCGATCAAGAATGTTAATATCATTTAGTGATTCACGCATGTAAAAAAAAAACATGTTATGTCCAAAGATCTTGTGAATTTATCACTTCTAAAATTATAGTTAGTTCATGACAATGACCAATATATATCTCTCATTTCCCATGCATATAATCAATGCTTCCTATCATCCCTAGAAATCCATATCGCTCTTTAGCCGATAGTAATCAAGCAATATTGATCTCTTTTAGTGCCCTTAAATACTAATCACTAAAGACTTTTACAATTGCTTTGACAAGAGCTTTAAAACTTTCCATTGCAATGCTTTTTTCAATTCGAAATATTCATCAGTAAGATTTGCAAGAATATCATATTCAAGTATCATGTGAGCTGCAATTATCTTTTAAGGGTAAGATAAGCCAAGAACACAATAACATTTATCCCTTTTTAAAGTATGGATTGTGAGCTTCATTGCATTTGTGATCTAAATGAGAAGACGACGACTCATCATAAATCTCCTTCAAAATTATATTTTAGTGAATTTAGAATTTTTAGCAAAATAATCATTATATAGCCTTACTTCACCTTTCTTTTTATGATGGTTGCTGATATTGTGACCAAGAACAAAGCCATGAGACTTTGTTCTCCACCCTTAATGATTTGATTCTTCTTCAGCAACCACCACAATAGCAACTAGAATAGTAAACATGAGAGTGTTATTATCAAAATCAAAAGTATCTTAAAAACTAAAATTAGAATGATTCATGATGAACTTTAAGGTAAATAAAGTCAAGGTTGTAGAGAAGAAAATGATGAAGAAAAAATGTTCAAGTATATGAGCATATTTATAGATGTATTTTTTTTTCTCAAGTTTTAAAAAATCAAAATTTGAAATGTTGGCAGCTAATTTTTTTAAAATTTTGAAATTCATGGTTATTTTTTTTAAAAGCTTGAATCTTTTTTGTATTATTTCATTAATTTTATATTTAATTATGATAATTTTTATATTAATTGTATAATTAATAACATGATTATATCATATAGAAATTAATTAAATTATATCAAATATATTAAAATATAAATTTGCTTTTGCAACCTAGGAGATGCTAACAACAAGAAGGTGCCGCAATCCATGAAATCACTAAGGTACAGCTACTTGCGAACAAGAACGAGGTAACTAACTACCAATAACGGAAAGAAACTCCCCCACCTCACTTCACTTTCTTCTTCTTACCGAACATGAACACTGACAACTCGTCAGCAAAATCTGTCTCCGTCTGAGCAATCATCTTTCTTCTTTTATAACCAAAGTAAAGCATACATTCTACTAATAATTAAATCAAACTCAGAAGAAAATGCCTTCTTCTCCTAAATTCTTTCACTCCCGCCTATCACAACCCTCGAATTCTCGCAGATCAACGGTTCTGATTCTCTCTTGCCTTCTTATCGGGATCTCCGGTTTCATCTTCGGCCTCACTTCCTTTCTTACCTGCTCTCGCACCTACCGTTGTTTCAATAACTCCCCGCCGCGAACCGTCCGTGTCGTCTGGGGAACAAATAGCAACAAGAATGACAATGGTGTTGGAAACGCCCTCCTTTTGGATGGTGAGGAAAGGAGAGAGAGACAGAAGGTTATGGGGTTTGTTGGGATTCAAACTGGGTTCGGGTCAACGGGTCGGAGACAGTCCTTGAGGAAGACTTGGATGCCATCCGATCGACAGGGACTTCAACGGTATAGAGTAATTCTCTTTCTTTCTTTGTTGATAGCTATTGTTTGAATCTTGATAGGTTTTTGCTTATAGATTTAGAAATCACATTTTTAAAATGAGTTCTTGGTTTTCTTGTTCATGAATTAGGTTTTTTTATATATATTATTATTATTCATTGATAGCAAACAAGAACTCTAATAAAAGAAAGAAGAAAATTTTGATCTGTAACTGATGTTCTACATAATTTAGCCTTCAGCAAGAGGTCTCAAGTTTCTCAATTTCAATAGGACACAATATGCTAGTTATGAGTAGAGAAACAATTGAGGATTTGATGTTTTCTCACTAAACATGTTTTGAGGAGAATAAGATTTAAAAAAAAAACAGAGAGAGAGAGAGAGATGCGGATGTGATCTTGAAAAGCAATATGTACATCATAGTTTAGTCGGATGATTTCTATTTCATACTAATATATTGTTGCTATTGCTGAGCTCTTGATCAACTTCCTTTTAGAAAACTGTGCTATATAGTTTCTTTTTTCACAGACTTTCGTTGTTCATGCTTTTGAACTTTCCTGAAAACTAGTAGCTTGTATAAGGCCTTTTCTTTGTATCATATTTTGGTTGTTTATAAGTTCATTGGCTTGCAGGTTGGAAGAATCCACTGGTTTGGCATTCAGGTTTGTTATTGGTAGAACTAATGATAAATCGAAGACAGCGGAGCTCAAAAGGGAGATTGCAGAATATGATGATTTCTTGTTATTAGATATTGAGGAACAGTATAGTCAGCTCCCATATAAAACGTTAGTACTGATGATGAGCTGCATGGTTTTCTTACCTCTTTTTTTTTTTATCAAGTTAATTATTGGATAATTGTACTCAGCTGGGTTTTTTTTTTTTTTTTTTGCAGGTTAGCATTCTTTAAAGCTGCCTATGCACTTTTTGATTCTGAGTTTTATGTTAAAGCTGATGATGACATATATTTGAGACCAGGTGGGTAAATGTGAAACTTTTTTATATTTGTTATTATTCAGTAGCATTGTTCTGGAGACCAACTTTCGTAGTACAGTTCCATATAAATCACATTGCTGTCTTTCAATATATCTTCAGATCGTCTTTCAACTCTTTTGGCAAAAGAGCGTGCTCACTCTCAAACTTATCTTGGATGCTTGAAAAAGGGACCGGTTTTCACTGATCCAAAGCTCAAATGGTAAGCTCATTTTCCTCTTTTGTTTCTTATGTTGCAGACCATGGCTATATATAAACATGACAATTTCTAAATCAATCATGGTATTTTTTGTATTTAGGTAGTTTGAATCTTGTTCTTACTAGATTTAACATTGTATACATCAAAATTGAGTTGAAGTCACGTAACTGAAGCGATACTATAGAAGAAACTGTTTACTAATCAACAGCAATGCTGCTGTTCATGGAGCTGTTGCTGTGAAAAGTTTGTTCTTGGTACTTTACTTATCTAACTTGAATCTTACCTCGTGATTTGATGTTCTGTAGGATTAGAATTTAATGTTTATGAGGTTTTGGAGTCTATTTGAGCTTTATTTTATTCCCAATTTTCTAAATTTAGTACCATATTCATACAAAAATTTTATCCACTTCAAAGACTTATTTGGAATCATTTCAGGGTTTTCATCATCATGCCTTCTTCTTTTGGAGATTTTGGTTTACCCAAAAAGCACTGCATCAATACCACTAGCTTAATAATCTCCAAAAGAATTAGTATCCCAAATTGTATATAGCCATGACTTTTGCAGTAATCATGGAATCTTGATTTTTTGCAGGTATGAGCCACTATCCTATTTGCTTGGGGACGGAGTACTTTCTTCATGCGTATGGTCCAATATATGCTCTTTCTGCAGATGTTGTCGCAAGTTTAGTTGCTCTCAGAGACAACAGGTTAGCTTGCTTATTACCTTTATCAGGACATCCCCTTGAGTGTTTGGCCAGTCTTGTAAAGCTTGTTTAAGATAAGTTATACAATAATGATTATTCAAGCTACAATTTTAGGGACATGGAACCAATTGTGAAGCTGTCCAATGCCTTTCAAGAGCTATTGGCTTTTTTGCCATTTTGGGATAAAGCTCATGCTTCTCTTATTTCTTCAATTTTTCAAGTTTTATCATGTTTCCTTTCTTTGTTTAGATGGTGCATGCACCATGTGAATATCCCATGTTACTTTGGAACAACAGCGGGGTGCTTTCCACCTCTTCCAAAAATTATTTATATGCATACTGTATATGCAAAGTATGCCTTCCTTTCCACTTGCATTTCAGTTCCTTCCCAACATAAATCACTTGCACATTCCAAAAAATAAAACCAAGCACACAAATGAATGGTTTGTGATGATGTAGTGCCAATATGTTGGGTCTAGTTATGATAGTAGCATCAAATGCAAGTAGATCCTGTCACAGTAGTCACTGAAATTTAGTGAAAAAATACTTCCAAGATATAGTTTCTTAACTTGTTTGTTTTGACGAGATATGCTTCCTTAACTGGTATCCTCGTCAATTCCAAATTTAGTAAATTACATAAACATCCTTAATTATATATAAAATCAAACGTGAAAGCGTATCTTATTTTTTGTTTTTTCTCTGAACTGGCTGCAAACCAAGATTCATTTGTTTTCAAACTTTATTGACACGAGATGACTCTTTATTTTCCATCTTTTAACTGTATGCTGAAAAAAAAATCAAAGAACTTAGTCTATTGTAATTAAAATTAGAGTTATGCTTTGTTTTATTGAAGAAATTAGAGTTATGTTATTGTCAGAAAATTATGATTGGTCAGAATTTTTAGAATTTTATATTGACCGCAATTTTTATTACTTTTTTATGTCAGGGATTTATTTTTACAATGGACCTCTTTAGTCATTAGAACTCTTTACATAATCTTAATAGAAAACCTATTTAATTCCATGAAATTGTATCTGACTGTAACTTGCACAAAGAATGTTTTTACATAATTTATTTGTTAAATTAGATATTCCACTGTTTTTGTATTCATAATTTTTCCATGGCTTAAGTTTATATCATATTCAGTTCGCTCCCCCTTCAAACATTGCTCGAGCTCCGCCACTGCCTTGGAACTTCGTTGATAATTGGCATGTTAAGTCATATTCAACCCATGCTGTCACATGTTACTTGTGATGGTTATGAACCTGTCCACCTTGATTGTTTGCATCTAAAAGCAAGCTGACATTTATTTGCTATTTTGGATATCAGGGAATTTAAAGTTTACACTGTACTTTAGATACTACAAGGTCCTGGACTTAATCTTCACCTGCCAAACCTTTCATTTTTACTCCCTGCCATGTATTTCTTCTCTGATCTATCTCAACTATCTGATTTTACAACACAAGGAAAATAACAGTTACAATTCTTGAAAAACATTTGAAAACGAGGAGAGGGGAGTGGAGCTCAATATTTAGGGAGATGGTCTTGATTCAAGGTTGGGCTTGGGGAACCTAACCCAAAACTAGTTGTTATCTTGTAATTTAAACTTAAAGTGGCAGGCATATAGAGAGAATACGTTGCTTGTCTCTCAAGAACACATGCATTCCACACAATTCCTTGCTTTTCAATTAAGTTTGCAAGCTTTTTTCACTGCATAAAAATGTTTATTGCTGTTTAATCTTTGTAGTTGTTATGTATGTTGGTTTTTGACAAAATTCTTCATGGTAGAAAAGCAATTTCATTCAAAGAACCATGTCGTTGATTTACAATAAATAAATAAAGTAGCTGAAAAGGTTATTGTTCACTTCAAAACAAACTGTATGATCAATCAAGATGACACAATGAGGCACAATGGATAAGTCACCCAAGAAAAAGCTGTGTTGGATTAGATATGAAGAAGCTTTTTTTGGTTGACTTAACCAGGCCCATCACCTGCTGAAGCTTGTTTGGGGCTTGGCTTGCTTCTGACCTGAAATAGCAAGAACATGCCTTGTTGAATGTACCATGAGTAGTCCCCTGCTTGCTTGTCTGTATACGTATGAACATGAAATGCCACGTTATATTTTGAAAATTGGCAGTAGACAATCATAATATGTACACTGAGGAACTTCTAGATTCAGATTCTAAACACATATTGGAGATGACCATTTCATTCCATGTAACACTGCCTTTTTTCTTGAATTATCAGTTTCCGAATGTTCAGCAACGAAGATGTTACAATAGGTGCATGGATTCTGGCAATGAATGTTAATCATGAGGATAACAGAGCGCTGTGCTCACCAGAGTGTACACCATCATCAATTGCAGTCTGGGACATTCCCAAATGTTCAGGTCGGTATCTTTATCAGCCATAAAGGAAACAGAATCAAAATGAACAATATCAGTATCACTCTCCGTAATTACTTTTCAGGCATGAACATGCACACACACTGATGATTTTGTTTCATTTCTAATGCAAGGAAAACCTGCCTTGCTTCAGATTTTTATGCAGAATTTGTCAAATCATTTTTATAAAACTGCATCATTTGATTTCTCACAAGATGGCGTGTTGAGTATTTTTCCACAGTCTGTAAACGTATATGTTCTGATGACGGCTATTAATTATAATGCAGGGCTTTGTAATCCAGAAGCTAGATTGTTAGAACTCCATCAGCAGGAGAGCTGCTCAAAGAATCCCACTATGGAATCTGATGATTAGCATTTTGGTTATCCTTTTCTTCCAAAGGAGTTAGATTGGAGTGGGATTTATGAATTGCATACTCCGTGAAGTTGGTAGTGCTGCTAACAGATACGTCTAACCATCTCCTTCTGTACATCTTTTTTTTTTTTCAAAATTTTATACATTGTCACAAACCTTTTGGTAGGTTTAGACTATAGGAGATGCTGAGAGTTATTGAGAGCAAGATTACGCCCTGTAAACTTCCATTATTGAATATACAGTCCCATCAAATTTTTTTGACATCCGATTACT